>NC_045750.1:9049148-9360548 GCF_008692095.1 Etheostoma spectabile
TTTATAATTTTGCTCAGTACATTTAGCACAATTACTTTGGCGAGAAACACTGAAAGTAAATATAATGTTTGTGTGTTAACAAGAAAACCCTGCGGTGCTCCTTTTAAGGTGGAGCTGAACAAATGCGGTTTTGGTCTCCTCTGTGTTTATTCAATCGTTCTGGTGGTTTGACCACATCGCTTAACAATTAACTGCCAGCCTATTCACACTCTAAACCTAAAAACGTTTATTTATGTGGTGCACAAGTTGTTTGTTATTGTCAAAGTCTTCCGGTTGAACTAGTAGATTAATCATTAAGGAAAGTCATAGTGAACCTTTATTATTTTGGGTGACAATTGTCACAATTTGTGGTGTTTTATCCGTGAAAAGTCAGTCTAAAACAAATAAACAACTATGCACCACAACACACTGTTCCTGAAACGTGTTTGCTTTTTGACAGTACAGCACAGCAAAAGTTTCCCAAGTGAAGTGTTTTTTTACACACACAGTGCTTTCAGAAAGTATTAACATCCCTTCACTTTTTCACAAGTTATGTTGCAGTCTTACGCAATACTCTTTTAAGTTTTAAAGTTTTTCCCGACATCAATCTACACTCAATAACCCATAATGACAAAGCAAAACAGAATTTTAATTTTTTTATGAAAATTAATTCAAAAGGAAAAAACTGAAATATCACCTTGATTTAAGGATTCAGACCCTTTGCTTTGAAAATTAAGATTTAGCTCAAGTGCCTCACATTTTTTTTGATCATTTCTTGATGTTTCTACACCTTGATTTGAGTCCACCTGTGGTAAATTATGTTGATTGGACATGATTTGGAAAAGTACACACCTTCCTATATAAGGTCTCAGCAGCCAATGGTGTATGAGCCATGAGGCCGGAGGAACTGCCTGGAGAGCTCAGAGACAGGAGTGTGTCGAGACTGCACATCTGGGGAAGGCTACAAAATAATGTTCAGTTGTATGGAAGCTTCTCAAGAGCACAATGGCCTCCATAAAACACACAAAAGCCTGCTTGGAGTTTGCAAAAAAAGCACCTAAAATACTCAGACTGTGAGAAAGATTCTCTGGTCTGATGAAACCAAAATGTAACAGATGCGTTTTTTTTTCTAAAATCCTGTTTTCGCTTTGTCATTATGGGGTATTGAGTCTAAATGAAGCAAAAGTGTACTGCAACAATATTAGCCTGAGGCTGCTACATAACGTTAGAGGGGGCTGAATGCACTTTATATCTGAGAAAAAACACTGACTGGTGAACTTTTTGCTGTGTACCTGATACTTTCAAAAAGAAGATAGGTTTAATGATTGCACATTGTTGCACACAACCTCTTCTATACTTGGGGCCTGGAGCTTTTCAGAATATATTCCTAGGTTAATTTTCTCCATGATACACTGTTAGGACTCACTCCTGTCTGCAGCTGCTGTCCCAGCATGCACTGGGTGAAAGGCCCTGAGTCCATCAGAGGAAACAAACACTCATACATCAACATATAGTTTACACCCTCCATGCCTCTTGACTTGCATGTGCTTGAAATGTGTGACGGAGGAAGTAAACAGAAAAATATTATTCAGAATAGATGAAGTGAGGGAAACTTGTGAGCTTTTTGCAGTCATGGGACCAATTCTCATTCAAACCTTCATAGTTTGACATTTGTTACAATTTTGTGTGTAGAAAAGGAAGAATTACTACTGATCCAAACCAATTTGATAATTGGTTTGGTATAATCTAATAATCTCCCCTGGTTAATATTTTATTTGTATACGTATATAGAAAGCCTCTTTTTGCAAGCATGCTTGGGGCTTTTACTCAGAACCCGCCTTACTCACTTTACCACCCTGTCAGTCAATGGATGGAGAATATTTGCGGTCTTCTATGATAGTAAATTGGTTTTTTTGGGTTTAGGTCCGTTAACAGTAAAATCTTTGGATCTTAAACTTGCATCATCCTCTTGCAAAGTCACAAAAGATGACACAAAATTAGTCTTTCAAGACTCTGGGTGCTGTAGGACTTTTATGTGGGTAGTCTTAACGTGGTCATTAGGGCATGATGTTATCTCAGCTGGGGGGACAAACTGATGATCCTGTGGAGATGAATCAAGCTGGGAATGTTTGCTGTGTTATCTAAAACAAACATAGTAAATACAGACCAAATCAATAAGCCAATAGTTTGGCAATTCCCAGACTTAAAAGATAACATACACAGCACAGAGACCAAAACAGAACTGAAACAAAAGTGAATTTGTCATTTGTCAGGTGGCTATATATATCTCAACATATATCAACTTTACCAAGATAAAATGTAGAATTTACCTCTTGTTTGACTGCACTCAAGTATGTAAATTTAATGGTTCAACAAAATAACAAAATTCCTTTCTAGGAGCTGGATATTAGCTTGGGTGCTTAGTTTAAAAGTGACCTATTATGCTCATTTTCAGGTTCATATTACTAAAACATGTTTACATGCTTTAATGTTCAGTGTTTATTTTTTTTATACTGCCCATGGCTGCTGTACCTGCAACCCTCTGTCTGACATGCTCTGCTGTAAAACCTGTCTATTTAAGACCCAAAAAAAGACCAGTATGCTCTGATTGGTCAGTGTTTTTGGTACTCTGCTCCAGTGTTGCCAACTTTCTCATTAGATTTATGGACTTTTCAGATCCTCTTAGCAACTTTTTTTCTTAAACCGGACAGCGACCAATTTAGCCTCTTCATACCATTAGGGGAAAAGTGATATATACTGTATAAACTTTATATTATATTGTAATTCATTCCCTTGAGTTATCACAATTTACGGCTTTTCTGCCAACATCATCAACTAATACAGAGTACGCGATGGACGTAGACAACAAACGGAATAACTTCCGTGTAGACTTCCATTTAAACTGACCTCAAATGAGTAAAATGTAACAACGTAATGCTTCATCCACACACTCTTGTCACAGCGTAGAAAAGCACATTGCTGTCGGCAGATGTTTTTGGCTCGTTTTTTTTATGACCAGCATGGTTTGGGGAGTTTGCAAGCTAGCTTACTAACTGGCTGGCTGGTTGCTAGTTCCGCCGTGCTATCATGCTGCATTGGTTGTAGAAAAAAACAGTGGGCTTGGTCAGGCTGCTGACCCGCTGCCCCCTGCCGCTAGGTCCTTCCTCCTCACTTCCCGCTGCTCCGGAGAATGTCTCCTGAGCTGCACTGGCCTCTGTTCCTTGAAACCTGCGACACACCTAATGGCCCCACTGACCTGAACTGTCAGTCAAAGTCAAACGCAACTATCTAACAAGTCATAAACATAAAGCTCTTTTTCCGATGTTCATGACTTGGTTGTGTAAGGGTTGAAAATAGCACTGTATCTGTTAAATTTAGATTGACTCACCTTGAACAACAGACTTCCATGTTTGCTTGTTTTTCAGGCTCTTCCATATTAAGTGTCAAGTTAGATAGGCCTATATTGTAATTTTCAAGTAAATCTGAGCTTCCCACTTGAAATCACAACATATGGGATGGTATGATATCCACTGTGTTTTACAAACGGCATAAGCGTATTACCCAAAATGTGAAACTATTCCTTTAAAATCTTTCATCATATGCAGGGATCTTTCTTAGGAAAACAACTCATGGGTCATACATTAATAGTATTAAATGGGTTTTTTGAACCTGTAAATACTAAGCCTTCAGGCTGTTTTTGAGCTCCATTTGTCTTTATGCTGGCTTATCCAACAGCTTAGACCATTGTGAGCTTGAGAGTATTCAGCTCCCACTACAGATTCACTGACCTTAGTATACGCGTTCTACAGAGGCTTTTCTAGTAAAATGGAACGCTGGACAAAGGCCAATGAAAAAGGGGATGTCAGCAAATCTAAGGTTTTTTTCCACCACGTTCATGTGATCTGCCCTGATCGTCCTTCCCTTTAGTCACAGCAGAGTGCAGGGAGGCGATTTCATTTCCAGTCAGATGTTAAAGAAAATGTCTGTCATTTTATGGCTTTGGGATTACATAATGAAGTTTGAGCAGAGGGGAAATTCTTAGTGGCTGTTTATTAAGAAAATTAAGGAAGAAGCTTACATAGCATAAGAAGAAACTGTTGGGCTAGTTAGACAACAGTTAAGTTACAGAACATTGAGTGAAATGTCACAATAGCAACAGCTTTACACATTGTTCCATACTGGTGTTGCCCTCAGGTGTCTGTTACTTTAGTTTACTTTTCTTGTTTTCTTCCTCACTGTTTCCAGGAATCCTCTTCTTATCATTCTTGTCACACCTCTTCTAAAAGTATCAACATAAGTACATTTCCAAAACAATTGCCTGATATCCGGCACACTAGTGTGTCTCTCACCTTCCCCTCTCTGTGTGTGTTGCTGTTCTCAAACCTTTTGCTTTGGAAAACAACAACTTTGAGCTTGCAAGCTACACTCTGAAAATTGCAAGTTTTCAAGAAAATCTTGCAACAAGGCAGGCCTGCTTGGTTCTGTCAGGGAATGATTGTAAATAATTACAAAGAATATGTTTACAGCATTTACTATCAAACTAGGCCGTTTTGAGACCAATTGGTGGGGATTGCTATGGACGAAATACACACAGCAATACACTGGTAACAGCATATTAAGTTTAACCATGTATCTGGCCATTTTAAATTGTTCACATTATTGTACTGTGTGAACAGTTAACTTTGTTTGATATTGTATGTGGTGTTTTCTTTTGCGGGGTGTACATTTTCCACTAAAACCTTTCAGAGACCATTTTGCAAAGACACCGTCACTACGTCCAAAACTTAGCGTAGCCCAAGGCGAATGTGATTGGTCTAAAGAAATGCAAACAAGCCAGAGCGTTTTTTCTACCATCTCATAATGTATCTGTGGAGTGGCCGGCCCTTCCTACACAACGTTGTGGAGATATGTCTGGCCATGCAAGACTAATCGGAAATATACTGCATCATAAGACAATATGACAACAAATCGAATAACCTCTTGTGTTTGATATTTATAATATGAACATCTGGAAGACCAAGTGAGAGGCAACTCTATTGGAACACCAAATATAGCATGCAGTTCATCCGCAATACCAGACGAATAGCTTTGTACACTAACTTTACATTTTATTGTTAACTGTATTAGTAGCTAGACCAGTGAGATTGCTCATATTTATCATTAAGCATTATGAAAGGGAATAACACATTTAAATTGTATCCTTTGGGATTTTTGTGAGTGCAGATTGAGTGGAATAAACCTTTAACGTCAGTATTTGTGTTGCTGTGCTCGGCTCATCATGTGAGTGTTGCTCAGTTCACTTGAGTGTGGAGTGCACAAATGACAGATGTGCATGGGGCTCCGTGTTAACCAGCCTGACAATCAAACAAAGCTCACATTCAGCCTAGTCTCAGTCTGTCCACAACAGTTTACTGCTTGTTCCTTCAATGAAGGAGCCAAAAGGCCAAAACGTCTTTTAATGTGCTGCACAGCAGAGTTATTGTTGTGTTGTTTTTTTCATTTCTTTTAATTTTGTTTTGTACTATTTGTTTTCAATTCAGTTTAGTTTCAGTTAGTTTCCAGAGTGAGTTTGCTCATTTCAGTTTAGGTTATATTGTTTAAAGTTATTAGTTTCATTTTTTTATATTATAAGGTGCTTTTGTCAGGGATTTAAGTTAAGATTAGGTATGACAAGAAAAACACTTTGTGAAGGTAATAGACTCACAGTCACAGACAGTCTCAATGCCTACATTTTTTAAGGTCACACTATCATTTCAGTTAATTACATTTCTTTTCTAGAGTCAAATTTCTAGTTCAGTTAAATGTACTTAGTTTTGGTTTAGTTTTGATTAACAACCTTGCTGCACAACAAGCACTAAAAACTTTTGTGGGTTGAAATGTATTCACAATTCACTCCACACATTTTATCCAACTTACTTCCTCTGCCAGGTATTCTTTTAAAGCTCCCTTCCCTGTGTTTCTTGTTGTTATGGCAGCTCAGTAAGGAATGTGTTCATGTACGTGGATTAATATTTGTTCAGGAGGTGTGGTAGCATGCTGTTTGTTTAATCAAACTTTGTAGGTTTTCATCTTAAGAATGTGAAATATGAGTTCTCAAAACAAAAAGAGCTCATTTTCTCCACCCAAAACTGAATATAACACCACCTGTGAGGATTAGTTTCCCAGCAAACTGTTACAGCAAAGAACAGTTTGAATGGCGCCTCTCTGCCTCCAAAATGGTAAGAATCTACCCTCTAGTGGTGCGTTTGAGTGCTGACACAAGCTTCAACAAATAAGTCAAAGAAGTCAAAAATTGAGGCCAGGGCATGAATAAATTTTTTGTTTTATCTAATATTTACCATTCTATATGCATTTACAGATACTGAACACTTGAGGACAAGTTTCTTTGTATAATACCCTGCAAACACAGAGGCAATTCAAAGTGCTTTACATGACGTGACGAAAAGCAAAAGAATAACATTTAAAAACATGATGAAATGACAATAAAAGCAATATAAATAGAAGTAAATGAGATGAATGAAATAAGCTAAGCTAAGGTAACAAACATACGTGAACTACAGCACTACAGTAATAAGTTGCAACAAATCTGATTTCAATCAAATTTTTCAGGCAGAATGACCCACCTGAATGTGTCAAACAGTTTGACCTGGAAGTGAAGGCTGATCCTGTTCTACTTTCAAACTAAAAGCGGGGACAGTGATATTTTTTAAACCACCAGATGTCTAAACCAGATATAGTCTTCTTTTTCTATTGTTATTATGAATACTGCTAACTGTGAAAATCCTTAGAGCGATTATAAGAAAAGCATTCATGAATAAGGGTCATTGTCATTTCTGTCACAAAAAAATAATAAAACCATAGGAAATCCACAATACAGGTATCAATAAACCAGGTGGAGGGGTGTCCGTTGCGTCAGCTCACTCAATCTGCATTTCAGGAGCATGATGTAGATTGTTGTTCACATCAGCATCAGTGGTGCTGTTAAGGCTCTTGTGACTAATCTGTGCTTTCCCTTGAGTCATACTGACTCACTGTCTATATACAGAATGTCATGTTCTGATCACTTGTTAGAGATTGTAAAATGTATATGTCAGGATCAGCTTCTGTGTGTGTAAAAACAGAACAGGACCCATGCAGTTCTCAGTCACATGTGAAACTACCTTTGATAACAGAAATAATGGATTCACTAACAAATTTTACTTTAACCTCTTTAGTCTCCCTATTTAGCAGTTCAACCCATTAGGAAGGAGGGAAATAACCATTTAATCACAAATATCTGGCAAGAAAGGTGGAAAAAAAGCATTAACATAGGAAGGTCTGATTCAAAATATTGCACTCATGCTCGATCTTAGTGTCATTAATATCAATTTAACAACAAATGTAACTGCCTTCATACTTTGAATTGAACTGTAAAGTTGCAGTGGGTAAAAGCAAAAAAAGAAAAAAAAACTGAATTTGAAGTTGAGTGAGACATCTTCTTTCAGCTTTTTCTCTCCCCCCCCCTCTCTGTCACACGGGCATTGCATAGAACAGCCAATAGGAATGCGCTCTCTCGCTCTCTCTGAAATGACTTGTGATTGGCCAAAGTCTCCCATCACAGGCTAGATTTTCCAAAGCCTGAAAACAGAACCAAGAAGAAGTGCAGAAGTCTAGTTTTGTCTCTGACCACTTGAATTACAATATGCTGAAAGATGTAGGCTACTCATTGTCTGCATACAGGGTTTTAAGGCAGTTTTCTTGTCAGTATTAGACTACAGTGACAGACTCCGCCTTGATATAATAACCATCCCATTTCTATGTTATGGAGTTTTCGTTCAGTCGAGGTAGGACTTTTAAGCAGAGAAACCTTTTTGAACAAAATAACGACAGGCTGAGACTGGATTAAAATTTGGGATATTCGGATGAAAGAGTTTATTATTTTCTCGAGAGAACATCAAACACATGAGAGAATGGTCAGTTCACAATGAACAGAGTAACAAGTGACACCCCCACACAGTCTGTAATACAATCATAATAACCCTTCTTTATCCTGCAGTGCCCCCAAGGAAAAACAACCCTTGTTGGAAACCAGTTTAATCTCAAACATAACAATCCGTGGGACCCTTCAAAAAAAAGGGCAGACAGTTGGAGCGCTTGTATTTTTCCTGAATCTGTCCCGCGTTTTCCCAAGTGTCTTGACCTTCCATCTATCTTAGCTAAAAAGGACATCTTGTCTCTTGGATAGGCTCTGGTCTGGTCTCGCCTGGGACTGCGATGATAAACACCGTTCTAGGCACTGTTTCTGTCAGGTCACGTCATCTACCTTGTGGGAAAGTTCAACTCATAACCTATCCAGTTGTCTCCACAAAGAGATCACACTGAACATATACGGAACCAAATTACTCTGAGAGGCAATTGAATATATTATTCTGAATAATAATATGAAAATCATTGGTTAAATGTAATTTTGCCAGTACATTCCCCCCTTTTGATTCTACTCATCCCACACAATTGAAAATTACTGCAAAGAACAAAAAAAATGTTTTTTTGTGATTAATTTAACTCTTAGTTTAGCTACGCCCTACATCTTAGTCTACAAAAAGATGAAGTAAAATGGAGTAAGAAATCAGAACTACTCAAATTTTTGGAAGCTGATTCCGAGTTGCAACCGTCCTCATGGTAAGAGGGCCATGGAACAATTTCAGGACGCACATCTTTTGATTGTAAGGCTTGATATCTGAACCTTTTTAAGAGAAAAAAAGAAAATATCATTCTATTAATGGATACTACAACAAATACTTCAAAACAAACAGATCACAGAGAATTACTGATCCACATATTCCCATCCAAGCCTCCACCCCTCCCAAAACCCCAGCACCCCAGCGCCCCCTTAAAGTGTGAGGGACATCTTGACCTAAGCTAGTGGCGAGGTGTTTAGCTGATGGACGGGTCAGTGAGGTTACCTGCATGTCCTGGGAATTATGGTGCAGCATTGAAAACCCACCTGATCCATGACAGAGCCTGACTGCTAACATAATCTAGACCCAGCTGGTTCTAAATACATGTGACGCATAGCTCCACATGTTTTTATGGAAAATCGCTGAAACCCTCCCCAAACATGCCGCAGTCGATTTTCCAAACTTTCATGTAATCTTATCAATATCATGTGCGTTATAATCTAAACCCTACCACGGAAGAATTCCGCAACAATTTTCTACTGTAACTCCATCATTTTTACTTACTCTCTTAAGTAAAATGCAGTCAATGTAACAAATAGTTACTTAGGTTTACACGAGTGTTTTTATGGTTAAGGAAGCCCTTTCTGTGATGGGAACACCATTCATCAGTAATCAACTTAATCATTATCCCTACCTCGCGTTAAATTGCTGAGTGAACCTAGTTCATATGTTTATTATGAATGCATTGTCTTTGTCAAAGAAGAACTCATTTTTGTTACACAATGTTAATCATTTGCGTTGATTTTGTCAGTTTTTCGGACTGAAAGTAAGCCGCTGGTTGCAACAGAAGTGTATTGATGCATCAGCTCCTTAACACAGCATTCTGTTTTGTCTTAAGGTTATTGCTTTGTTTATATTTAAGTAAATTTAATATAAAACATAATTAGATAAATATATTATTTGTTTATAGAAGTTTACCCTGTTTCCATACTCTCCTATAGAAAGGTGAAGAGCGCTCTTCTCATTTTAACCCTTTAGTTTTAGGACTGAAAACTGGTGGCGGTGTATGGGTGCATCAATACATCTTTAGTAACATTATGGGAAGAATGGTTTAGAATAAATTAGTCGATTTATCCTCTTCATTCTGTCTAACACAATGTGCCCCCCCACAAACACAGACAGAAAACAGAGAACAGAAATACATCCTGTGTCCATACCTGTCTGTCGTCTTCCTTTGTTCTTCCAATCGTGCACAGCGAGTGCTGCGCCCTTCAGGTGGGCTGTGTGTGTGTGGTGGCTGGTCGAGTCCGTAACCGGGCTGGAGACAGGCGGTCTTGCTTCGGGTGCCTTTGGAGTGCTTCTGGTGTCCAGTGCGTCACTATCACATGGCACCCCGTCCGGAGTCAGTCTTTACCACTGCCTCGTTTCTGGTGAGTGTTGTGTTTGCAGCGTTGGTGGCACAGAACTATTCTGGTCAGGCCACGGACTTCCGGGTGGTCTTTCGGGCTTGGCTTGTCCCCTGGTCCTGGAACCCTCTTGCAGTGTGGTGCGTGGTCCACGGAGCCCTCCTCATCAACCTTCATGCTGTGGGTGACCAAAGAACATGGAGGGACCTGCCAGCGTTTTGGATTTGCCAGTTTCATCCGCCGTCGTAGTTTTGTTACGACCCGAAATCTCCTGCTGCAGCGTTTGCGCGGTCCTTCAGCTGGGGTGTGGCAGGGCAGCAGACAACCTGGATTCTTCTGGCAGAGAGGCAAAGACAGTTTGTCCCCCTACCCTGACCTATCATGCTCGGCACAAGCAGATGAGGAAGGTTGCTCTAGAAAGCTTCTAACCCCCCACACTGGTTGGTCTGCCGAAGATAATTTCAAAAGGACTGAGTGTAACTGCCGCGTTCTTACCCTCCTTCAAAGTACTAGTTTTTTTGTTTCTTTAAAGGGCCTTATCACTTGACAACCGCTTGAATATTATCATATATAATTATAATTATTTCGTTATTTAGAGCTTTTGCTACACTGGAAGCATTTGGTTTTGAAGCGGTAAACACCCTCCACCCATTTTGATCAACCATCATCCAACAAACTTTTCACCTTGACGGTGGAGGATCGCCAAATTTCATCATGATATGGTTCAAAATTCCTGCTTTACAAAATTTTCCTTTTCTGCAATGATGTGAAGCCTTTGTGTCCCATGTTTCTTACAATACTAGCAGCCGCCCCTTTGACACAGTTCCCTGGGCCCAGTGTCCAACTTTGCAAAATGCGTGAACACATGGTGTTGAGGGCAAGTGTTGAATCCGTCCCCTGCCAACTTCCTCTTTAAAAGGTTCACTCTGCCCTCTTTCCACCACGTAGCTGCAGCTACTGCTTCTGCAAGTGCAATCATCACTGCACACTGTGGTGTGTGCAACATTTTATTAGCCACGCAAGATGGAAATAAGATCATGACAATTGGTGATGCAAATGGGCTTCCATAATACTTTAGAAGTTTCGGTGTTTCCACAATGCCCCAAAATTCATTCACCCAAAGGCGGACCTGGATCTGTGTATGTTGTACAGAAAACCTTCCAGCCCGTTTTACTGCTTCAGTTAGAGCACTGAGTTTCAGCAGCCTGCATAGAGAATTTTTGGGACGAGTTACAATTAAGGGAAAAAGAAGCAAATTAAGGTTTCTGATCTTGATACGACAGAAACCCTACTGTCCCTGTCCTGTGTAGGGCAAGCGTGAGGCTGCCACCCTCCACAACACACCCATCTGATTTTTGGCAACCGGTGTGGTCAGTCAGACTTGCGCGGAGCACCGGTGTGTTTTGCAACTCACCACACAAGTTCATGCGGCTTTCCCCTTTTTCCTTCCTGGCACAGGCATAAGAGAAATGGTTAAGCACTGTAAAATGTTAACAGTGACTTAGGCACATCACAGACATGTGTGTACCAAGAGATACGTGCTGCAGATAAATGTTACGGTCGTTGCTCCCATAGATCAGAAGAACTACATGTGCACTAACAATGTTAATGGAGCTAAAATAGGCACAGGCCCTGAGCCTGTCACCGGAGGCGGCAAGAGAACAAACGTCATGCAGCCAAATGTTTTCCGCCCACTGGTCGAGTGAATGGAAGTTTAGTGTTTGCAAACCTAAGGTGGAGGGCTTTGAAAATCTTTTTAAGACCTTACACGCCAGTCCCCTTGTCATCTGAATACAGTTGTACCATGTATTAATGTCCAGCGAAGGCGGAACTAACTTAGCATAATTTGTGTGAAAACACAAACAATAGGAACACTCCATAGAAATGACATAATTAGTTTTCTTTGTTTCAAGTTTTGTGATAAAAACTATTCTCAATTCGAGTTGAGGATAATGTTTTCCCCCCTGACGCTGAAATGTGATGACCCAAACAAAAAACAAAATGCACTTCTTTTTCACAACTGCATTTTGGCTAAACTACTCTGTGCCCTTCTGACTGCCAAGGTGGGCACCACAGTGCAACAATACCTTGTATAGGTAATCTTCAGGCTCTCCTCTCAGTGCTTTTTGTAGACAGTTGGGCGTGTCCCATAAAATCCTTATCCTCAAACGTGTGAATGTGTAGGCTTACCATCACATAAGAAGGCAACCCAAAAGCTGTCTTTGTTCACTGGCAACTTAAAAAAACTTTGCAAAGAACCACAGGAAAATATGTGCCCCCCCCCACTGGAATCCTTGAATTTTAGTGTCGTGTTTTGGCACATTGGGAGCACGTGCGTTGACCCGGCTGCATTACTGCTTTGAGTCCTTACAAAACGCCATTTCTACCGGTTTTCCCCTTACCACGAATTTTTTGCCATGGGAAATAGTCTTGCGAACGGTGATCAGGACAACGGAACAATCACCCCTGCTTTCAAACAGAGAAGTAAAAACCGGCGCTGATTCCGTTAATTGCTTCTTTTTTCAGTGGGTAACTGCAGGTTTTTTGGCCTGAAATCTGCGCGAGGAGTGATGACCGACAGTCTGACACATTTTAATGAGCCCCACGTCAGACTTTGCGCTGCCACAGGTGATTCGGCACTTGGGACAAGCAAACTAGAAGATATCTGAGGGAGAGACGTCCCAACATTATTCAAAATGTGTGTGTGTGTGTGTGTCAGCGTCTTTCTGCTGGAACACCAACTGCGGCGTGAGTGTCACACCATCGTGTGAAAGGAGTTTGGCTAAACTTTCAGTCCGGGTCAGTCACTGGTCACAGTCCCTAGTACCTGTCCCCATTTCTCCACTGATCTGGGAGATTTGGACAAAGGAGATATTAGCTTATGATTGCGGTATTCTGAAAAACATTCTCTTCTTATCAAGGTTTACTTCTACTGGGCCCCCCACATCTATATTCATGCCAGTATAATTAGCACACTCAGCTCATCTGTATTTCTTTGAAAAAAAAAAAAAAAAAATCTTCAACAACAGTCACTATCTTTTTCCTGATAAGACAAATAAGTGTAATGTAGGTTTAGTCTGCCAGGACGTCACAAGGGGTTAAATCCCATCTCTGGCCTCATGCAGCAGGCTTGCAGCCTGACCCAAGAGAGTCACCCTGAAAAAATCAGCAGATGTGTGTGTGTGGTGTGGAACAACCATGAGTCAGGCTGCTTTGACTTCTATCTCACAACCTGAGACCATGTAGGCGTTTGAGAAAACTCCTATGCCAACATGAATCCTAACCTAACAAGTTCACAGGGACAACAGGAGAGCGCAACCCGCATGTTGCCCTTCTCTCCTGCTCCGATCATTTAGAATCCTATGGACACCCCTCATTATGTTAAAATCTTTCTGGGACAACTGAG
This sequence comes from Etheostoma spectabile, assembly GCF_008692095.1. Lineage (NCBI taxonomy): Eukaryota > Metazoa > Chordata > Actinopteri > Perciformes > Percidae > Etheostoma > Etheostoma spectabile. The sequence goes on from NC_045750.1 coordinate 9,062,597, forward strand.
ATGCAAGTGCTCACACTGCCGCCTGCAGATAACAATCCCCAAAAGCTTTTAATTCACAAATAAAGATTTTGCAAGCCCCTCATTTTGTGCCCCTAAAACACCCAACTACCATACACTCTAACCCAACCCCAACCACATATTTTCCTTAACCACTCTACATCCTTCCATGGCACCTTTTAAAATTGTAAGCAGCCACTTTATACCCCTCATATAAACCATTAACATAAGTAGGAAATACCTCTACATGTTTTTTTGTTCTAAGTGCAATAGGCGTCTAGACTTCTCCCATCGTGTGAGGAAGAGTGTGAGGTTTTATGGGCTGTAGCGTGTGAAAGCATTTACTTCTTGCCCAGCAGATTAGTTAGTGGTTTTGCCTTTTTACTTCCCTATCCGGTGCAGAACTGCTCATCAACTTCCCCCACTCCCTTCCCTCCTCCCTTTCATCCACCTTTGCTGGCTGTAGGTGCGTCCCCAGCCTGGGGACCCCTCGGTTGTCGTCTCCCTTCTGTATTTCGGGAGGGCAAATTTGCTGCCCGTGACCTCTCCTCCGCAGTTGAAACATGCGTCTCGGTCCACTGCTGGCCCCTGCCCTCCACTTCGTCCTTCTGCCCTCTTCCTCTCCCTCTTTGCCTCTGCTTCTTCGCCCCCCCTGTTCAGCCAACGTTGACACGTCAAAGTTATTTTTCCGTCTGTTTCTCTTCTTGTCAGCTGCTCCGCGGATTTGTATCGCATGGATGACGGTACCCGTGCGCTTATTGTCAGATTTCGGTGGGGAGAGCCGTGGCTGCTTGAAGAGAGAGCTGCAGTCGAGGGTGGGGGCTGTGTGGGATCTGGTCCCTCCTGGTGCTTCTTCTGGGAGACACTGACGTTGTTTCTTCTCCCTTCGGCCTGGTGCTGTAGGAGGGTAGGGTGGTGGTTTGAGCAGCTGATCGCCATCTTTAGACTCGATAGAGGAAAATGCATTAGTGACAGTGTTCTTTCTCCCTCTCTGTGTTTTTCAACAGCTTATCTGTTCCCCCTCCTTATTTTACTAGTTTTTTTTCATACTGTTTTCTTGCCTACAGTGCTTCCTTCCTCCACTGACTAAAACATTCTTTGTTTTCTCTCATTTTGAATTAATCCTGGGTGTTATTGTTAATGGGTGAGGTTTTTTAACCCCCTCTCATAATTTTTTTTCTTCTCTCTAAATCTTGCGTTAGCATCCTAAGCTTCCCTTTGCTCAAAGAGCCATTCTCCAGGAAGCCATGCTTAGTGGTCCCAATAACCAAACAAATCTAAGTTTGTGGACCATATCGTTCACCATCTCATCAACCAACGGGCCTGAGGACGGTGTGATTTTGTGCCTTTATTGCCCATGTCTAAATATGAATGAGCAGGCTATTGAAGTACTTCGTTTTCGTATAATCGTCACTATACGGCCCAGTTTTAGTCTCTCGCTAAACTTTGGCGAAAAATCCTGAAAACAGCTGTACGTAATTTACGCTACAATGACTGTTTATCTGTGATAGATTTTAGCTCGATGAAAATCCATATATGCAGCTACGATGACTGTTTATCTGTAGATTTCAAATCTTCCTTCACCCCCGTACTACCCCTTGTTTGATGAGATTGATGTCAATTAGTGTGGTTTCGGTTCACAACCTGGATGTTTAAAACCCAACTAATAACAAACCCTTTTTCTCCTTTTTTTTGTAAAACCTAAACTTTCCCAAACAAAATCAAACTTTCACCAATAATCCTGACCTGGTCAGTCTTTGTCTCACACGTGTCTCGGTATCCATTCAAATTTTTTTAAAATTGAAATTCAAACTTACCCCTCTGTTTGAACTGCGTCCCTTTTCGTTTGATTCCGAGTGGAATCAGCGAGCCTCCGCGGTTCTGACCCTCTGTCTCTCAGATGGTTTGGGAGTTTAGAGGCCGGTGATCCTCAATCCCTGGGTGCTCGCGCCATCAGTACCACGGAAGTCCCTTCTGATCCCTCCTTGAAATCCTGCCGAACAAAACGGGGGGCAAGTTTGTGTGTGGAAGTTTCTGTCAGCGAGTAGAATTTGGTGAATAAGAAGAGACCTTGTTTGAAACAAAAAATAAGACAGCTGTAGACTGATAAAAAGTTTTTGATATTCGGTGAAAGAGTTTAATTATTTCTCGGAGACAATCAAACAAAATGACGAGAATGGCAGTTCACAATGAACAAGTAACGTGACACCACCATTCTGGTATAATACCTCATATACACCGCTTTATAGGCAGTGCACCCCGAGGAAACCAACCCTTGTTTGGAACCAGTTTTATCTCAACATAACATCAGAGGACCTCAGGCAAGAAGTTGGAGCTGCCTTACGTATTTTCTGAATCTGTCCCCGTGGTGTCCAAGTGTGTCTTGCCCGTCAGTCTAATCTGTAGCTAAAAAGGACATGTGTCTCTTGGATAGGCTCTGGTCTCGCCTGGCCTGTCTATGATCACCCGTCCAGCCTGTTTCGTCATTCTCCACGTCATCTATCCTTGGTGGACAATGCAAGTCATAACATATCCATTTGTCCTCCTCCAAAGAGATCACACTGATGACAGATAACGTAACCAAATACTCTGAGAGTCATTGAAGTATTATATGAATATTATATGAAAAATCATTGGTTAAAATGGTAATTTTGCCATACACTATCACAGCTGTATTTTATATGACAGGGTTGGTGGTCCTCCCTCCCAAGAAAGATGTGACAATCACTTTATCTCTTGGTCTATGAGACCCTTGCTGGAAAACCACCATTCCTTTAAAATTAACTTTTTGATAGACTTAAATACGCTCTGGCTTTCCATATGTCATTTAAGATTCTGTTTATTTTCCTGTAAATAAACTGAACACACGTTGAATGAGCTCCACCCCTCTGGTAATCCACTGTCGATGCAAACACAGTGTGACGCTGTCGTCACACTTGTGCACAGCACTGGGCTCTTGTCATGCATCAGGACACACAGGTGTCTGTCTCTCCACCATTCACAGCAAATCTGACCTTCCAAAACCCGCCAGACAAACATTAGAGCGTGCGGCCGCTCTCTCTGTGAGGATAACGTGGGGTTGATGGAGGAAATCACTTTAGAGGATTAATACTGTCATCTGGATTGTAGAGAGATTTTACCTTCCAATCTGTTACCTTCTATGGGGTAGACACACTGCCTTTAGATGTCGAAGGTCTCACTCTCACTCTGGTTGTTCATTTATTCAGATTAAATACGTGACACTGAACTGCAAAGTGGGCCTCTGGCTCTGAGATGAAAAAAAGTCATGTAATAAAGGCTAAACCCACCAAAACCCACCCTATAGATTCCTCATTCATGTCTGCTAAGACAACAACATTCAGAAATACGGTTCTTTGCCTCTTTTAAATTAAATATACATTACAAAAGGTTAATAACATCTTTATAGTTAATAAATCTTATGCTCTGCAGCCCTTTTTCAGAAGGTAAAAGGTCAAACTTTCCATCTGAAGAGTCTTCATTATAAATGGTCGTCAGCAGCCAAATCAGGCAATCTGCTAACCTATACAATGATGTCCTTATTAATGGCGTATTAGTGCTCTAGAAAGCTGTATTAAATGCAATACAAAAGGCGATTTACAAAATATATGACAGACCTGTTGTATAAGATACTATTTAAATTGCTTTAAGTTGGTTTGATGGTTTTGATTTGTTTGTTTTTTATTCAAGAACACCAAAGATTAAATGAAATCCCACTGGTTTTCTGTGTATACTGTTGGATGTTGGTGTTCTGCACTGACTTAGCAGAGTTCATAGTTCAGCCGGCATTTTATTTAGCAGTATACCACTGAGGAGGAGGAGGAGGATGATGGTGCTGTGGTGTGTCAGGGATTTCAAGGATACTGTGAATATGCGCTGAAGGAAATCGTCTGAGGTTAGCTGCTCACACCTACACACACAGAATAAGCCGACAAACCTTGATTTCCACCTACAAAACGACTGCACATTCAATCTGGACCTCTCTGCTTCTCTATCAGCCTCATGAACGTTTCTTCCTGCAATCACACTTCCTCTTATTTATTTCTTGTATGCCTGCCCGGGGGCCAGTCTGACTAATTTTTTGGAAGTTAATTTACACTGGTAAACTTAACTGAGCTGCCATCGTTGCACGGTGAGCCTTCCCTGCATTAACCCTGACCTCAGCAAATTGTTTGATTTATCTCCCTCTTTCCATCTCACCGCTCAACCCACTGTACCCTCTTTATCTGCCTCTTCATAGCTCTCTAGCTCCCTTTCAGCTGATGGAGATTATTGTGGACAAATAGGCTTAGGAACATCACTATGGCAACAGGGAATCGTAAAAAGCTACATAAGCACTTCATCAGGGCCGTGATCCAATGGCTCCCATTGGAGATGGTGCTCCCGACCTCCTGCAACAAGTAAAGGCGGGCCAGAGAGGCTCATGGGAAGGAGAGAGGGAGGGAGAGAGAAAAGAGAGAGAGAGAGAGAGAGAAATAGAGAGAGAGTACTGTGAGACTGTGAGTGGACGAGATAATCCATTTCTCTGCTGTCTCTCTCTCTGCTTTTCATTCAGCCAGTCTCCTCAGCCTTCATCTACCCAGCTGATGTCTGAGGACATTTCTTCTTCTGCTTTTCAGTGATTTGGTTTCTTGTGGACACTGAGACAAACTTCAAAAGAAGAAGAGGTAAGATAACTGTTAATTCTCAATTCTTCATTAAAAACAGCTTTAAATTAGACCAAATGATGTGATGTTTTAACATATTCAGAAGCTGTACATGTATCTGTCAAAGGTAGGCAGCAGTCCAAGCATGACAATTGTTAGTTGTAAAACTCAACAATTGGGGCACTCCTGGAAAAGAAAGAAAGTCCAGGCCACCAATTTTCCATTTTTCATTTGAAATAAGTCAAATTCAAATGTAAAGGTGTTGATGACGAGAAATAAAATGGCTAATCTATCCGATCGCATCCTACCTATCTATCCCATTTAGAGCTGCAACAATTAGTCAACCAAAAATAACCCCAAAATCTGATTCTTAAATGTGAGAATTTGCTACTTTTCTTTGCTTGCTTTGTAGTAAATTGAATATGTTGAGGGTTTTGGACTGTTGGCCAGACAAAACAAAACGAGACACTTTAAGACCTCACTTTGGGCTCTAGGAAATTATATTTTTCACAGGTTAAAAGATAAAAACATCGGCTGATTAATCTATAATTAAACAAAAGAATCAATTTTATTTCCTCTGTAAAACAATCATCATTAAAACTATTTAAACACATAGAATAACATCTACAGGACAGTCTCTGGTCTAACATATGAACACTGTGTAAAAAGACTGCCAGGCTGCATGCTTGACTCCATTTTGAGGTCAGAGGTAAGAGTAGGTAAAGACTGCGACTAATCCCACATTGCTGCTTTGTTGTGAAAGCGCGTCTCTGCACTTGTTGATAATCTTACCTACAGCGCCGAATCAAGCATTTACAGCAGTTGTGGTTTGGAGGACAACCTCAGCATGTGATCAGATTAACCCAAGACTAAAAGAGTAGAAACTAAATGGAAACTGAATAAAAGAAGATAGTATTACAGAATTAAGAGATTACAAATTGTGTAAAGATACAACATAAAATCATGTGTACTGCTGTTAGGAGATACACATGTAAGAACAGAAGCACTTTTGAGGGATCACGCTTAGGGCTGCAAATAACATATATTTTCAGTATATAATATGTATATATATATTTTAAGATTGTTCTTCCGGGCATTTTTAGGCATTTATTTGACAGGACAGCTGAAGACGTGAAAGGGGAGAAAGAGGGGGAATGACATGCAGCAAAGTACCGCAGGTCGGGGCCAAAACCGGGCCCTCTGCGTCGATGGGCGCCCGCTCTACCAACTGAGCTTCCCGTGCGCCCCCAAGTTGCTTGTTTTGTCTGACCAGTTGAAAGTTATTCAGTTTACAGCAACAATTATTATCATTAAAGAAAGATCTGCCGATTATCTTTTTTAATTAACTTGTCAAATGTAAAAAAAAAAAAAGACAATTGCAACTTCCCAAAACCCAGGGGGACATCTTGAAATGTCTAGTTTTAGATATAGTCCGTGTACAATCTTATATGACAAAGAAAAATCTTCGCATTTAACAAGCTGGAGAAAGTTTAGCATATATGCTATATAAAAATGACAAGCAATTATTTGAATATCGAAATCTTTGCTGATTAATTTTCTTTCGATCAATGGGTCATTTGAGCACTAATTATTGTCATGTCTTCAAGTAGACATTTTATTCTGAATTAATGACTGAACACCTTCATCAGTGGCCTCTTCTGTTATGTTTTTGAACTTTCATCACAAAAAGCCATGCAAACAAAAGACTGAGTACAGCATCTGTGGGAGCGGATATGACACCTGTAGAACAAAGAGCCAGTGGATGGGGGGATGTTGTCTTTTGGGAATTTGTCCAGATTTTGAAACAGCCCTCAGATGTGGTGATTGAAATTATGCAAATACAATCTCTTTTCTATGTGTTAAAAACCAAAAAGGATATACTGTCTTCTCCACAATTGCTGCATTTTCAGACAGCCTTGACAAACACTTTATATCAAGTGAACTAGACGATCAATAAAATGTTTAATATAACAGCAACAGCTGCAATTCTGCATTGTTTTGTTTTAGTGGTTTCACATTTCAAATGAAAAAAAGGAATTTCATTTACTGTACAACTTCCCAAAATGTCTCATTGTCAACTCATTACTTTTAATAAATCCAATCCTGGAACTATAACATTTTGGGAAAAACACACAGTATGCATTTGTCTTTTATTCTTCAGTCACACACTGCTCTGAAATAAATTCATCTGAGTAAACATTTCAGCAGCATGGCAATATTTTGTGTGTGATCTCATCTAATCATTTCAGTGTGATGACCTCTAGCTGGCTTTCTCTCATCAGGGGGCTGTGAAGGAGGACATGGCCACTTGGTTTAGCTGGAATGAGCCGTACAGCCGGAGCCCCCGACGGGACCCGGCTGACGTGGTCACCGAGACCCTGATGCTGGAGTTCAGCTGGCAGCTGAAGGAGACAGAGAGGCAGCAAAGAGAGAGGGAAAATGAGTACCGGCGCCTCAAAACCGGAGTGGACTACAGCTGGCTGGCCAGCACGCCTCGGTCGTCCTACAACATCAGCACCGGGGAGAGGCTCGGCCTGGAGGACCTCTGCTCCAAGGTGCCGCCGACCTGCTGCGGTCTGGTCATACTCAAGTAAGGAGACACAAAAACTTTGCATGTTGCTTGACAAATATTATAGGATATTACAACAATTTCTTGACCATGAAAGTCCACATTAAGGAAGACGAATCTCTCTTGATGTTATAGTTATGGCCCCAAAAAAAGAAGAAGAATACCAGATCCAGATCACCACCAGAATGTAATTATTTGTTCCTTGGCTCAAAGTAATCCATGGATGTAAGCTGGCCAACTTCTCTGTTCGTCCCTCACGTAAATCTATAATTGTTTGGCGTCTTTGTCCTTTAATCTGCAGCAGAGACGTCCTGAGCTGGTTCGAGCATCTGTTCACAGAAAGCTGCAGAGATCTCAGGTGTCTTGTTAGAGGTTGACGGGCTTTTGGGAAGCAGTTTGACTGCTGGTGTTAATGCGAGTTGGCAGCCAGGTGCTAAATGCTGAGTGGAAATCACACACACACACACACACACACACACACACACACACACACACACACACACACACACACACACACACACACACACACACACAAAGGACCACCTGCAGCATGTTTGTGTTTTAATTAGCTACACAGAGGAGTCCTCATTTGAAGTGTAATTAATCAAGGTACATCTGGGTTTTCCCAAATGCCAGCCCGTCCTTAAGATCTCTTTTTCTTATTCTATATTTGGAACTCCATCATCTTTCACAAGGTACACATGCAATGATAACAGGGTTGTATATTTTTTCTTTTGGCCGAAGAGAGTTTAGTTCAGTTCAGCTTTATTGTCACAGTAGGGGTAATTGTTTGCAGCCACAGTAAGCCAAGCAGTCCACACTCACAAGGGAGGAAAGGGTCATAAAACTTACTCTTATATAACACCTATAATGCTCTCTTCTTTTGAGACACTTATTATTAAAAAATAAATAAAAAATGTCAATGTCAAAGATGGCATGAGAAAAAATATGGGAGATGCACAGATGATGTGAAAAGCTCCAGAAAAAGCTAGTAAATGAACATTAAATTAAAACTGGCTTGCATTTCTAATTATTATCTATGATTGTAACCAATTGTATATGTGAATATAGAAGTAAAACTTTAATTAATTTGTAGGAAAATTATAATTATGGACCTATAACAGAGGAGACATGTCTTCTTTGCGAGCTGTTTCCAAGATGAAGAATGACCTTTTATGCTCAATCAATAACTTCGATCTAGTCATTATCTAGTGTAAATCCTACTAAAGGTTAAGCGATCTATCATTTTAAGACTGACAGCAGGTTAAGTCCTGCACTTTGAATGTCGACAGTGGGGCTACATTGTCATTCATAATTGAATCACGAATTGTGCGTTTAGTAAAGCCCTGTTTTAAAGTTGGACGATATCCAAATTTTTATACCGTCAAACCTCCTCCCTATTTTACTACAGTATAGAGTATTACCATGACTAATTAAAAATGATGACGTAAGGCTCAGACGGCGACACCAAACTGTTGCCTTGTGAATACCAAACACTAATACTGAAACACCTCTCCCTTCTCATTAGTTTGGAGCCCAAAAGGCTGCCAAACTGCAGAAGTCTTGTTTTTCTTTGAGACCAGGTCGCTTGGTGTGTGACTTGCCATCCCCCCCCCCCCCCCCCTTTTCCTCTACACTGTCACGTGATGACAACCACACAAACACATTTTTTGGCATCAAATAAATTATATTTAATATTGAATCCTTGTCTCCTATATAAGTGCATTGTATACCGTGTTACCGCCCAAGCCTACCCTGTTCACTTTCATTTGTAACATTTGAATACTTAACATTGTTGCCCTTTGTTAACAATATCTGTGTTGTTTCTACTTAAGTTGGAGATGGTTCTTGCCTAAAACGTTCTCAGAAGTGAAATTAGTGATAAATAAGATGGTGAAAATTGTTAAAATGGTCCTGTTGTTGGTCTGTCTGTACCGGAAACCCAACTCTCGTTAACCTTGGTTTCTATGCGAAAAAGGGGATAGTGAAAAGACCCTGCCCTGAAGTTGGCCTAGGAGCTGAAAGAGTTACAAGATCTGCGGTTAGAGCAACTTAAAAATCACCAAATTAGTCAAGTCAGAACACGAGAAAAAAAGGGTTCTAGGAATGTTATGTTCAAGGAACTGCAAAAATCCCAACGGTCGGAAAGCGGCTATTTGAAGGCTTCTTAAGGCCTCAGCACCTTGTTAGTAGCAGTAGTAGGAGGAGGAGTAATTGGGGGGTTAGCAGGAGTGGAGGGAAGGTGGAGGTTGCCTTTATAAAAACTTGTGGAAAATGTGTGGATTAAAAAAGACAATACCATTGTGTCCATTGTGAGTCTGACAATGTTGCAGGAGGAGGAGTATACTTAAGTGACCATCAGCTCACTGCCCATGCTAATTTTCTTTCTGTACAGGTTCAGGGAGGCAATGCAGATCAATGAACCTGAGGTGCAGGAGGTGTCTGCCCTGTTTCGCTCCATCCTCCTGGAGGCTCTGGATCACCTGAAGGAAGAGCAGGAGGCACAGCGGCTCGCCCATCAGTGGAACAACAGACGTGCCATAAGCATGTCCCTCGTGAACTTCAGGTCCCGGATTAAGATCAACCCGTTTGGAAGCACAGTGGGCCTGACCTCTGTGGCCGACGGGGCCGGGTTGAGCGACCTCAAAACCGTGTCAGAGGATGTGGAGAGAGGGATGGAGAGCTCGCAGCGGGTGTGGAGCATGCCTGACTTCAGATATAAAGGAACCAGTAGCAGTAAGGTTGTCTGATAGGGGATGTTTCTGTGGGACAAATGTTGATCTCCAGGACCCTCTACTGCAGTTTGTCCACTTTGCACAGCAGGCGAGGCAGGAATGAATCCTCCTTCTCTTTTCAGTATGAGACCAATCAGCATTTGATCTATTAACTGCTTTACCTTCACACCTGAAAGGTCAATACCTTCTCTTCTTTTGGATTTGAAACCGGTTTTACTTTGCATGAGATTATCTTGCAGTAATGCGTCCTATATTTTGTAGACATTGGCAATTTAGCATTGAGGGCTGTTTACTGTAGGCCTGATAGGGATTTTTTATGTAATTTAAGACATTCTTGACTCCTTAATGTTGAAGAAACAAAGGAAAAATTTGTATTTTGTCACAAAATGACTGCAGAGGTGAATGATCTTTTATGACTGAATATTTAGCATGAGATTGATCGATAAACTTAAAAATTTAAATTAACTTATCGCTAATAGTTAATGCTCAACATTAACTTCATTCAGAGGGTGAGTCATGCTCTCCCTCTACTGACTGCTCTTGGTTTTCTCCCAACAGCACAATAATTCATTCATGGTCAGCACACTGAAAACTTTCCTTCTTGTCATTTGTATAAGCTCGTCAAAAAAGAAATGATCACAACATGTTACTAGACCATTTTGAGTGAAGTAAAGTCTTTCCAGCAGTTTATTGCCATTTCTTTTCTTCTTTTCATTTGTCACACATCAAAATTCAGAAGTACACAACAGGTTTTACTCCTTCCATTAAAAGCTTTAAAGTGGACTGATACAGGGGGATGAACAGTATTTTTTATTTCAGTTTTAATTAAATGACTGTTATAATATTCATACCTGAATTTGGAGAAAAGAATTTTACAGTAACCTTCAAAAATGCAGAGTTAATTCTCATAATTTTAAACAAATGAATACAAACAATTATATATCAGTACACACTGATAACGCCGTGGCTACCACAGCCAACATTAACTGTGGAAACATAACAGTTAGATATCTACATAAAAAAAAAAAAAAAAAGTATGGGCGGTCTTACATGTAGTTTAAATAAATATTCCAAAGTTTAAAGGGGTATCAATTTTACACATCAAAGTCTATTGACAGGTTTTGGAGAGTACTATTGAATATTTGAGAGTGATAGTTTAGTCAAAAGCCTTTTATGGCTCCAGAGGAAGCTACTTGAAGTCTGATAAACTGCCTCAATTGATGTCACTTGTAAGTCAACGTGGGTTGGGGCTGAAGACTCCAAGTTTGAAAATCTAAAATAATTATGAGTTGAGTTAGAAAGAAGTGAGCTTACTAGACCTCTGTAGGCCGCTCCTCAGCTCTGCTTAAGGACAGCGGCTCCAGGCTATATTAGCCGCTACTACCATAACACACCCGAATGTCCGGCTGCATTGTCGGCACTCACACTTCATTTTGGGTGATGTAAACGCCTGGTTTTTGACAAGGAAGAAAAATACGTGGAATAAAAAAGACATTATTTCTGGTCCATTGTGAATTCGACAATGTTATAGGGGTAAAATGCTCAATCGGTGGAGTACACTTTTAAAGGGGTGACCACAAACAAAGTTGAGAAGCTGATCGCTGGCAGTCACTGGCCTTCATCTGATGTAGTTGATCACAGACAACATTTCTGGATGACACTGCTCAGCATAAACCATTCTCACATCACAAATGCTATCAGACGAAGCTGAATAATTGGCCATCTGTGCAGTGCCATGGTGAAAATGAAGCTGGCGGTCTGAACGCATCTCTCTTCACTGCAAGAGATACAGCTCCTTCACTCCATCATGCCCTTGTGTGTCAATGTAAGTCATATTCATCCTTTTTTCTCAGAAAACTGTTCATTGTTGTTGTCCTGGAAGGTTGTTTTTCCTGAGTTCTGCTGACGTTTTCCCCGAGCACCACCACTGCTGTCGACAGTGGCATCACAGGGTAGAGTTCAAGAACTCAAGAAGTTGTGCTCGGTTTTTATCCCGCTGTCAAACAAAAAAGGGCAAGAACATTCACAAACTATAAAAAGGTACACTTGCTAGCTTACTCGACAACAAAAAGATGAGATTACCTGTTTGTCTTTCTTTGACTTTTTTACTTTCATCTTTATCTTCTTTCCTGAAATCATGCTGTACTTGCCCTTTTTCTTGTCATTCAAATACTGAAAGAAAAACAAATGTAAGTTCATACAACAACTACAATTTTTGTTTATTAAGTTGGCTGACAAAATGACATTACAATTACAAATGTAACTAGGTTTGTGCATATCATACCAGCACATGCTGCTAGTATAAATTGCTGGAGAGATTAAAAAATACATTGCGTGGTCTGGAGCATGTTTGGGCAAAACTTAATGTTGATGTGGACTTAGTGCTCTGAGTGGAATACAATGAACGGAAGCCAATTAGAAACTGGTGACACAGAAAACGGTAGGTTTTATGGGACCTCAGTGGGCAGTTACCTTGGAGATTTGTACAGGTCCCACGTTTTCTTCTCCTCCTTTTACTTTCTTGTCTTTTTTACGTTTGTGTCGCTTCTCTTTCTTCCCTTTCGGCTCCAGGATACAAAATAAGTTTTCAGTTATGTTAAGTTAAAAACATTTCAGTCAGTTCACATTATAAATACTTGAGGTAAAATAAAAAAAAAGAAAATACTTTTTTTGACTGTTTGTCCATTTTCTTTTTCTTAGACTTCTTTCTGGATTTACTGCGTGAGTCTGAAAACAAAAGACATTGAATCCATTTATGGATAATGGTACTGTTATAATAAAATTTGACAATATGTGGATCTACAATTCACAAAATGACATTATTGATGACACATACTCTGATTAAAACCAGCCAAAGATTCTCAGATGCACGGCAGACTTTAATGAAAAACTTACCGCTACTGCTAGAGCTACTCCGACTGTGGCTGGATGAGTGCGATGAACCCGATGAAGAAGAGGACGATGAGGATGACGAAGATGACCTGGAAGAGGACGACGAGGAGGATCTACTACGGCTGCGTTTACGCTTAGTTTTTTCTTGACCTGAATAAATGGAAGACAGAAATATAAAGATAAACCTTCTTTTAGAATTGCACAGAAGGTGAGACTTGATTCTTATTCAGAGCAAGAAATAATACAAAAAACTTAACTGTCTAGTTTTAGTAAGAAACAACTGAACTATTTAAAAATGTCTAAACGGCTGCAGATTTTGGGGATGAGCTGTGACCTGGTGCACTGATAATATCGAGTTCTTTTGGACAGCGGGTCTAAATGAACTCAATAAGTTCTTTAAGGGGAGTCCATTAAAACTTTTCAGATTGATTCATTAACATTTGTTTTGTCAAAAGTCATCATAGTTAAACATAGACTCACATTTTTACATATATAAGTTAATAGATTATGTTTTTATCTAATAAATCTATAATTTGTAGAATTTGCAAATATGATTAATACGTATGTAATGTCTTGTTCCTTCACATAACTTAGACTACAGAAATATAGAAATTATTTCAAGGGACATCCATTCCCTGGTATGTTCTTTATCCTGTGTATGGGATCATTGGTCAAAAAAAGACAGAGGACCTCAGTATTTGGATGCTATTAGTTATTAAACTAATCACCCTTGGTCCCACTATATAAAGATAATACAACTAAAACCAGGTTGGAGAGTGACATTTAAAAGAAGACTAAAAAAAGATCAGAAAAATAAATAAAACTCGCAAGGGACAAAAAAAGACTGGTGTGCAGTCTAAAACTGGCCTAACGTTACATGCACACATCATTTCACTTGACACAGTAGTGGAAGCGAGAAAAGCAACAGTGTCGGTTAACACAGTGGATGTGACTGTACACTAGTTAAGTGTGACATGTGACGGTGAGTTTCATGAATCGGCTTTATAAGCGGTCTTGCCTGAGCTCGTTGATCTCCTCCTTTCATCGGATCTGGAGCTGGAGCTTGACACTCTGGACTCCGACTTCGTTGACTAGAAACAAGGACAAACATTTATGCCAAATGTGTTTGAGTGAGCCTGTGTCCTACTAGATGTGACGGGAGATAGCTTTTATTATTGAACTTTGATCTGAAGATGCTAGCTGGTAAAGTTACACACCGCAGAGTTCAATCTAACGTTAACCGTTTAAAACAGGTAACCCAATGCATACAATCGTTGCTTTGTTAAGAAACGTTTGGCTACAGACTCAGAAAATAATTACGCTTATAGCTACCTTGATTGTGCTTTCTCTTTTCCTAATGTTAACACAGGGCTACGTTTACGTTCACTAAGCTAAAGCTAAAAAACGCGTTAAGCTATTGAATAACACATGCTGGCTAAAGAAGAAGTTCGGTACTCACCATTTCGAAAGCAGAATACAGTTAATGTATCATATATTTATATATTAGGACAATTTAACCGCTGGAAGAAGAATAAAATGTATATCTGTTCGCAGTTATCGCTCGTTAATTAGCATTAGCCAGCACTCCTAGGAGACATTTTGTATCCCATAATGCACCGCTGCTTCAAAACAAGATGAAGCGAAAACGAGTGACAGCTAAATAAAAGTCCTTCAGTCAGTTACAAGAATAACAAATGGCTGTGGGTTCCAGCGCATGTAGGTCAATGGGAAATAACAGAGGGGATGAGTTGACAATGAAGGACTTAAAGAAAAGAAATATAGAAATGCAAATCAGTATTAGTAGAGGCCAAATGTTTAATCTTGGGGAAAAAAAACAACCAAATATGGCAAGAAAATGGGACAGAAAGAGAGAGGGAACAAGGAGTGTAAACGTTTGTAGGGTAGGTACTGGACACAGGCGATAATAAGCTGTGTTGACAAGGGTTGAGATTAGGGAACTGTGCATTAAACAAAAAACTGAACATGATACGAGGCAGTTACATAATGTTGTGTTGCCATGTCAGGAAGAGGAGACAGAGCACCTGGTGTGTGACGCAGAGAGTTGAAGAGGAGCAGGAATTCACATTAAAAGGATAATTGTGCATAGATGAGAAAGCACAGACCTGGTACTGGAAGCATTCTTACGGGACACAGTTATTTATGATGGGTAAAGATGGCAGATTATAAAGCGTGGGGGATGTTCAAGATTCAAAATCATTAATGGCTTCTAACAAGAGGAAAGAATACATTATTAAGTATTCACTGCACAGTTATCACTCCTGGTGTGTGTTTTGTCCATTTGGTCTACTGGGACTAGTGCTATGTATATAACCTTACATACAATATACGTTAGGTTGTGTGTGGGTGATAGTTTTTATTATTCATTTATTTATAAAAAAAAATGTTGTTACCTAAAGTCTACCCACACTCCGGAGCAGAAAGCGGCGGTAATGAACCAATGAGCTGGATGCCAACAGCCACAAATCACAAAGAAGAAGAAACTAACACAGCGCCCCTCCGTGGTGAAGGAGATGAATTACCCGTGGCTCTGTAAAGTGCTGCTGTGTGCAATTTAAACAAGTAAGAAAAGCTGGTAACTAAAAGATATACTAAATACATTTTATTTTTGCCGAGAAAATGTAATCTTTAGCTGCCTGCAATTTACCAAAAACCACTTGGGAAGAAGTTGAATAGCGTTACCTGACATGTTTCTTCAGTTTCTGGAGTATATAAGGATTAACGTTAAGGTTACATTTGTTAGTTTATTAACGTAATGCTTGGTAACGTTACACCTAGCTAAATTGAATACAATGCAGTATAATTCAGCAGCTCTGCCATAAATTACACATTCTTAAAAATTAAGATGTTCAGGATTTGTTAAAACTGCTGTACAGAGTTGTTAATTCTACTTTATGGCCATTTTGGAGGGGTATTTTCAGTATCTACACACTATGGGTTGGGATAAAAGCTAACAGCAGGCAAATCATGTTTGAAAATGTGCTGAGGATATATTGACCAATATTAGTGTTTTAAACTAAAACACATAACATAATAAGCGAACATATTTGATAAAGATCCCTTAAATGTGTAGTATTGTGGCCAAGATATGGGACATTTTACAGTTAAAAGATAAAATTGCCCTTTCTCTCTGGTGGACAAAATGTGAAATGGTTACCTGTATCTAAATTACCTCAAATAGATCTTTCTAGCTGCACATATGCTGATACCAATATAACGTCTGTGATGATCTATGTTGGCTGTGATGCATAGAGCTTTAACTTAATTAGTCATAAACACAAAGTACAGATGATGAGGTTTTGCAGGCATTTGGTCACAATTGAATTTTGTCCTGCTGTTGGTGCTAGAGAAAATATCAGGCGATCACCAAACGTATTGCAATTTATCCCGAGGAGGACCTGAATACCTCAACCATAAATCACTACCACAAAAACACACATAACCACTGCTATTGTACAAAAACACATTTATTATGACAGTATTAGTATATTATACAAATACGAGCACATCTAAGCACATGTAATATAAAAATACAAAATCTTGATGTGCTTCAGTGTTGTGGGCATCATAAACCATTTGGCAAACCAAAATTGATTAACACTACTGTATAGTCAGTTCCATCTAGCCCTGCAGTCCTATGTTTTCATGTTAAACACAAAAAAAACCTGTCCTTCGGCATTCAGACACTGCAGCTTAAAAAAAGATTTTGCGAAGCAAGAAATGGCTTCTCTCTAATCCTGCGATATACACAGTTGCACGTGCGACTGTTCACAACTCAGAATGAAAAAGAATCAAACAGGAACTCACCTACAGAAAAAAACAGGTACAAAAAACTGATTCCAACTGATGCATGTGATGGTATAAAGACAATGGTAAATGTATATATGTCTTAACATTTAAGTTTCTGTTGAATTCTTTTAAAGGTATTTCAAAAATATCCAGTACCAGTTGCACTTTTTTAACATTGCAGGACTTAAATAAAACTGACCATGTCAATCCATCTAAAAGCTAAACTGTATGTACATGTAAGAATACACTGGATGTACGCAAATAGAAACCAGACACAAACATGAGCATCAGCTTGCCCATAAACAGCCATTCTAATGCTTATTGAACTCATTGCGTTAAATAAATTGTACAACTGCCCTCAGATAGATAGACCATTATTGTAAGCATTGAGAGATAAGCAACAAAAAGGTTTATTAGTTAGAACATATCATGCAACTATCCCTGCCCATGTCAGAGCCTCACGGCTGGATTCACACAGTGTGACTCTGACTCCTTGCAGAAGGACTACGCTCCAGTGAGGTGATGTGAAGCAGCAAATCTAAGCAGGTTTAAGGGCACGTTCAGACCAAAGCCAGCGATCCGCAGGGTTTTGTGGCTGTGGAAATATCAATTAAAATGGCCGATCTGTGTCATGTCTGGTTGCGTTCTTTAGGCCTCCCCAAAGCAGCACATGTAGACTTAATATTTTACAATTATTGTTTTCTGTCAAATCGTTTTTAGCTCTTAACATTTACCACCACAATTGAAGGCAGCTTTATTTCATATAGAAAGAGAGAAAGAAAAAAGATGGAGCATTGTGCTTTATTCTTGCAGAAAAATAGTTTTTTTTTTAACTTTCTTGTGGCAGCGATAGCTACAGGGATGTTTACTCTAAGGGACTCTTAATTCAATTCAATTTTATTTATACTATCAAATCATAACAAGAGGTATCTCAAGACACTTTACAGATAGAGTAGGTCTAGACCACACTCTTTAATTTAAAAAGACTCTCACATTGCCTCAAAACACACTGACAAGTTCTATAATTGGCCACCGCAGGATGATGTTGGATTGCGTTTCTCTTAAAGTTGAATCTTTCTCAACTTTTTGCCTCAGGCCGTTTCTTATGGCACCCCTCTGTGGCCCCCACCACCACAACTTAAACGCACTACCCCCAGCCAAAATGAATGGGGAGACATGCATTTTTGCTGGACTGTCTGAGTGTGTGTGGACTTACTCCTCTTCTCTTTGACCTAAGCCTCAGCAGACATACATATGCCAGGTGTATAGAATTATAAAAGATTATATGAAGGAAAATACACTATACCAAAAATATGCTTTAATGTTTTTCATAATATAAAAAAGCTTAAGGAAGTAGGTGTATCAGCAGTAAATTTAGTGTGTGACCAACTGGGTTTTCAAGGTTATTGGTCACAATTTGCAACGCAAAAGAAATCCCTGAATGTGTGAGTGTAAATGGGATTTTTTTAATTTTTTTTTGTCTATTTTGAAGACTGTTGTGTAAAACATTCACTGCCCATCCTCATTACAAATTTAAACTGTACTATGATGGAAAAATACAATGCTGTAGATCTTTGCTCACAAAAAAGTTTACAAAATTGACTTGGTGTTGGTGAGTAGAGCAAATCGTCTAGTTTTTTAAAATCATATTACACATGTGTTGACATGGTGCAGCTGATTAATAATCATTTACTTCTCGATTTCTAGCTCAGTGGACTGTGAGCAGATATTTAAACCTCTGCTTTGTTCTTTGAGTGATCGGCGTGAGCCAAGCTCTCCTCATTCTCCTCCTCCTCCTCAGGAACCTGGAAAACATTTTGTAATAAGATACAATTATTGTCTTATACGCTGTACCACCTGGGTGGAGTTTATCAATAGAGGATAACACAAGCAGCACCAGAGAATAGGAATGAACACAGGAAGAAGCCTTTTCTTTTAATAGAAGCCTGTCAGATGAAATCTTGAATGTGGCAAATGATGCAGTGAACCACATCCAGCTAATATGATCTCAAAACCCCTAATTTAATAACTTTAAAATATTGGGGTACTGCATCAATCACTTGTGATGCTTGAGAGTCAAAAACTAGAAATAATATTTATGAAAAAAGGGATTTCTTACCTCCCAGTAAATAGAGTCATCAAAGCAGTTCTGGTCTGGAGGCTGTCCCCAGAATGGCAACTTCATTATTAAACCTTGAATAAGGAAAGGAATTGTTTGGTCACTCAGGCTTTTTGCAAAGTCATAATAACCCTGATCTTTTCCTTTTGAGTGACAAACCCTGTGCCCAGGAATGTAACCATTATGACATATTTATGGTCTTATGCTTCGTCTTCACCTACCTGTAATAGCACCTCCAACCAAAGCGAACCCCAGGGATGAAGCCAAGGCAGCAGCTTGCATGGCAGCATTACCTCTGGAGAGGAGGAGAAGAGAAGACAGGGATGTAAAAGCTGACAATGAACTGAACCATGAAGTTACTTCAAAGCTACAATACAGTTATGTGTGTTGATATATTTTATTGTATGTATATTTATACGATTTGTGGGGAGTAAAATGACCCTTACCCCTCTTTTTTTCCCAAAGCCACAGCCACAATACCAGCCAACCCGCCCAGGATGCCAGGCATGCCGTGCAGATTGTGGACTCCGCAGGTATCCTGGATGCCCAGGTTGGATGCCAGGACGGGCTACAGAGGAGAAAAAAATGTCTCTCGTTGTCTTTTTAAAAGGTGAATTATGCATTTTGATTTAAAAAAATGTGATGTTATCAAATGTTTGTTTTCTTTCAACCAATAGTCCAGAACTCCAAAATATTCAATTTACTATTATAGAAGAGTAATAAAACCATAAAATAATGACATTTCAGAAGCTGAAATCAGGGATTTTTGCTTAAGTCCCATATTTGCTTAAAAATGACTTTTTAGAGGTTTTCTGGAAATTGACTAATCTGTTAATTACCTAATAGTTTACACTAAAACATTTAGGAAACTCATCGTTTTGCACCTTTGCTTTGACTTTCAACTCACAGTGAGGTACTTGAAGCCCAGGGTAGAGATGATGCCAGCCACTAATCCAATCAGCATTGCCCCAAATGGCCCGATGTTCATGTCAGCACATGTTCCCACAGCAACGCCACCGGCCAAGGTGGCATTCTGAATATGCACCTGTAGTATATAAAGATATAAAACAAGAATATAACTGTTTTTTTGTTTTTAATTCTTGAATAAGTGTTATTGTGGATAATAAAGGGAAGTTATCTGACCATGTCCAGTTTTCCTTTGTGCTCCACAAGGCTGGAGATGGCGTAGGCAGAGAGCACACAGGCAGCCAGGGAGAGGTAGGTGTTGATCACCGCTGTGAGCTGACTGAAGCCTGGATCAGCAATGGCCGAGTTAAAACTGGGCCAGAACATCCACAGGAAGACGGTTCCTGTAGAAGAGGGGAAAGAATGAAACAGCATTTCATACTGCAAGTTAGAAACATATAGATTCAAGGATTTATATTCTTTCTTGCTGAACAGGATCAATTGCACTCATGCCTCTATATTGTTTCTGTTTAGAGTATGTATATATTGTGTATATATTAGTGTGTATATTTCTGTTTTGGTTGATATGTATGTGTAAGCACAGTGTGAGTAACGATGCTCCAAAGACAAATTCCTCGTATGTGTCCTCATACCTGGCGAATAAAGCTGATTCTGATTCTGATTCTGATTCTGATTCTGATACACAGTTGAGTTAACTATTTATCTCTGGACATGTTGCATGGTTATTTATGACCACTAGGTGGCAGGCATACTTCGTCATGTGTGTGCAGAAGGCCTGGGATGAGCAAGTGAGGAAAGATTACTGCCAAATGAAACATGTCATTGCTGTATATTTCATTAGTATAAGGTGTAACTTTCTCTTACCAATCATAGCAAACATATCGGAGTGATAAACAGATCCGTCATTCTCATGTCCGTTTCTTAAACCTGGCCGGTAAAGGACTCGAGCCACTGCCAGGCCGAAGTAGGCTCCATAAGCATGGATGATCATGGATGCTCCAACATCATTTGCCTGTGAAAGAAGAGGTGATACTGTAAAATCCAGTTTACACAGTGAATGTTCCTGGTCATAATGCACGAATGAATGCCGTATTTTGCTAATGTAGTTAATCAACACATGCCCGTATCATTGCGTAGGCCTACTTACTTCAAGGACTGTGGCCACCAGATGTTCATTGATGGAGAAGATGGTGATCTCCAGTACGGTCATGATGAGGAGCTGCACAGGGCTGGTTTTACCCAGAACGGCTCCAAAGGAGATCAGGACTGTAGCTGTGCTGAAGTCTGCGTTGATTATTCTGTTTATTAGAGAAGAAAACTATTATAAAGGATAATGAGGAGAATAAATGGAACAGAGAAGTCCCCCCAGCACAGTTTAACCCTCATTTACCAAACCTTAAGTGATCTGTTAGAGGGACTCAGTAGCCAACAGGATAGGTCAATGGTTTACTGAGCAGCTACTTAGTTGGTAATGCTTATTTAACTGCTGAAATGTTAATCAAGGGGTTACTGATAAGCGACACATGCAGAAAAAGACATTCATACTTGAAGATGCTGACTTTGATCTTGCCATCATCCAGGTGCCAGATGCCCTGCATGAGGAGGCCCCACTGCAGGCCGAAGGCAGCCAGCAGTAAGTTGACGCCCACGCTGCTGAACCCGTATCGCTTCAAGAAGGTCATCAGGAAGCCGAAGCCGATGAAGATCATAACGTGGACATCCTGAAACACTGAAGACATGAGAAAAGAGGTCAGTTCTGCTGTTGATTCAATGATAGGGCCCTCCATTGTCGTGCAAATCCCACTTAAATAAAATCAGATGAAACACTTGTGAAACGCCTTCAATTAGAAATAAGCCATTCGCTAAGACTTGGCTTTCCTCTGTGGTATTTTATTGACTTTGTAGTTTAAATGATTTATTAAGCAGTTACTAGACTTCACGGGAGTAATTTCCTTTCCACAGGGGCTGTATTGTCTGTTGTGACCTGTTGGTTGGAAAAGCAATTCAATCACACTATGATTGGGATTCTGGGAAATACTCCTGATGTTCTTGTTGAGTTGGCCTTTCACTGTTTGTATGAAAGTGCATATGGTCCGAATTGATAAGCACACCCTTATCTAGTCTCCGTTGATAGTCGAACAAAAACAACAGGGTTTGGAATTTGTTTGGAACAGATCCCATGTTTTAATTATCAGTGCATTTAGTTTTACTATTGTATGATGAATACACAAAAAGACAAGCTCTTTAAGAGGAAATAAAGCTGGGTTAATGCCAGGTAATTTTTGGGGGGGATTTGTATCAACATCCTGACAGGACGTGGGTCTCCTGTTTCCCAAAAGTCTTTAAGCTTGACATGATATGATGAGCCCCTTGTGGAAAACACTTCAAGGTGGAGGTGTGCGCAGGTTCAGAAACAATGCTTCATTTCCTCGGAGTGGAATGAGCGTGAATGTAGCCATTGTTATCTGGACAGTACACACTTACTTTCATCTTTCAGAAGGGCAGGGATTTACTGCTCTGCAGTCGCCAACTCCTCATCATCATCATTTCATTTGTTTAATTCCTTGTGTCTTGTAGTCACCGTGAGGTTGCCAGACAACCAACAGAGACTAGGTGAAGTCACTGCACCCAGCCAGGAAACAGCACGGCACATAATAATAGTCGTAAAATCGTTGAACATGGTGTTCTTATACTTACAGCGAGATGTAACGTGTTAAATATTCTCTTAAAAGGGTGCTGGTAAGTGGATTTTGTTACCTGTGGCCAGAGGTAGACGAGGGGTTCCCCCGATTCCATACTTTGTGCTAAGCTAAGCTAAGCAGCTGCTTGCTGTGAGCGTAACAACTTCTCATCTAACTCTCTTCAAAGAAGGCACTATTTCACAAAATTATACTTTTAACTTACATTAAATATCCCATTTAAAAAATTTTTTTACTTCACATTATATTAGTATGAGTACATGTTTTGTCATTGTTGTTATTTGTGGCTCTAATTGACAAATCTCTAACAGGCATTAGTGTCTTCAAATTATTTTGCAATATTGTAACAATAGGCTTACTAACACTTTAATTCCAGTTTCTACTGTTGTCTTAACTCCATTTATCTAAAAGGAAATTAATATTACACACATACAGTAGATATAAGGAAAACATGTACACATGCTCCATATAGATGTATTAAACTATTTATTTTAATATTGGTGTTTGTGATTTTCCCCTTTAGGCTTCATTTCCATTCAACACAGAAAATCACAGGTCATCCACATCCATCAATATTAACATTGTTTAATTTTGACAACGAGGAATAAGTCAAACAATAAGAGACAATTTAGTGCTCAGATCATGGTACACAAGACAAAGGCTAGTTTGTAATATGCACAACCTTTGATTGAGGTTGATTCTTTCCTTAATTTAGGCAATCAGGCCTAAAGTCACTCAGTCAAAGGTTACATTGTACATCAGATAAACACTCACACACAGCAACTCAAGGATCGAACCACCAACCTTCCAATTGGTAGGCAACCGCTCTACCACTGAACTACAGCCACCCCGAACACAAAGGGAGTTCACATGGTTACATTATGCATGATCAACCCAAATTTCCCTTCAAACATATGGAGTATATCAGGACATTATCAAAATGTGTTGGTCTTGGTATAAAGTGAGAATGCCTACATCTACCTTTTTGTAAGGCAGAATCTGTGTTTTACTGGGTTTTTATACATGCTCAAAAACAGTCTACACAACAGATGTTATACTGTAGGCTGCTTTAATCAGTAACCAATCTGATAAAATTAGAGCTGCTTATAACTACTCAGAGCGGTTGTCTAGCTGCTCCATATTGACCACGTAGCTTTTAGTGGGGTTAATGAGTAGTAGAAACAGATTTCTAAATAATTTTTAATATTCTAATTTTTACTTAATAAAAATAATAAAGTTCCAAAACAAAAGGAAGAGTGTTACTATTGTCTTAACATCAGTCTGTATTCACGGATGATTAAAGTCACATCTCATCTTGTCAACCTAACATTAGTCAATCTCCTTGACGTTCCACTTCCGTGATTGCTCCGGTGCCGCAGGAAATTCCGCAGGCTGCATTTACTGTGTGTCCGTTTCCTTCCGCTTTCTTTGTGTTGGAACTTTAAACTCCAGTTGATTTATAAGGACCATGGTTAACTGCTCCTCAGATCCCTGCATGGTGAATTGAGACAGCTAGCTAGACTATCTGTCCAATCTTAATTTCACAGCGGCTCCATACAAAATTTAGCGCCGCCCATGATGATTGGGATTGGTTTCAAGAAATGCCAATGGGAAGTGGACTAGCCAGACCCTCCTCTGCTCCACAGCGTGTGGACGGTCTGGCAAAGCGAGATTAACCTAACGTTTACATTTTTACCTGCTTGGTAAATAATTATTTAACCAATTTAATCACTTTACAAACAGTTGGAATATCATGTGAATAATATCCTTTTAAAACCACCTCGGAAGAAAACCCTAGTGAAACTTGTGTTAATGATCAGCTTAAAGTTCTAATGTGTGTTTGTGTAGTACTGTGTTGATGTAATTAGCAGTGTGTCAAGGTGAAATATTGATTTGGCTCACATTCACAGAGCTCTTTTGAAAAGAAACTGGTTGCCCCTTCAACTTGTGCTTTGACCCCCTTCCATTCTCAGGTAGTTCAATGGTCATAGTTTTAACACATTCATCATATTTGAAAACACTTTTTTGCGACTAATTGTGCAGCCCTAGTCACGCCCGTGACTTTTCCCATAATCATAGACCGCAAATACAATAAACAGGATAATGGTAATAACCTCCAAAGCCAAAGCCAAGGCCATGACGGGGAACGACCTCCTCATTTCCTTGCCGTTAGCAGGCATCCTGAGACCAACTCTGGTTATCTCTCACAGTCTGACAGACACACTCGCTGATAACCAAAAAGGCAGAAGACTCCACCTAGGTGGTGAACACCCCACTCCCATTCTTTTCAACCAGTGGCACAGAAAATCTGTGTTTCTAGACCAGAAAACCCCATGTTCCATAGAAGATTCATTAATCATGACATTTTTTAACAAATTTCCTTTATTCTGGTGCCTTTTAACAGGTAGTTTGATACTTGTATCTGTCTATACTAGCATGAGAAATAAATGTGTATAATTTGTATTTACATCTAGAGGAAGTGGTTGGCCAGTGATCACATATTTTGTTTATATTAAAAAGTACAGAAATTGTTTTGAAGACTAATTTAGAATAATGTCTTATCAACTAATCAACTATTCAACTATTCAACTAATATGCTTGCACGCAATTGAAATATCGCATTGTTTATGAGTGAATCTGCCTGGGTGCAAGGTAGCAGTGAAAATGTGGTATGGAGTTTTATTGAATTTGGCATTCTCTCAGTAAGTAAGCGGAATGAATTAGATATTGACGCACTGACACAGCACTCTAAAGAGCGCCAAGTGGAAAGATGTACTTGATGTGTTTTTGACAAAACACACTAATACTAATAATTTAAAAAAGTGGGGTTGACTTGACCTTCATATAATGGCTCCAACGCCTTTGCAAGTAAATGTAATGCACATAAAGTGCAAGTAATTAGACACAGTTGGCCCGCGGGCCATAGTTTTGGCCACACCTGTTTAGGGGCTTGTAATAAACAGTAGTATCAGGATGGGGTGGAGGTAAAATTGGAAAGCAGCCACCGTGACTGGCACCACGCCCAGATGTTATGTAATGCTCAGTAATGTGGGTGAGCCAAGACAAGAGAGAGAATCTCCTCAGGACCAACTGTAGAGAAGTGATGCAACCAAAACATATTTAAACACATCAATTATTCAGTTATTATTAGTATTTTTTTTATTCTCGAGCAATAGATTTCCTTGCATTTGATGTTTCCATTTTTCAAATCAACTCCTCATTTAGATAAAAATTACTTTCCAAGAGTCTTTATTAAGAACGTGTGTAGTGTTTTGTCAAACCATACAACCAGAAATTCTTTCTGTCATTTACATTATTTAAAACGTGATTTGATTTGAGCCTGGAAAGCTTTTACTTGCTCCAGTCCACATTTCTCTGCTATTTGTCTTCTTATGATAGTAACAGATGTCTGGCATGCGTTGGATAGCGGATCTCTCTGCACGCAACCGCAAGCCTTCACGTTATCCAATCAAATTTTAAATGGTCATAGCTTTAACTGATTCAGCATAAATAAAATAAAAGATTTATTTAAGAGGCATTTGCAGACATGCCCTTTAACATTGTATAATGGCAGTTTTTGGTTGTTGGCACGTGTGTGAAGCTCTTTTTTTTAACTCCCTATTGTTACCTTACCTGGATGTTTGTGTGTGCAGAGTTTGACTCTAGAAAGCTGTTTCCACATCTGTCTGCTGAAGGACGGAAAGTTTCTTTGTACTCACCTTAAATCTCAGTGTACACATGAGATTATTATGTTATATCACTAGTTTTGAAGCAAATTATTGTCCAATGTGCTTACACTTACTTAAGTGTAATGTGGAAACTACACTGGTAATGGACCTTTCAGGGATGTAAGAGATGTCTTGTTTCTAGCAGTTAAACTTAACCAAACTAAATTTGCACATTCATGGATTCTGGATGTTTCAATGAGGGAAAATGAGTATTCTTAACGAGGCAACATCAACTTTTTTGTGGTAAAACTGTATCAGACACACGTTATTATTGAAAAAACAAATTAAAAAGGTCTTTGGAAAAATCCCAAATAAACATAGAAATTCTGAAGAACTATAAGACTATATTGCTAGAAATGTTCTAGTCTATTTTATCTGTAGTAGAAGATATGCTCAGCCTAAATGCTGACCATTATGCTAATCTCTGTGGGTCACACCTGCCCCACCCTATCATGAGTAGACATTCATATAGTAAAACAGCCACAGTTGTCATGATGCAAAGGACCCTCTTAACTGCAGGAACCGCTCTATGCTCAATAAGTACGAAGGTTTAAACAAATACACAGCATTTTTCTGCCCCATCTATCTATCTTTATTATCTGTGTGTTTGACACATTGATTTAAATTCCATGTGATATCCACTGTTTGAGACCTGACAATGTTTGCTGCCGAATCCTATTTGACTGCTCAGTTGCATGTGCATGAATAGACTTTGTGAGGGATGAGAATGTGACCCCATGACTCCTCTTAATTCTTTCAGCCTTCAAATTCTTCTATTTCTGTTTGCAAGTAATTGGAAAATCACATCCTTAAAACTCAATTCACATTATTCCAATGAAGGAAAGGAGGCCTTTTCAGGTCACTCAACACTTTCAAGTTTCAAGACTAGAGAACCAAGCCTTGGACATTTGTAGACTTATTCCTTTTATAAATAGAAGTAAGCTTAATTTCAGCATTTTCTCTAACACTTATAAATTCTACTGAAAATCACACTAAGTCAGCAGAACAAGAACCCCTTTTTCTCTGTTAACATTAAAGCTCCAACAAAGGCCATAATCCATAATTTTTAACCTCTTCAAAAACAGTCTAGAGACCAAACATTAAGGCATCCAGTAGGAAAGCATCCCTCAGCGAGCACCCACAGGTAGACTTACTGGGGTAGAGATCCATGGGCTTTACTTCATGGTGAGTCTCATTGGAGTGTGAGTCGTGCCCGTGACTTTTTCCATCATCATAGACCACAAACACAGCAAACAGGATGATGGTAATAATCTCCAAAGCTAAAGCCACAATTGGAAACTTCATCCTCATGTTGGTGGCATACGCAGGCATCTTGAGACCAACTCTGGTTATCTCTGACACACACTCACTGACACTCTGTGTTTTTTAGGAGTTGTGCCGTGTGAAGGGAGGGAACAAGTGGTGTCTGGTTTTAAACTGATGCCGGTTTTGTGGTGACCAATGACAGGGCAGAAGACTGGGGCCTGGGTGGTGAACACCCCCCTTATGCACTTTGCTCATGGGGATGGGTTTCCTCTCTGGACGTCACAAGGGACAAAGCATAACACAAATGTAATGACACTTGGCCAGTGAGTGGACATGAAAGACATACTTAATGACTGCTCCTTTCCAGAAATTTTTCACTGTCAAGTTTGTTTGCTGACTTATTGACTTAACTTACATTTTGGGATTGGTGCTTTTTCATTAGAAGACAAAAAAGTTTTATATCTGCTGTGAAAAAAAGTCTTTTATATAGAGATATTTGCCATTTATAACTATGTTGCTCAAGAAAATATACAGCAGCTGTCATATAATTACAGTTTTTTAGATTCCTCTTTTATCTGCTCCATTAAACACTGTTCCTCTTTCTTAGTGCAAAAGACTTCAGACACTGTTCCCTTGATATTAAACCCTTTTGCAGTTTTTTTATGCACTGGCTGATTCAGATACAGTCCCTGACAAAAGTATTGTCGCTTGTGTACAAATTGACCTGAAGTGCCGCTGAAATATATTTCTAATCAAGATTTATTTACAAGAAATGGCTCATCTTAATCCCAACAGCTTTTGTAATAATGTTTCAGTGCAAAAAAAAACTGTCAAAAAGTATTCTAATATTCATAGCTTGGTAAAGCCCATTGAGTCAATTTTTGCAAAGACATAAGTGTTGTCGCCTTGTCATATGAGCTTCACCTGTGACTAATAATGGATCAATTAGGTCTCAGGTGTGTATAAAAACAACCCCAGTACACTAGACCTTCACATCAACTGCAACTAGACATCTGCAAACATGCCTAAGATTCACCCTGAGACTAAAGTTTTGATTATCAAGAGGCTGAAGACCAGATCCACTGCTGATGTGGCAGACACCTTCAATGTGTCTCAGCGTCAAGTACAGAGGATTAAAAAAACATTTGAAGACACTGGAGACGTTTTTGACAAGCCCAGGTCAGGCAGACCCCGCAAGACAACTGCTCGAGAGGACCGTTTGTTGGCTCAAAAATCCAAGGCCAGCCCATTTTCTACTGCAGCAGAGCCCCACGAGACCTGGTCCCCTGAAGTCCCTGTGTCAACCAGAACGGTTTGTCGGATTCTGTCTTGAAATGGCCTAAATCAAAAATCATGGTCTGGGGTTACATCCAGTATGGGGTGTGCGAGAGATCTGCAGGGTGGAAGGCAACATCAATAGTCTCAAATACCAAGAAATCTTAGCTACCTCTTATATTCCCAACCATAAAAGAGGCCAAATTCTCCAGCAGGATGGTGCTCCATCACATACTTCCATCTCCACTTCCTCCAAGTTCCTCAAGGCGAAGAAGATCAAGATGCTCCAGGATTGGCCGGCCCAGTCACCAGACATGAACATCATTGAGCATAGGTGGGGTAGGATGAAAGAGGAAGCATGGAAGACCAAACCAAAGAATATTGATGAACTCTGGGAGGCAGCAAGACTGCTTTCCTAGCTATTCCTGATGACTTCATCAATACATTGTATGAATCCTTGCCAAACGGCATGGATGCAGTCCTTCAAGCTCATGGAAGTCATACAAGATATTAAATTTGAATCTCACAGCACCGCTATTTAATTTTCTGACATATTTTAGCATTTGTAGTAAATTTGTTCAATTTCTGTATAGGCGACAAAACTTTTGTCTTGCCAAAATTTGACCTTTCTGCCTTGTTTAAATAATAAATCTTTTTTTAGTGAAACTAATTTATTTTAAGTGCATTGAACATCATTTGGGAGGGTTTTAGCTTTTCATATGAGCTATTTCTTACACCAATTGATTAATTAAAAGTCAGGTTAATAGCAGGTGTTTCTACAAAATAGATAAGCGACAAGACTTTTGTCAGGGACTGTACATAACTTAGGTAAAAGTAACAATACAACACTGTAAATAATTCTAAATTACAACTAAAGGTGTTGCATTTGAAGTATTTTATATAGGTAAAAGTACAGCAATAGCAGCAAAATGTACTTAAAGTATCAAAAGTATTTTGTTGTGGTGAACCCTTTATGAATAACCCATTAATGTGTTATGGTGGCCCTGAGAGGCCAATGCACTGCCACTGAAGAAAACGCATGCAAATAGCTCACAACACAACAGAAGTGTTTCCAGGGGACACTTTTAAGTGATGCACACATCTGGCTTGCTTGCTGCAGTTTGACATAACTCTTCATTTCATTGATTTTTTTGGATTCTGATATTAACTATTGGAGATATCTCTGTTAAACTAGCAAAAGTCTTTTTCCTACTATAGTTAGCCTTTTGCTATCTAATGTTTTGACGTTTTCAAATATCAAGATTTTTTCTGAATTTGTTTGTGCATTGTCTGCTAATTCAATGTTGATATATACACAATTGCCATGTGCTTTTTGACTGGCTAGTGGGGTGGACTAGATCCCCATTGCACCACGTACATAACGTTAGGTTAAAACCATTGTGTGGTAACGTCACAAGCTCTGTATTTTCTCTGCACAAGAGACGTGATCAACGGGCATAGTTCAAATGACTCTGTACGCAATTGAATAGTCCGTCAACCAATCAGACCAAAAATCCGGGTGACGTACTTTGCAGACAGGCGTATCAATTGGTTGCTGCCGGTCGCTGTCATGGATGTTGCTGCCATAGAGAAGGTGGCTGCACTTCAGTGGCCGCCATGTTGAATGTTAACAAAAAGCTGCTTGCTGTTGTTCGTCGGCCGTCGCTTCTCTATCGTCATCGTGTTAAACCCGCCAATAGTGCGCCAGGTGGATAAGCCAGTTTGTAATTGGTTCCCACAAACGGAAGAAGGATAGATAAACGTATAGATCTCCTGCCTGAGGTGCAGGAAATCAAATTTCCCGCAAATCGGGCTGGGTTTACCCAGTCTACAAAGTAAGTACAAGTGCGACGAAATCAATTTAGCATCTAACCTGCAAACGAGTAGCAAAAGTGCCTGTAAATATATGTAAGAAAAACTAATTTACAGAAAGAACAATATACCAATTGGGTACTAACATTAAGAAGGGAATTACCTGAGATGTATACAAAATAAAGAAAATATATAAATGTAGCCTACAGTAAAAATGAATGCAACTGTGGCATGTTGGTAATAAACTATGATAGATGCAGTATGAACAGAGACCTAAAATAGGATTTTAAGCAGAATGAATAAGGTTATGTTATATACAGCACGTACATAATATGTACAGTATAATAGGAAGACAATGTACAGTTTCTCCAAATAACAACCTTGTCCAAACACACCAGGATAAATATAACTGTCAAAAAACTGTAGTATGTTAAACCTGACATAGTTTTAATATAAAATAGCATTGAATTGAAACAATTCGTTGAAACAGTAATTTTTCAACGTTGAATCCAGGCGTGGCGTGGCTTACTAGCTCTGTTAGTTGTCTCATGTGGCTTCAACAAATGCTGCACATTGTCATTCCACCCATGACCCCTACAGACAGTGTGTGTAACTGTGATCAGGTTACTTGATAGTTCAAGTCCTTTACAATCAACTGTTAACATCCACATGCTTGTGCTTCCTTTCCCACTGGAAACCTTCCAAGAGGACTCCTCTGATTAACCTGTAGATTCTGATCCTGTAAGTGGCTCCCACAGTGAGTGTGGTGACAATCTGAGGTTTCTCGCAAAATTACCTCGGGCTGGAACTCCTTTATTTGGGTCCAAGAGCTTTATGAATGAGCAGAGCAGTTAATCACTGCCAGCAACACATTTCTGTTTGTGTTGGACCTGAGCACAGTGACTGTTTTCCCAGACCCTTTGTGAAATTACTTCCAAATGTTGAGAGATATCACAAACTGCAGCACTGCTAGAACTAATCTACTTGTGCTGAACATGTGCACTACAGAGTTTTTCTCTAGCATTTGGCACACAGTGGAGGCTTTTTAAATGGGCGGAGCCACATGCTTTTTTTTCACAGAGAAGTGAGCTAACCCACAAACTTAAAAAGCATGGGAGGATTTGTGGTTTAACTACCACAGTCATTCATTCATGACGGACATAGATACTCCCTCACATAAGCTTTGTCTTCTTTGAGCTCTTTCTTTAAAAAACAACAACAGATTTCAGTATATACATCACATAAGAATGTGGCTATTTGATTCCTCCCATGTAACTAACTGATTATTTTTGCCTCCAGAGTAGCTCTAACCCTGAGAAATGTTGGTATAATTGTGACACTCCAATCTGAAATTATTTAACCAATTATTATGTCTGTAGTTTTGCGATCAACCTTTCTCCGCACAGCTGTAATCTGTCAGAGTTTTGACACAGAGCATGAGAACTGTTTATATAGTCAAGACTGTTCAATAACAGTAAACGCTCTGAGTCTCATATTTCTTAGCGGGGTATCCCAGAGGTACCAGTGCTGTTAGGTTGTTGCTTTTTTCGACATTTCTTTTCTTACATTGAATGCGCAAATTATTTAGTGTCTTCATTAGACCGAGACACTGATAGTGATAACATGCTATAAGCTCCTGAATATTACTAGTAAACAGGAATTTCTCCAGGAATTTGGGAATTATACTTGTTGTTTTCTTTCTCTCGTAGCCTGGATGCTCTCTGGAGTCCTGTGGAGTTTGGAGGTGGTACATAGCCTTATTAATAGGCTAATAAAACTATTGTGACTGACTAGCGTTAGCATATTCCTGGCTTTCTAGCACGTAAGTGGTTGGTTAGCTTGCTAGTTGTTCAGGAACCAGCCATGCAAGTTGTCTGAATAAAAACCTGCTTTGTTTGACTTTTTATTTGCGTCTTTTTGTTAATGCTGTGAACACAGGAAAGTGGTTGTAATTTAAGCAGTTTTAAGGTGGGAGTTTATAACTGAGCCTGGAATGTTGTATTCTAATTCTTCAATTCCTTATATTAAAGAATTTGGCAATATCATCAAACAATCCCTATTATCGCTTCTGGAAATAAATGTGTTGGCTTGTTTAGGTTCACACAATCTGAGCAAGTTTGAACATCAAAGAAACAAAACAGAGAAAAAACAGCCCAGTTACTTTTTGTATCAGCTCAAATTAGTTTTAATCTACAGCGGCCTTCTTGTGAACCTCTAGGAACATTCCAGGAAAACCATTACGCAATTTATCTCTGCTCCCTCATAACCTCAACAGCTAAGCGCAGATTTGGGGAAAAATAAACAAGCCATCAGCCTTAATATGCTCCATACTTTGTCAATGGATGACTGTAGGATCAAAGAGTGATGGATGGATGATGAAAACCTACTTTAATTCTCTTTATTTTTAGTGTCATGAATTTCCTGGACAAGCATTAGTCTGCCAAATGTAAAGGTCAGACTGAGGCATATATAGTGCTAATATTTGCTTTTTAATGAAACATCCAGAAAAACCTTTACTTTTATCTAAGCTGTAATAGCAGATACTGTAAATTTACTTGACATTCATGATGGATAAGATAGATAAGATAGAAATTTTGAATGCAACTCATTTAAATTTACCAAATAACATTTTTCTCAGTACATTCACCCAGTGTTTTGCCTCTTGTCTCATGAAGGGGACACCACCTATAGCTAATATTTTTGTATATGCTTATTCCTCTGTGAGGCTGTGTTTGTTCAGCTCTTTCTCACGCAAAGGTCAACTCCATGTGCATCGTTATTGGGTGCCCCAACCCAAGTATTCACTTCTTATCACTTGTAATAATGACCAGTATGTCCTCACGAGGAGTCCTCCTACACTACATGATACATGCCTCTGCATTTCTGTACAGCTATGAACATGCTTCTTATGCGATTCTTAGGGGATCAACTCCACATTCCTCAGTTTGCAGGATTCTTCTATAGAGCGATACAGCATGTAGTATGTGGCTGATTGGAAACAGACGCCAGTTGGTGTGACGGACAAAACCCAGGTCTATTCTTCTTGTTTATCAAAACTAAGCAATCAGTCTTGGGTGGATAACATCACACATACCTTTCTACATACAGTAAATGTGTGTGAACCCTAGAGAGATTTTCATGTGCAATATCGTCAGTAATCCCGACTGATATATGATGCCTGGTAAATAAATGCAGCATAGTTCTATGAGTGAATATTGACCTCACCTCAAAGTGAGGTTGTGGAGATACTTTGAAGTCTTCTTTGAAGCTTGTGGATCCACTGGGAATTTTTGTTGTATGGTTTCTGTTGCAGACCAGCACTGCAGGTTTGTCCTGCCTGTGGAGCTCAGAATGCCAGAAGCTGGAATGTAAATACACTGCATGTTTGAATAAGATACCATGTATCTGTAAATGTAACCAGTGTCTATGGAGCAGGAGCTGTACGTTTGCAAGAAAATTCGTGAGAGAACAACTAAATGTCCACTGAAGATCAACAATTTATTTTCAAAAGTTTTGATAAGAGCACTTTGCTGATAAAACTCCCTGGATCGTATTGCCAGGGCTTAGGGTTAACTGCAATGTGAATCTACTCATAGGTTGTGAAAATGCACCAATGTGTGATACACCATTATATGATCAACAAATCAATCCTCAAACTGCTTTCAAAGAACCAAATTAGCTGGATGTTTTGGACAGAGTGAAGTGCTGTATGCATGTCACCACATAGGTCAGGGCCAGCTTGGATCATAGAGCTGATAAAGGTTCAGTGTTTTGTTCAAGGACATGTTGACAGGTGTATGGTAGTTATGAAACAGCAGCTGTCCCACTGTTGGTGAGTCCCAGTCTCTGTAGTGGCCGATGGATATATACAGCCACTCTAGTCTCAGTTATTTCACCTGAAAAAAGAAGCTGCTTGATCTGTGGTAGTAGTTGTACTATATGTTACCCTGTAGAAAACATTTTCAGATCCATCCACATTTACAGTGCCGTTTGAATTAATTCCTGGTGGGCATGAATCTGGGATAATTTCCACAATGCCTCAGTGTGCCGTAGAGAAGGCATTTCATGGGTGTCCCTCTATTAAATTGAATTCTGGTTTGCAGGTGTTAAGAAATCTGTTTCTGAACCAAAGGGACAAATGTTGCATTCTTCTTGCCAAAATGTCACTACAAGTAGGCTACGACAAGATTTATTTTACCACTGTAGATGTTTGCTGTGAGATTCGTGGCCTTCTCGGCCCCTGATGCATTATGGGGGTGTGAACTGGAACGGAAAGGATGATAGTCCGTAGACACTCCTCTCACCACAGTCCCCCCTGAACGTACCCCACCCTTTGTTTCCTGTGGCTGGGGCTGAGGGGAACAGTTGCACACCCTGATAAGCCCGCTCGGAGGGAAGCCTATGCAGGCGGATAATCAGCATGTTAGATGCTAGCAATCAAGAACAATCACAAGCTCTCATCATGTTTATGTTGCGGTGGCTCTTTTATGCTATTTACGTAGAGGGGCAATTGTATAGCATCCAGTGGTGTTTCATGTCCCACGGTTAAGAAGACACACATCTATTTTAATTAGTCAATATCAGGTGAGATGGAGAGAAATTAGATGCCAAATAGACAGAGTTGAATAAATTGTCAAGGTTTTGATAAGACAAATACCTTTGTCACTCAAACGTAGCATCTTTATAACATGCACATTCCCTTTTACACCTGCACCTACGTACAGTATGTACTAAAAAAAAAGCTTTGCACACAACTGCAGATGCTGATAGGCAGCACTGTTTGAAGAAGGCCAAGAGCACTAAATGGTTAACAGGTGTATGGAGGATTTAGTGCCATGCCTATCAAGTTACAGTGGGATATGCAACAAGCATCCGTCAATGCAGAGTGCAGACAGAGGAGCGTGAGTACAGTATGAACGCTGTGGGACCAAAACCACATGTGCAAAATGTGAGACGGAGAAATTGCAGTTATATGTTTTTCCGCGACAGCAGGAAGATGTACAGTCACTGACCCTCTGAAACCTGTTCGTGCTTTTTAAAGAGGTGCGGTTGGAACTGGATGGTGTCTAGTTTAAATCCTGGAAGGTTGACATATTTTAAGAAGTCCAACCTTCTGCCGTATGGCATCACATTGTGAACATTAATGAAAGATTGCAAGATTCACTGTATGGTAGTTAGAATTACGTAATGCCTCAATGAAGACCTATTATTTTTACAGATCCAGTACTATATGGCCTGTTTTCAGGGGGAATGGGTTAGTTTGGTTACTTTGTAGTGTCATGGGTCTTCTATTTGCTCGCGAATCAAGATAAATCTTTGCTTTACTTTCTTGTTTCCTCAATTACAAAGATAACACAAGTTATGGTCCCAGGCCACCGCAAGTATGAAATTTATGATAACACTGTATTAAATGTTATATTCTGACATGTCTTCTATTAGAGAGAGGAATGCATTAAAAAAGCAAAGCCATATAAATGTTTCAATCAACATTTGTTGAAGGACACATAATTGAGCCTCTGTTGTTGTTTTTTGCTTTTGATTTCTCACAGTCTTTATCCTTACACTTTGAAATCCACCCAGACTGAAAGGAATTGTCATTATTGTTGAATGAAAAGTCTTTGGTTGGCAACCAGCTTCCTCAGTAGTAAATCCTGTGTCATGTGGAAATCAGAGCTTTCCTGCAGTGATGTTGTAATTGCTTTATCTAGCGCAGGCTTCTTTAAATGACGCCTAATTGAGGTTCTTGACCACACCCTTTCCTCATGTGGCTCCATGCGGCAATCAACCTGCCATGTTATCACCACATCTAAATAAAAACTAAAATGATTGTACCACAACCCAGGACTTCCCATATAAATAGGAAAACGAAGGAGGGGTAAAAAAGCAACCGAAAAAAACATCCTGACTTAAACAACATGGAGAGTGGGCTCTCAGTGCACAGGATGTAGAGAGATAGGTGGTTTGAGGCATTTCGGTGAAATAGAAAAGGGAATGAAAAAGAGAAAATGACTTGTCACGCAAACGACAAAGGAGACCACACAGCTGGGAGGAGCTTTGTATATGTTATATAACTAATAACCACAGTATTTAAAACATTTACACACTGAAAAAATGGTTGGCATCCAGTAGAAACACAGAGCAGTCATGCAAGTTTCAGCTGTGTAACAAAATCCCTCTTGTAAATATTGATTTAAAGCAAATAACTATTTATATCAAAGAATTTCCAGGAGCCACATGGACATATATTGAATATGCCTTTAGTATAATCATCTGGTTGTGTAAATGTTTCCTCACGTTAGTTATTATAGGAGGAATGTTAATTACATAAAGGCTATAGATGTACAGTATAGGGTCCATTTACTATACATGGGAGACCATATGTTTGTTCTCTCCTCTTAAAGCTTTTCTCATGACAGTTTAACATCTCAAGCCAAATCAGTGATAGAAACACCATCAAGTTGGAAGGACTTCAAATGTAACAAGCCATGTTTATGTTATACGAACAGCTGTGATAATATTTGCAATTTTCTTAGAACGAATGCGTTTGTCTATGTGTGTGTGCATGTGAAGCAGAGTTAATAATTCCACTTGCCGCTACACATGCAATGTTAGTTTAAGTTCACTGTTCAAGAACATTAAATCTATATTACACTAACATTTTATGTGTATACTATGTATATAAGATGTTTTTATAGATTTTTGTTTTTTATTTCATTTTATTGTTGACTGGATCTGACACTTTTCTATGTGGCCTTTATTTCTACATTTTCCATTTTTTGCACCATGTTTTGTAATGCTTATTCTTGTGAAGCTAAATTAACTTTGAGATCTACTTGCTATGTAACAAAAGTATATAGTAATAACTTAGTTTTGCAGGATGTAATGGCTGGGTTTATTATGAGTACAGACAGAATTTGAGGCAAATTCTACATACAAGAACATTAGAAACACATTACTAGATGCATATTTCCGACTACTTGAGTTGAAAAGAAAATATGCGTTAACACCGGAGCTTTATGAATCTGCTAAATAAAATTTCAGAGACAAAAGGAAAAAGTAAGTAAGTTACTAGTAAGTAAACAAAGAAAGCTAGTCAGTGAACCTTGAATCTAATAATCATAACCACCAGTTTTCCCTATTGTTTATTGTAGAAAGAAATCATTTCAAAAACATTGTCAATGAAGGTAATCTGAGATTTGCAATATTATCCAGGATGGACATTTTTGTCTGGGGATAAGGTTGAAATATTTAAATCAAAACTGTCTGCAGGGCTATAAACTGCAAGGGGCAATTTAAATGAGGTTTTGTTTCTTCATTTTTAGTAATTTGGGTGAAACAACACTTTTTAATTACATACATCTATCTAGAGAGAACAATGAGAATACTTTGCATGTCTGCAGTAGAATACGTCTAACAGCTGTAGTTGGTCAGAACACCCACAAATTAGAAGATTATTATACTTCATTTACAGTAAAATTAAGTGTCATTATAATCTTCTAAGTTGTTTACCAAGCTCAGTGCTCCCTGTTATTTATGAATGTAAAGCATTCATAGACGTTCGATTGTGCAACCACAAACGTAATTTCTCTCCAGCTCAGTCAGTTATGTTCCCTATGAAAGTTTGACCTGTCACAGTGAAAATACAAATGGTCTCCCTCAACCAGATGCAGATCTACTTTTGTAGAATATAATAATTAAAAAAACATCTGAGAAATCCATAGCAATAAATGCATTTTCTCATTTGGATATGTTGGCAACTGTAAATACAGTTGAGATAAATGTATGAATAAAAAAAATCGTTTTCACTTTTATTGCACCACACAAGCTGGTGGAGATGAGTTTTTACTAATATGTACACTATTACCTGCCAGGTTGAACTGTTTCATACAGTCAGTTAACTGAATAAGCTAACTGACAGAACTTAAGCATGCCACCACCCCTTTTAGAATGAGGAATTAAAGAGGTAAATATTGTTGACTAATATTTTACCTATGCTGTTTCTACACAGATTTCTACATGTATACAAATTTAAACAACATTTCTTTTATACACATTTACAAAATATTGGTTGTTAGGTTTAATATAATAATAGTTTGGCTTACTAAAAAATGTATTTCATTCCTAGTATAGGCTCAGCTAGCTTGGAACCTCGACCAAGGTGGTACTAAAACAAAGTACCAGGCGCTATCCACAACTTTTGCAAATGGATAACCAAAAAAGAGTGAAACAAGTTGAGGACAGGTAGAACTGCGAGGTCTCTATTGAAAACGGGGCATTTATGAATCAACAAACGCTGATGCAACCCAGTCCTGAACTTTGCCCTTTCAAACTTCTTCTCCCATGTCACATAACTCCTGTAGCATGAGTGCATTGGCTGCCACTTAAATAATGAACCGAGAGCTATTGACCCTTGCATGACCAAGCCATTCCTGAGTGAAGCTTATGAATGTTGTCGATGCATCTGTCTGACACGGCTAATGGCAAACAGATTTAACAGGATGAGAAAAAGGAATGTTCTCCCCATCTTCAGTAAAAATGTCAAGCCCGGCAAACGTCTGTGTCAGATTACTGTGGCAGCAGCAATAAGCAGATGTAAAGACCCGTGGGGCGTATTTATAATTCAGGAGTGGGAAAAAATAGCCAGAAGACTGCAGAGAACAGAGCTCTGGAGAAAATAACATGCTCACATGCAATATACGTGGGGGCGTATATACAGTTATTGCATTTTTCCCAGACATCAATTCTCAAATATTTCCATACAGAAATAATAAATGGAAGAGTTAATAAGGAAGTTTGCGTGAGACACAGGAGCCAGTCTTTGAAAAAACAAAAGGTGTCTCTGAGAATTAGAAAGCATTGAGTTTCTGAATATGAAAATTCAGAAATTTGTTCTAAGCGCGGCACGAGATGTGGTTGCCTTGAAGTTGAAGAATGCCATCCTGTACGGGTGTGACATTATATCATGGCACAATATATTGTTGAAGTCTGCATTGTCTGTTGGCATGGCAATGATGACATTGCCCAAATAACCTTATTAATCAAACTAAATATCAAATTAAAAAAGGGAGCAGTTGAACAAACAATAAAAGAGGAAATATTGCTTTAATGTTTACGTAATTATATACATTTAAAATGGGTTCTTATTAATGGCCTTAAAGAATTATTACTAGTTAGAATTGTCGTGAATGAATAAAGCCATTAGTTTTAACTTATAAACAGTTTATAAAGGTAGCCTATTAGAAAGTGTCCTTTGTAAAGAAAAAAAACACCATTTTATAAATTTTTGTTTTCCTTCCAACTTAATCAAAAATATCATGTGTGTATCAATACATGAGTCCTGAATTGTGCATCAACCCTACTGTAACAAACCCTTGATTGTATCATTACACCTCTGTTGTCCCAAACAAAAATAGATTAGATGCTACTTCACAACTGCAAACTATTACTTGAGTTCTTAAGTCAATTGATTTTTACTGTTTTCACAGTTGTAGTTGTGTGTGGATGAATCTTTTGCACTACATTGTGTTTGGGATACAACTACACCCACTTTAACCATTTCCTCCACTGCTGCCTTGGGACCCCTCTCCAAATGTTTGTGTAACGTGCATTTGCTGGAGGGTTATTGAGTGAGAATAGCTATCAAATGGGCAGCGGCTTGGAGAAAGAACAACACCCGTCTCCTGATGGCTGACGTGAAGCAGGCCTGTTTTATTTAGCTGGGTGTGCTGGGAGAGCTCATTCTTTGGCCACTGGTTGAACTCTCAGCCATCACGGTAGCTAATGAAACAATAACCACACTAAGCAGTCCCTCCAGGATTTTGCGGCCGTATTTGGAGATTGTTGTAATTTAAAAATTACCTGATTTTGCAAGATCTTTTGTAAAGAATTGCACTAAAAGTTGTAATGTCTTTTTGTATTTTTGTTGCAATGAAGTTGCAAGAGACAGTGAAAGTTGCAAAGTTTTTCTTAAAAAATAAAAAGGAATCTTGTTTTGGGGAGAATAAAATTACTCTAGGCTGAGTTTTCCCTATACCTTACCAAAAAGGCTCAGGATGCTGCAAATTGGCTGGTGGAGAAAAAGAAAAAGAATTCATTGAATGAATCAAATTTGAACATGTCTGTCACTGGCTCGTTGATCTTTACATTGTTAGTTAGTGTCCTATCCTGGCCTGGGACACATTCTTACAGTTTGATAAAGTACTTATTGGACTTTAACTTGTCAATACGCTTACAATAACCAGCGTAGCTGTCTTCAATTTATGTCAATCTGTATGGCTCATCTCCAGTTTTTCCTGCATCCACCGTGTGTGTTTGTGTGTGTGCGCGTCAGTTGTGAGGGGAACTCAACAGCCCCGCCCGCTGCAGGGTGCCGACTCAAAACTTTTCAGAGGGAAAAGTGGTTACAGCGGACTTCGATGTTAAAATGTGTAGAGGTTGGCAGTTGGTGGCAAGTGGAGTGTCTGT
Source organism: Etheostoma spectabile (assembly GCF_008692095.1). Classification (NCBI taxonomy): domain Eukaryota; kingdom Metazoa; phylum Chordata; class Actinopteri; order Perciformes; family Percidae; genus Etheostoma; species Etheostoma spectabile. Next base: position 9,103,551 of record NC_045750.1, read on the forward strand.
CATAGTGTGATTGGTTATGTCAGTCCCCTGCTCCATTGATTCGTAATTTCCCACAAAGGTGATCGCAGTTATGTTTCAGTTAAATGTTTCATCTCCAATCCTGTCTGTGTTTGTCAGAAGTGGTGCTGTCCTGAGTTGAAAGATACTTTACGGCTTTATTGAGTTGGCCGCTGTCCATTTCCTAAGGATCTGAAATGCAAAACTGTTTTGACTACTTTTTTTGTTGTTTTTTTTGTTTATAGGGCGTGCGCCGTGAGCACCCATGAATGAAAACATAAATCGACGCCTATGCTAGGAAGCACAGGGCACACAAAAGCCCCATATTGTGCACGCAGTCCATATGTTATTAGCTTCTCAGGACAATATAGGGAAGTATGTGGTTACTATAGAACCAGCTACCACATACAGATTAGGAATAAAGTGTTTGCCATGGCTGCAATCCTCCTTCCTTCATGCCTTTATCATGGAAAGTGATCTGTCAATGCTTTAGTGTGTGGCAGAGTAGATCTGTTTTCGGTGGGCTTTAGTTTGACGGTGGGGCTGCAATGTTCCTGTATTTGTGATGAAAGCTTAAGAGGCAAGCTGACGAACCTGTTAGCAAGTTTTGCTGTGCTGCATCTTAAAGCACTCAATGAAAGGAAGGAAGCTGCTCTCCTTTCATTAGAAGGAGATCTGAATGTTTGTGTAGCCTCAGTGGGCAGGAGCCCACTTCTCACAGGTGACACTTCAAAACAGTGCAGAGCATGAGACCTATAGCCTTGATTCAGGACCGTTGTTTCAGTCACGCAGGCATTAGGATGGGAGTTGACAAAACAAACTTACCTGATAATAGTAGGGAATCTTTTTAGCGACTTATAAGCACAAATATCAATTTTAGGTGAGTGTAAAGTAACTAAAAACTAAACCAATACCGTCAACACAAACCATGTAAAATCAAAGATGGCTGACTGTGTGCTGTGCTGGCATGGGTTGCTGGAATATACACTTTAATCCAACCCTATACCCAGTCAAGGACATCTGCATTGGACAACTCTTTTTTTTTTATAGAGCGCAGAAGTCATGCCCTTCTACTTTCGGTCCATAGGACCTATCTTTCAAAAAAATATGAACGGGAGTCATTAAGAGATAATACATTTTTTTTGGTCTGCTTCAAATTGTGCCATGCATTTCACAAATGATGTGTATAAATTTAATAGATAATTTTACATGTCAAGTGATAAACAATTTGACTTAAAGAAATTGAACATTAGGTGTTGTGTGAGATCGCTTAGTGAACTACATCTCTCGTCTTGAACAACATATGTCACCAGAGAGATATCGCTGTCTGATGTCGGGCTTTACCGTCTTCTTCCAAGACAAAGGCAGAAGTATCAAAAGAGGGGAAAACCGTTATAAATCGTGTCATGTCGAGAGCTGCAGCTGTTGAAGGGAGTGGAGCGAAAATGTGGTGAATGACGTCAGGTAAGCAACTTGGACTTGTAGTCCGTCTAATTACGTATTTTCCCATAGCATTTTACTTCACTATCTTGCTATAAATTGTGACATTCTTGACATGGAAAATCATTTTATATTTTGAAAAACATCATATGTGAATTCCAAGGCACAAGTCGATCGGAACCAGAAAATAGTTTGTCTTTTGCCATTGACAACCGTTTTTGTTTTTCTGAAGATGGGGCACATTGGAAGCAAACAGAAGGGGTGGGACTTTTATTCTCTAGCCACACAACCCTTTGAGACCATATTATGTGTTAAAGAAATGCTTACATTTTTTTTTACGAGTGAAAGTTTGTCACGTTTTTTGTGAAAGTTACAAGACCTATTGAATCTTTGAATAAAATATGCTTTCTTGTAAACAATATCTGTGCCTAATGTGTTTACACCAGGTTAGAGATGCGAATAAACAACAGTCACAAGTGATTCAGAAACATCTTCTCATTGGTCCTGGTACAGGGCAAAATCTTGTTTAAAACAAACCTGAGTATTATTTCCAAAGGCTAGCTGACCTAGTGTAATGGAATGTTAAATCTTGGTTTTAAAATCAGTTGAACATAGTAAATCAAATACAGTTTGCACTGAGCGCTGAGATCTTTGGTCAGATTTAAATGGAGTGAGCTCTTTTTTTCAGCATCCTGTTTCTAATCCAAAGTGACTGTGATGTGGCGAGATAACAGCTCAGACTAAACGAGCTGTCTTCAGCCTGGACAGTCTGATGTAACTGATCTACCAGTGTCTTCCTGCAAAAAAAAATGTTTTTTTGTGTGTTTTTGTGTGCCAACTTATTTACTTCTCTCTGTTCTTAACATCTCTTTCTCTTTTCCTATTTTCTCTTACTTTCTTAATTACTTTCTCTCTCACTAGACATGCAGAGAGCTGTCTGGCGGAGCTGTGGTAAACTGTGTTAACATATCAAATTTGAACTCAGCCGGAGTGAGTTTAGATGACGTTTCTGCAAAGCTGGCCAATCTTTGCTGCAGAAAATCCAACATGCAAGATTCACCAAGTCACACTGAGGATTTATAAAAAATCAACAATGCAGATAATGTGAAAAGTCATTAGTCATTTTAAGCCATACTACATAGTCTCCTTTGAAGTACGACAAACTGACGCCAAAGTCATAAACATTCTCTGGCCTTGGGACCAACTGTTGAGGCTCGCTGCTGGAGTTGATAACCCCCACAGGATGACACAGCTGGGCTTATCGAGCTCGGCCAAGCCAGAAGACCTCTGCTATCGCTGGACGGAGTGGCAGAGGAAAAACTCATCTCGTTATCTTGCCTATGCTGGGTGAATAACACTCCCCCCCCCCCCCGTCCGCTCCCTTCAGGTAGTGCTCTCGTCTATCTTCTTAGTTAACCTCATGGGGCTTGCACTAGTAACAGATCAGAAACATGTGCTTAGACTTTTGTATGACTCCTTAATGCTGTGGTATGAAGAGTGAGGCTCTTTGGCATGCAGACAACACTACAGACTACAGCCAAGTGTTTATTTTAAATTAAAGAAGTTGGCTATAACATGAAGCTGCGCTAATTTAAAGACAATAGCACTGTGTGTGACAATGTGGTGATAGGAAATTTAATGTTTATTACATATTAACCAAAATGAAAAGAACCTCTTCTGTAAGTGCAGAGTGGAAACCCAGAATTGACTTTTTGTAACAAAAAAAAAACTCCAGTCTGGATAAATTCCAACAAGCTGAGCCTGTAGAGCCATCTGTCCTTCTCAGATGTAGACTGAGTGCATTATACAAACACAGCCTTATTTGAACCAGGAGCCTGCTGTGTAGCCAGAATGTGTGTGGCTGACCCCTGAAGAGAGGCACACTGTCTTAGCCTCAGATGTGGGTAAGTAGTTTTATCTTTTTTAAATAATTTTTAAAGTGAAATCTAGCATTTTGTTAGAAAAGTTGCAGCCTACCTGACTTGACTAAAGACATCTTTGGTATAGAGGGCTCATTCTGCCACCAATAATGACAACTTTAAACAACTTTAAAATCTACTCTGCATGTCCGAGGCAGGGGCGGATTTACAGGGGGCGCGGGGGGCGCGGGGGCGCAGCTGACTCCCCCACTGTAGGGCCTTGCCCCCCCCCCCCCCCCCCCAGCTGCCCCCCTAACTTTGGTATTCAAAAACTGTACTTGTAAAAAGAAACTGCCACTATGTTCTTAAGCTTCATGAAACTTTAAAACAAACAATTATTGAGGGACATCACTAGGATTAAAAGACGGGGGTTTAGCACCCAGGCTATGCAAAACTTATTTAAATCATAAATCTTACTTATAAATGTTAATCTAATGTTAGTTTTTAGATACATCAAAGCTGTATGGGTGGAACTTACTTACATCACATTACTACACCATAAAAATAATTAATCAATTAGCTACTTTATGAATTTAATAACCTGATGGCGGAGGAATAAAAGTATATGTATGTATACTGTATATGTCTGTATTTATGTATGCACATGTGTAGCCTAGCCAACAACATATAATATAATATAATAATAATTTATTACAGCAAATTAATGGAGAAAGTTAAGTTGGTCAGAATATAGCATATATAATAAATATCATTAAATAATTTTGTTTAAGATATGCCTTAATGCCTAGACCTGCCAACAAATGCCTGTTGTTAGAAGAATACAAAACATCCCAGACGTTTTAGCCCTGTAGAACAGTGGTTCTCAAACCTTTTGACATCAGGGACCCCTAAACTGACAGAAACTAGACCACAGACCCCCACTTGATTAGATGTTGTCCAAGGGTCCCCATCTAATAGGATTTTTGCTTTTAGATGTTTTATTACAGAAAGATTATGAATGAATCTATGAAATAATTTGTTAATTGTGGATGGAATTATAGTGAAAATAATCATCCCCCTGGAACCCCATCAAGGACCCCTGGGGGTCTCTGCACCACACTTTGAGAACCATTGCTATAGACCACTTATGTTACTGACCCCAATCAAGCCGCTTCCCTCAGAATCAGCTGCTCTCTCTCTCTCTCTCTCTCTCTCTCTCTCTCTCTCTCAATATATTCCAGTGTCCATCTGCTGAATGAATTGAAGGATATAATGGTACAATAGCATTAACAGTGACACTATGAAATTTAGTTTTCAGTGACAACATTCTATGGGGACTGATATTGTTTTATTGTTGTAGCATGCTATATTAATGGCAAAGCCCAGAGAACTTAGGGTAGCTAACTAGGTTAGTTCTTGTATTTCATTCATTCACTCCAGCTAGACTATTGCTTACCATAGCCAACTAAAATCTCCCTGTATCTTTACCTCAAGTAAACATAGCTAAAGTTAAGCAAGTAAAAGTCAGTTTCACTCACTCACTGTGTGTGCAATAGCGAGTTCAGACCAAAGATTTGTGATGGGATGACTCCTACAGCTATTTGCAACGCAATTTACACCAATAAGACAAGACAAGACAGTGTATCATCTCCTTAACCATTGACTCTTTGTACTTCTGTCTAACTTTCGACTTTCTCGCTTTTTGTAGCTGAATATATTATTTGTTGTTTCTAAATTTGAATGTGGATAACGTTAGCAATAGTAAGTGGCTTGCAACAGTTGATCATTTATCACATATCATGGCAATAAGGCTGCACAAATTAAACCAGGTGACATCCTTTATCACTAATGAATAAATAAATCTCTTCTGATTTTATGTTTGTTAGGCTTCTTATTAGCCACAGGGCTAGTGTAATGTAATACAAGCACAACCAAAGCTTTTTTCATAGCTTGACTTTTGCAGACCATAGTAGCTGAGATATTAGCTGAAGCCTAAAAGTGGGGATATTTTCAATTCAATTTTATTTATAATTTCAAATCATAACAAGAGTTATCTCAAGACATTTTGCAGATAGAGCAGGTCAAGACCACACACTATAATTTACAAGGACCCAACAATTCTAGTAATTGTGCGACAGTGGTGAGGAAAAACTCCTTTTAGGAAGAAACCTTGGACAGACCCAGGCTCTTGGTAGGCGGTGTCTGAAGGTGGTGGTTGGGAGTGTGATGAATAGTGGCAATAACAGTCATAATAAAAGATAATGGAACAGTGACTAGAAATAGTAGTTGTGGTAGCATAACTGGGCACTGCAGGGCATTACAGGACATAGCAGAGAACAGCAGAGAACAGCAGGGTGTAGCAGGACGTAGCAGGGCACTGCAGAGCATAGCAGGGTGTAACGGGGCATAGCAGGGCATGTAGCAGGACTACGGCGACAGCTACAACCATGATTTTGGTGCCATCCTAATCCAAGGAAACATGCTAGACAAAAAAACAAACATTAGGGCTCCGGGGAATAACTCCCCAGAGCTAGGTTAGTAACAAGAAATTCTGGGACATGGATGCACACAAATGGAAAGATAGTGTAAGCGAGGAGCTAAGTGTTTTAAAGGAAGTCCCCAAGCAGTCATAGCATAAGAAAATTCAGAGTACTGCACAAGAGGAAGAGAAGGAGGGAAATGAAGAAGGAGAAGGTAGTAAAGACCATGCGGGTCAGATTAGGAGAAGACCAAAGAAGGAGATGAAGATAAAGAGGAAGCTGCAGATTCAGAGAGAGGGAGAGGCAGAGAGGGATCAGGAGGAGGCAGATGAAGATGACAGGAAGAAAGAGGCCTGCAGTTACCCCTGGACCATATGGTTTGTTTATATTCTCCTCCCATATACATTGCAGTACAGTAGCATAACATATCATATCATTAGCCTCTAAAATTCCATCTAGTCAGTTTGGACCACTAGAATACATGAATCTTCCAACGACTGAGGGTTTCAACTTTACATCTGTTACCGAGGATGAGGTTAGAGATATAATTGTCAATTTAAAAGACTGTTCACCAGGACATGATGTGATTGATAGTAAAATATTAAAAGCAATTTACCCTGATATCATTAAACCATTACTTTATATTTTTAATCTTTCACTAGTTCAAGGAATTGTGCCAGTAGAGTTGAAAATAGCAAAAATTATACCAGTTTATAAAGAAGATTACCCTGCAATTTTTAACAATTATAGACCAATTTCTGTGTTGCCAGCCCTGTCCAAGGTTTTTGAAAAACTTGTTCACACAAGATTAATCCAACATCTGGACAAAAATAATATTATAAATGCTCACCAGTATGGTTTTAGGAAACAACACTCTACTTGCATGGCACTTGTCCATTTTTTGACTGAAATATACAAAGCAAAAGATAGAAAAGAAAATAATGTAGGTATTTTTCTGGACCTTTCAAAAGCATTTGATACCGTTAATCATTTCATTCTATTAAAAAAGATTTCTCATTATGCTATACATGACAAGTCACTACTCTGGTTCACCAGTTATCTTTCAGACCGGTTTCAAACTGTCAGCTATATGGGACAGATTCCCCCCCTTTCCCTTCAGTGTGGCTTACCACAGGGTTCCATCTTGGGTCCCTTGTTATTTTTATTATATGTTACTGACCTTCCTAATGTCTCAGAAAAACTTTCTAAAATTTTATTTGCAGATGATACAAGTGTGTTTTACTCCCATAAAAGCCCTGACATTTAATAAAAGTTTTTAATGAAGAACTTGACAAGTTATCTACTTGGTTTAAGTCCAACAAACTGTCGCTCAACATAAAAAAAAGAAGTTATATATTTTTCTGTATTAAGTCAGATACATTTAAATCTTCAATGAAAATTCTAATTGATAATATCTCCATTAATAATTTTAGATCTGCTCGTTTCCTCGGCGTTATACTAGATGACTCTTTATCCTGGAAACCTTACATTAGTGCCACAAGTACAAAATTAGCCAAAGTGGTAGAAAAAACTTGGCACCTGATTAACAGACAAGTTGCGATTATGTTGTATTACTCAATGTTGTATCCATATATCAATTATTGAAATGTTGCTTGGACTAGCACCCACCCAACTTAACTGGAATCTATTTTTCGACTTCAGAAGCGAGCTTTAAGAATAATATTTTGTGTTAATCGTAGACGCCCCTCTCAATCATTGTTTGCCCATGCAAGTATTCTTAGTGAATATCAAGTGAATCAATTTCAAATTGCTTTATTTGTTTACAGCTCTATAAAAAAGTTATTTACCCAGCACCTTTGTAATATTTTTACTTTTAATAATGGATTTCATCAGTATCTGACTCGTAGTAGTTGTCTTGTTAGGCCTCCCTACTCTCGCACGACTCAAACACAGTTTAGTGTATTGTATAGAGGGTCAAAGATATAGAACAGTCTTCCCACTTCACTCACTGAGCTTTCTAAAGAACAGTTTAAAGTGAGAGTCAAATTGTTGCTCTTAAGTTGTCGGAATTTTCCGTTTGGGTTTATGCTCTAAATGTAATTTTAAGTTGTTTCATACAAATTAAATGTGGTTTTGTTTTGTTTTGTTTTTGTTTTTGTTTTTGTTTTTTGTTTTTTTACATAATAACATAAATTGTTTTTAAATTTTTAAATGTTATTGTTTCGATGGAGTTTGCCACTTATTAAGCGCCTTGGAGGTTTTTTTGGCAATCATCCATCACATCTTTTTTGTGTAATATATAATACTGACTTAATGTTTTTGTAGTGAAAATGAAATAAATCAAATCAAAACATGTCATGTCACGCAGTAAAACGACATGTTTTTGTCTATTTCTATTCTGTTGTATACGTTATAGGGTTGGACATGTAAAGATTTACATATACTGTACATAGATTAATGTACTAATGATGTTTTACAGTTTATCATAGAATTTATTGTTTGTGACCTTTTGTTTGATCATAATTACTGATAAAATAAGACATTATTTTAGTTTCCTATTCTGTTTGTCTGTATCAGTAAATGTGGTCAAGCCATTTAATTCAATTTCGGTTAAATTTTATTTAAAGGATCAGATCGCAACAAGAGTTCACTCTTTAAAAGACAATTTACAGATAGTGGACGTCTAGACCACACTCTATAATTTAAAACATTATAATATAATATAAAAATAATATAAAACAAAGAATCAACAATTCCCCCAACAGCAAACATTTGGTGCAACAATGGCGAGGGAAAACTTTTTTTGGGCAGAAACCTCAGACAGACCCAGGCTCTTGGTGGGCAGCCATCTGCCGCTGCCGGTTGGGACACAGAGACGGATACAGACATAGAGAATTATGATTCATAATAATTATAGCAGTTGGTATGATGAACGGTGGAAATTATAGTAACAACAAAGATAATGGAACTATGACTAGAAATAATAGTTGCAGCAGTTCAAGGCGTAACAGGGGGTTGCGGGGCATGCTAGGGCGTAGCAATGCGTTTACATATGGGGGATCCCATGTACTGTCTTCCCCTGCCACCCTTCAAAGATCTCTCGCCACCCCTTTGCCACCCCATGTTCACTCCTGCCTTTTTTCCAAGTTCAAATAAAGTTTGGCTTGAAATCGCTTTAAGCTTGGATATTAAAGATTTAGGAAAAAAGGATGACACATTATTAGTAGTCTTGACACATCAAGCATTGAAGGTCTAAAACTGTTTCTTGGCTCAGCTTTAGGAAATCCAAATGGAATTAACAGTTCCTCCCCACTCCTGCCAAATCCACCCATTCAAATGCGTTCTTCTTCCTCTTTGTGAGTTTACACCGTACAATCAAAGGGCACCTGCCCCGGAGAGGCAGTGTTTGTGCAGAGAAGTGTTGCACCAAAGTAAATTTCCTTTCTAATCTCTGGTTTAATACTTAAGGCTATTTTACCTGTTCAGTAATCAGCAGACACACGCTTCAGTGCAAAGTATCTTTTAATGAAACTGACTGATGATTCAGGGCCCATGTGGACATGTGTCATTTATTTACATAAACATTATCGTAGTTCATAACTATTTTTTAAAGATATCCTGTTATCAGACTGTCCTGTTACTAGCGTAATGATCTCATAATAGTCCAGCGTCCTTGGGCTTGCTGCAATATCTGGAAGCCGTCCCTTAAGCCTCCAAATCTGCTTTCTGCCTGGGTTGTCTGTATTTGGGTCTGTTCTGCAGTCGGTGAAAACACAGAACATGTACAATGTTACAGTAAAACAACAAAACACATTAAAAATGTAATATAAATATGTAATGCAATGATATGCTATTGTAACACATATACACTGTGTACATCAATATACATACTGGACTTTAATGGTCAATATACCCTGTCTGCTTATTTGCATCTTAATCCTATCGACAAATATCTGCAGGAAACTACGCAATTCTACTGCTGCTGTGGCACAACCTACACTTAACACTTATTCTAAACTTCAATTTTATTTATATGCTCTCATATATATTCATATTTTTACTACTCTATTATTTTAACACAGCGTATTGCACTACATGTTTGAACTTGTTTGTAGCTTGTTTTGTATCGTGCTATCTCCACAATATTTGTGTGTGTGTTGTATGCAGCGTGCTTAGATAGGCCTATATTGACAATGATGATGATATGTAAACATGTTAAAAACGTTATATTTAAACTATATTATACATTGTTAGTTTTATTGTTGCATTTGGTGGTGGCAGTAGCTCAGTCAGTGGGGAGTTGGTTCAATCCCCGTACGGACCAAAGTATGGTGGTGGACTGGTAGCTGGAGAGGTGCCAGTTCACCACCTGGGCACCTTCCTCCTGGGCACTGCCAAGGTGCTCTTGAGCAAGGCACCAAACCCCCAACTGCTCTGACATCTCTACATTAGTGCATGTATAGGTACTAATGCGTGTGTAGTTCAACAGAGTGTAAATTGTGATTTCCCCTTGCGGGACTAATAAAGTATACATCACTATTATTATTATTATTTATTATAGGCCTACTTGGCATTATTTTAAAGTGTACATTTGTAAAGCTGCTGGCAACATCATAGTTGTTACTATGTTATATTGTTAATGAATACATATTAAACACAGTTTGAACAATGTGTTGTTCTGCTCCCCTCCTGCGATGAACACTTGTAGGTGCAACATTAATTGAGCATGCGCAGAACCGTAGTGAGCCTGTCTGTTCCTAGACATCATCACAGGTCGAGCTGAACATCCTCTTCCACAAGGAGGGATCTTCATCATTTATTTGTGCCATTTTTCTTTTCTCCGCTGCCGCTGCTTCTGCGGTGTAAAAACAAACAGCACGGAGGGGGTAGAAGCCATAAGATGAAGAAACGTTATGTGGACGCGAGCAGACTTCGGAAAATGAAAAAACTGAAAATAACGGAAAAGCTGTCTGAAAGGTAGCTAGCGCCGCGAGCCGCGTCGCCCCGACGGAGGCTGCTTTTGTTATGGTGCCTCGTCTTTGTGTAAATTTCAGCCGTCGTCATCCTGCTCACCTGTCTGCCTCACATCCCACATCACTTCATCTCGTGTCTCACATTTTACATGAACGAGTCTGGAGCTTTAATAGACTCCATTGCAGTTTGATGGCGCAGGCAGAAGCGTAGACATGTTGTGCGAGTTACTTGACCCGACATTGTTTACAGAAAGACAGAAATCAGCAGCAGGGCAAGTTAACGTCGGCCTGCTTCTCCTCAGGGTTGTTACATCTGCTTTTACACTGTGTCGTGTGTCCTCAATTAGGCCAGATTATGCATAATGTTAACGAATTATGTGTTTATTACCTGGAATTGTAATAGGTCAAAGGAAAACATATGATTTTGCACATAAAAAAAGCATAATTTGAAAGCGTCTAGACAGATTCCAGACAAGAAAAGACTCAGGAGACAGAAACCACTTGTTATAAGTGTGTATTGTTTCACATGAAACAGACGGTAAATTAAAAAAAAAAACAATTTAATACAGCCTGCAGTATTTTGAAAACACAAACCCTGTCTTATATTGTTTTTATGAATATGCCATCAAATAGGCTAGCCTTCACAATTCTTGCTCATTTCACTGTGGAATACCTTGTGTATTTGGAAGCTACGATGAAAATAAAAATAAAATAACATACTCTATTGGCAATATTACAAAATGTATGTTAACTTCTTTGAAGAATTTAAGATGCTGTAATCCTCTATTTCTCTCCTTTTTAAGTCTTGAATGTTGTTTTTTGTGGACTAACTTGCATATTTGGCAGTTATAGCTAGAATACCAATAAGATAAATTAAATATGCTTTTTAAGTAGGCTAACATCATGAGGCTAATTTGAACGTATGAAGAATTTAAGCTGCTGTCCCTTACTCTTTCAATAAAATATAGCTTTTTGTTGCATATGTAGTAGTTTTTTTTTTTAGTATAAAATACCTGCGAGATAAATTAAAATACATTTTATATCAGTGACATCCAAAGGGAGATTTAAAACTTGCATGTGCAATAGTGTGCTGTGGTGCTCCCTCTCTCCTCCAGCTGAAATATTGCCATGGTTACCAAACAAAGAAGGGGTGATGTGATAACAGTCTATGGACGGGCAGAACAAAGGAGAAAACCACAGCTCTTGTTGGGCTCGACGTCGCCTGATCAAATGAACGAGGGAACAGTCATTGTTTTGTAGTGCCCCTACTTGAAAGGACGGACTGCAATTTTAAGATGCAGCTGCTCAATTATAGGTTTAGCAACATGTATCCGATTCCCAGTCTTGAATTGGCTTCTGTGTGTTTAATGCTTTGGCTGAAGAGGCTTTGCTGTATCTGAAATGTGTTTATTTGCTGGAATCAAAGCCTAGAATACTTTTTTTTTTATTAATTAGTTTCACATTATACACCCCTCTGCTGAAGGTTTATGTATAATAATAAAAGTGATGGACTTCATCTGTCTGTTTGCAGTGCGTACACCTTCCTGAAGTTTATGATGATGTGGACGCTGGTGCTGCTGGCAGATTTTATCCTTGAATTCAGACTGGAGTACTTGTGGCCGTGCTGGCTCTTCTTTGGGAGCGTATACACCACTTTCCACTGCCACGGGCTGGTGAGAACCCTTCCTGTATGATATCATGTTGCGTGCCCAGACGATGATAATCCTACAAAATGAATCCAGTGCTTTTTACTGAAATTAATGTTGTTGTTTTTTGCTTGCAGGTCATCTGTGTTGTTTTTGTTTGTGCTGCCTTCACTCTGGACATCTTTTGTTTGATTTTTGTTCCTTTGCACTGGCTGTTCTTTGTGGCAAGCACCTATGTGTTATTTAATTACATATGGCACACAGGTGAGTATGTAGCTTATGTTTGTTTTCTTCTGTTTTTCACATGTGACAAAATATGCCAAACTCTGTTCCTCTCTATACAAAATAAGCATTGTTTGTAATTGATATTAACCTATTTGGTGAGATATTTAATTTAATTAAATTAGCAGGGATTTTATTAGAATAAGTACTCCTTCCATCTCCTCACATCTGATCCTTCATTCCAGCAGCAGTCAGACTCTTTAATACAACATCACAATGTAGCAGTGCTAGCTGTTTCTGCAATATGAGCCATCACTGAAAATATTATGCACTATGCATTTTAATTTATTTATTACTCTGTGTCACCTCCTACTGTGCATTATGTCTTTTCTAGTCATCTGCACCTTACTCATCTCACACACACACTATTGTGTAAATATGTTTGTACTATTACTATTATTGTAACCGATTCTATTTTTTCTATTTTGTATAATAGTTTCTGTATATTTTCTCTCCTATGTCTACTTAATGTGTATTGGTGTTATTCTTATGTGTGTACATTGTTTCTTTTGATCTTTGCTGTTGCCCAGGAATTTCCCCAGCGGGGGTTTATTAAAGTCTTTCTTGTCTTATGTTATATTCTTCTGCAGAGAAAGGCATCTGTATATCGACGGTGTCCCTGTGGATTCTGCTTGTGTACACAGAGGCTTCACTTCGACTCAGAGACCTTAAAGCCTCTCATGCCAATCTGTCTCATCTTTTTGCTGCACACTGGTATGTGGATTCAACACAAGTCACCCTTTCTGCCCTAAGAAGAATTTTCACAATTGTTTTTTTTTTTAGGATTTTTTACATAAGATTAATTATTAATTATTAATTATTAATTATTAATTATTAATTATTAATTAATTGAGCTATAACAAAAACAACAACAAACTTTTATTAATCCCCTGTGTGATATTACTAATCGACTTAGATGTTCGTGCACCATAAGTACTATGCATACATCCATAAATAGACTACCAAATAATAATAGAAATTGGTTAGCCAGTTTATAGCTTTTTAATGTGGCACACCTATTCTAACTGTTTTCCCCTGTTGTATTCACATTCAGTATTGGATATCCTGTAGTGTATCTGGGGTTTGATGCCACCTGCTACTTCACCAACATCTTCAAGCTGCGCATACAGAAAGCTGTGCAGAGTGAGAATGATTTCCACATGCACCTCCTGCAGCACTCGCTCCCTCCAGGCCTGCAGGTTTACCCCAAGACTGGCACAGATGGCAGCAGTAAGTCTTTTGCCCCATCTAGTAATACTCACTTCCATCCTCCATTCTTACAATCTGCAGGATGTTCCTAATTTATCAGATCAGAGGTTTGGCACTCAAAGTAACCAGTCAGTCCTATACTGTTTATTCCAATAAACATTGGAAAATACCTACCAGGAAGTTATCCTTTTCAGCAAATGAGGAAATTCTTACAGAATATAATTATTCCTTTTTTCCCCTTTTGTCACCAAAGTGAAAATGATGACTACATAAATCAAGTGGCAGCAAATATTGCACAGAGACAACCACCGTTTCTTTTCCAAATTGCAAGTGTCAGCAAGGGTGTTGTTGATTAGGGCCGTCATCGACTAAAGAAACTTGTCGGCTAATCGATTAGTTGATTTAATAGACAGATCTGTGAACCTGAGTTTCTCTAAAAAGATTCATACAAGAGCACCACTTTAAATCTTGTGTTTAGCAGAGAAGTGCTCACAAGTTTCTCGGAAAATAAGTCGATCAGCATTAAATAGCATACAAAATGACTAATCCACTAAAGAAATCTGAGTCAACTAAGACCTTAACAACCGATCAGTTGACTAATCAACTAATAGGGGGCATCACTATTGTTGATATGTGGCAGCACAACGTTAATAAGTGTCCTGGAGCTCATTTACATACTTATTTATGCATTGTTGGCTGGTATGCGTACCAGAAAAGGTCAGTGAGGAAAGGAATACAGATGAGTCCATTGCTGCAGCAAATCTTTATAACCTATATGCAACAAACTGAACTTTCTCCACTGTTGTTCATACCTAAGACAGCAGACTGAAAATGTTTTTGCACTGCAGAATTAAAATCATATTAGAAAGATGATATTGACGTTTTGTTTTTTGTCTGCCCTTTGTTGCAGGCTCAAAGTGGAAACAAAAGCCTGAGTCGACTCAGTATCAGTGTCAGAACGGCGGCGTAGTGGCCCATGATGAGGTGCACTCTGTGGACTGCCTCCAGATCCGCAGTGAGGAGAAAGCGTCAGAGAAGGGAACACAGGAGGTGAGGTCAGCTGAATCAAATCGGCGTCCGTTATCATCCAAACCTAGTGAGTCCAGAGAGCTGCTCCACTGTGGGGCAGGAGGACCGGAATCCTCTACAAACCTGGAAAATCTACCTCAAGATGTGCAAGGAAGCAAAGCCACACGGACGGCTAAAAGCTCCTCGCCAAAAGCCTGCAGAGGCAGCACAAACACTCCTTCACCACCTGCAGGGAGGACTGAGAAGAAGCAGAGATCCAGCTCAAAAACACTCAGCCCCAACCGGGACGTAACAGAGAAGAGTGCCGCAGCAGCTCAGAATCACCACGCTGAACAGACGGCCAAGTATACCGACATTAACTTCAGTTTAGTTCGATCTTAGGCATGTGAAGGTACAATTGGAGCTGCTTTCCTTGTAACCCCACCTTTATTATCTTTCAGGCTGGAGCAGGAGCTGAGGAGGCTGAAGGGCGAGCTGCAGGTGAGCAGGCAGAGCGAGCAGGAGCTGCGAAGTCACATCTGCAACTTGACCAACAGCGAGAGGAGCCTGAGACCAGAGGTTTCCCTGCTCAGACAGTCCAACATGCTGCTCCAGAGCAAGTGAGTCATCCACTAGAGCCACTGCTGAAAGCTCGTTGGCTCCTTCTGTGGGCCGTTTTACACATTACATCAGTCTATAAATAAAAAGTGAGACAGGGATGGAAGTGCTGCTCGGACTATGGCAATCTGTGTGAAAGCAAACAATTTGTGGAATTATGTTTTTATCCTCAAAATGATTGATGGATCTCTTTTAAAGACAAAATTAGTAGAATATTACGTAATAGATCATGTTAAGCGGATTAAGGCTCACAATTCTCACCCATGAATGAATTTTACATGTTAGCTCCTTCCTGTAACGAAAGAGGAATCTTACACACACGTCAACTCAAAGCCTTTATTTGGCCAAACGACAAATGAACAAAAACTTATAAACAATATAATGGATAAGGGTAGAGGTGGAGTGTCTCCGGGGTGGTGCAGAGCATGGCCTGTTGCCATCTCAAATACATCTGAGCCAGGCTGTCACAACTTACTGAAATCTTTCACAGCATGAGATCTTAAATTCACGAGAATATATATAAAAATAATAATAATTGAAATGGTGTGTGGCTACTAAAACACAATCTGACAACTGGGATCAATGTGATGAGCATGAATTGAAGTCTTGGTCATGCTATTTATTGTCCTGTGTTATTAGTGCATTTCTCTTGTGTACACAATAGAAGAAATGTGACCACATTATTGTCAGAGATGAGCACATTATGCACAGCTTTTATCAGCGCTTCTGATGAGACTTTTAAAACAAGGTGCTCTCTAGCTACCACAAGGATTCTGTTTTTTTGCCAGACACTGTGAAGTTAGACTTAAACAAGTCTATTGGGATGTGGCAGTAAACCACTTTTTTATGGTCTTATTTTTGACATTATGTAAAGTGAGATTATTGCTTTTTCTTCAGGATTCTTTGTCTGACTAAAACCAAGCAGAGGGACAAACAGAGCAGTGCAATGCTGGAGAAGAGGAACAGATCGGAGACGGAGGCCAGACTCTCTGTTGAAAAACAGTTGGCTGAGCTTCAGGCTCAGAAACTGGAGGAAGCCGCCAGCACAGCACGGAGTCTAACAAACAGGTAAATCACACCTCTTAGACCTTTCAAATTCCTGTTACTGACGTGGCTTTGTACCTGGAAAGTAAAGCTGAATCTGCATTTGTATGCTAGTGAGTTAAATGCTACTGTGAGTGCATTTTCAAACGTGATGAAAAGTTTAAATCATGCTTTTTCGCTTTCTTGCTGAAAGTTAGATGAGGAGATTGATATATGTGTGTTCAGTATGAAGCTGGAACCAGCAGCTGATTAGCTTAGCTACCCACAAGCCCCTTGAAGCGCGCTAATTGAAACATTATATCTCATTTGTTTAATCTGTGCACAAACCGAAGAGTAAAAAACACCACTTGTGGTTTTACAGGAGCTATGTTTGGGACTATTTCTTAGAAGTCACTGTGCCCGGCCAAGACATAGTCCGGGACATAACACAATTTTGTTGTTGTTACTATCCGTGTTTTGACGCCTCAAAACAAACAAGATATAACTTAAAGTAAAGGTAATTATTGAGCTTTAGATGTTCTAGTAGGGGGGACGTGGTTCCCTTTGGACACAGCAAGGCCAGTTGTTACCCCTCTGCCCCCTGTCTTTATGCTAAGTTAATTGTAACACTAGCCTTACTGTATATTGAAAGCACAACAATGACAGCGTTATGTCTTGTTATCTAAGTCTCGGCAAGAAAGTGAATATGCCAAAATGTTGAACTATTCCTTAATTCCACACATGACATTTGTCATAGATTGTAATATATTTTTTTGCATTTTATGTATACATCTTCATTAAATTTAATGTCATATTCTTTTCTGTGTAAACTGGTCTTTATTTCCAATGAAACCCCTCTCTTACCGTTCAACATTTTCTCCGTCTCCTACACCAGGCAGGAACACTGTGAGACCCAAATGTTAAGGAAAAGAGTTAAAGATCTAGAGACAGAGTACAAACAACTACAGCGGGAGTGTCAAGTGAAAGAGAGTCGTGTGGTAGATCTAGAGAGTGATGTTGAGGTATCTTTTTCACACTATTTGGGAATGAACTTGTGAGTTTAAGTGTCTGTGAGTCTCAAGTGGTCCAGTACTTGGTTGTTCTCAGTTTGGTCATGTAGACCTTTTGCTGTTTGAGTTCTGATTTTTATGTCTATAATTCTTTGTGTTTATAAAATCTCTTAGAAAACTGAATCGTTCATTGAGATCATTTAGTATTTAAAAGACAAAAGCTATTTTATGTTGGACTGCAGTCAACACATTGCACTTTGTCATCCTATCCGTACGCAGTAATATTGTATGTTTGTTGTCTTGACATCAGGTGTGTACAGTGTTGTACTGTGTGGTATTTGATTTCATTTTAGTGACATACTTTCCATGAAGCATGCTGAAACAAAAGCCAGGTCTTTCATAAAAAAACATTGCACTGCTTGAAGTATGGGTCACCTCCCTCAGAATGTTAAAAGTCAATGTTAACACAGAAATAATCATCCCTCAGAGTATCTAATATAATGTGCAGCTTTTGTTTATGTTTTTTGAATGGCTCGCCAATTCATCATGGAACTGTTTTCCCTCTGTGGTCCATTGGTTTCCTAAGTGAATGAATCTCAACACATGTTAATGAAGGCAAAAGAAACATAGTGAAGCACTGACTATGACATTTTAAAAAGGCAAAAATACTTAGGAAACCAAAGCACTAGAATCCCTCAGGTGGTCATCGCACAAGGTTGATTGATGTTTTGTTGTTTTACTGTGTTCTTACTGTCAATGTGTTTGTGGACTCAGGCTCTGGGAAAATACCGCTGTGTGGAGAAAGAGACGGACATGTTGCTGTCCACTCTGTCAGCCATGCAGGAGAAAGCTCAACATCTGGAGTACAACCTGAGCGCAGAGACTCGCATCAAACTGGACCTGTTCTCGGCTCTAGGAGACGCCCGCCGACAGCTGGAAATCGCTCAAGGTTTCCACTCTCATTTGTATTGTCTTATTGTGCAACTTAGTTTTAAATTTGAGTGTATTCTTAGTGCCTGTGGTGTGCAACTTTTCGGACTTACTGCTTCAAAAATCTGGCCGGATCAAGGACAGTCTAAAGATGCGGTGGAGCAATTTTTGTGTCATTTGAGCATAAACTGTGGCACGAATAGGGTTTAATTAGTTTTACAGTATTTGAGAAGGCCTAAATGTTGGTGACAGTTGCAAAGTGCAAACATATACAACTGATTTTTTTTTAAAATGAAATTTAAGCTAATTAGCTAAGCTAATTGTAACTCTTGCCTTACTGTATATTGAAAGCACAAATATGACAGCGTTATGTCTTGTTATCTAAGTCTGTGCAAGAAAGTGAATATGCCAAAATGTTGAACTATTCCTTAATTCCACACATGACATTTTTCATAGATTGTTTAAAACATTTCTTTGCATTTTATGCATACGTCTTTATTACATTTGTGGAATATAAAAAAAAAAAACTTTAGACGGTTGCTATAGCGCCACCATCAGGACTATTAGCCAGAGCCAAAGCCAGTTGAGGAAGGTTAGCATAGGACTTGACCAATGTGCAAAGTGTGGTGATGTATTATGCATGGGAAGGCAGATTTTAATAGAAGAAGAAGAAGAAGAAGAAAAAGAATATCTGCAAACACAAGTTTTAAATAACAAATGTTGAACATTGTGGAGTCTCGGTAAAGGTGTTTGGTCTCAGAGACAAATGCCATACTCAGACCACAGAGACAAATGCCGGGTGGACTTTACATAAGAGTAGTTTTTATAGTTGGAAAACGTGAGAGAATAACTCCTAAGAATCCAGCTTTTCACATTCACGTGAAATAATGACTTGCAATTTTATGATATGCAACATCCTGCACTGTCAACATCCTCAGGTATTTCTTTTGTTTGTCCTTCAGATAAAGTGATGAGGCAGGACCGGGAAATAAAGGAGATGAAGCAGAAGATTGCAGAGGTGATGGCCGTCAGTCCAGGCTTATCCTACATGGCTCCTCGGCCTCCGGTGCCGCAGTATCTCACCAAGCTACTCAACTCTGAGCGTTACATGCTGAATCCACGAGCACTGATGTACCAGTGTCTGAAGAAATAAAGGATGTTATCGCCTTTTTTATCCTTAGACCCCGCTACATAAAACATCAGGGGAAGGGGGCTAATGGATTTTTATTACAGAGCTAAATGACCATGAAGTCATCTACTTCCAGCCATGAGTGGAACCAGAATGAACCTCCACAGGTCAAATGCCTTTTGCTGCACTGATGGTGCTACCTTTACATTATTATATTTCCTGTTTCCTCCAACATCAAGGGTTGAAGTTTTTTTTACTCGAAAACAATGTATCTGATATGCAGAGCTGCCGTAGACACAATTTCTATGTAAAGATACAGCAAAAACCATCTAGTAGGGATGCAACCAAGAGAGAGAGAAAACATTTCTTCAAATTCAGACCCTATAAATTTGTCTAAATGAATGATTCCTGGATAACTTCAAAATGTACAAGTAGATAAACACTGTTTACATACTGTAGCTTTAAAAGACAGATTAACTCTGTATTTTATATTTTCTGGCATGACAGTAAAACTACACACTCAATATTATTTATATTGTTAGCAAAAATATTATACTAACAAACATTTTTGGAAATATAATAACCTTTGTTTTAGTCGAGTGTCCCAGGTAGACATGACAGTGAGCCAGCATGCACAATACCGGGACCCTGTAACTGAAGCAGCTAAATGGAATTCAGCAATCATTACTTTCATTATTTACACCTGTGCTGTTTCTACTGTGTCATGTCAAAATGTTATAAAAATAAGATTTCATGCTGCAACAGATTTTGGTAAAATATGTTCAGACTTAATATGAATGTCTCAATATGAATATAGAGAGATAACACATGATAATATTGAATGATCCCCAAACCCTAGTTTGTTGTGTTTATGAACTTTTCTTGAACTTAAACTAAAATAAACACTTATTTGATAAAATACAAATATTAGGCCGAGACAATATTCTATTTACATTTCACTCAAAGCATAAATTTAATTATCAACAACATTATTATGCTAAATATTTCAGAAAAGTATGTCTGTGCCTAGTAAACTAATAATTCACTAGTAAACTAGTGGATTAAGAATATTTAAATTGCGCTGAAATTATGATCAAATTACCACTTTTTAAAATCTAAAACGTTTTTGAATGAGACCTTTCAGAGTTGCATATATTTCAATTTAACATGTCATTTTTGTGTGAAGCTTCCAGCCGTCAATCTGGGAGTTTCTCAAGAATGTTCAGTGATGTTTAATTGTTGGCATGACCAGATAAAGTAGAGGAGGAGCAGTAAAAAGAGTTCATAGTAAGTAGCGATTATTTCTCCACATTTGGCAGTTCTTGGCTCCACAATTATCTGGAAATTTCTCTCTGGAAAAGAGAGAATGTGTGAGAAAGTGAACTGAATGGTTTCCACTTTCTTTGCCAGAATTATACTTTGTTTATGAATTAAAGTGGAGTTGTGAAAAACAAGGAATGGTGTTGACCAAACATGGTTCATGAATTTAATTACTGTGCCTATATATATATATATATATATTACTTTCAAACTGGGAAGGAAAACACAAATTAAATGTGAAACAGTTATGTGTTTGAATTGAAGTGCTATGTACTGTTTTTGTAGAGTTTTTTGTTTAATTTCTTTTATTTACTCACAATGTACAGAATTGAAAATACCCACGCAGCTGAAAAACACTCATGAACTGGATGTCTCCATTTTGATAGCTTTTTATTTAGAGTGTGTTTCTAGGATGTTTTATATCAAAAATATTTTTTAGTCCTGCTGTACTTTTATTATTCTGCTGTAATTTTGTACGGCAATGTGTTTGTCCGCATGAAATGTGTTTTATTCAACTGTTATTTGAGCACACATTGTGACTTTAAGTATGTACATGAATACTTGTACAAGGGCTACAGTTTCTTAAAATTTTGAACAAATAATTCAAACAGTGATGCTCTGAGGGTAGAGAACACGCTCCTGATATACCAGGATGTTTTTTTTGTATAAATAATTTAAACAATTGAATTTTGTCTCATTTAAGTGTCTGTGTGTACATATTTCTTTTAAGGTGAAACTTTCCCCTTTTTTTAAATGTCATAGTATAGTTTGCCAAAAAAAGTTATACTACAGTAATTCATTAAAACACAACAGTAGAACATGTCCTAAAAAGTCATGAAAACACGATATAGCATGTCATAAAAAGTTGTATGTCATAAAAACGTCATAGTATAGTATGTAAAAAAAACCTCAAAAATGTTATGGTATAGAATGTCATACAAAGTAATATTGTATGTCATAAAAAATCATAGTATGGCATCCCATATAAAGAAATAAAAACAGTATAGCATGTCATGGAAATAGAATAACATGTCATGAAAAGTAATAAAAAGTCATAGGATGACAAGTCAAAACATAGTATGGCATGTCATAAAAGGTCATGAAAACATAGTATGTCAGAAAAAGTAATATTATCGCATGCCATTAAA
The DNA here is from genome assembly GCF_008692095.1 of Etheostoma spectabile. NCBI lineage: Eukaryota > Metazoa > Chordata > Actinopteri > Perciformes > Percidae > Etheostoma > Etheostoma spectabile. The sequence continues at coordinate 9,125,584 of NC_045750.1, forward strand.
AAGTCATAGTATAGTATGCTATAAAAAATTCATAAAAAGTCAGCATTGTACGTCATAAAATCATAATATTGTATGTGAAATTATAAAAGTCAGTATAGTATGTCATAAAAAGACATTATTATATGTCACAAAAAGGCAAGAAAAGTCATAGTATGGCGTGTCAAAAAAAGTCAAACATCGTAGTATAATTGTTGTAAAAAGTCTTAGTATCGTTTGTTATAAATAAATCATAAAAAGTATAATATGTAATGAAAAAGTCATTGTAGTATTACATGTGTCACAGTTCAGGGAATTGTGGATTCAAATGCAGAGATCAGGCAGGAGAAGTTTGAGTTTGAGGATTTAATAACAAAAAAGGCAGAATTCCAACCAACAAAGGAATCCAAAAAGCAGTAGGCAAAAACAACACAAGTAGTCATAGTCATAAAAAAGTCATAAAAGTCATAGTATAGTATGTTTTGAAAAAGTAATGAAAAGTCATAGTATTGTATTTCATAAAAAAGTCATAAAACGTTTTGGAAAAGGCATTCAAAGTCATAGTATGGTAAGTGTTTTCATAAAAGAAATCATAAAAAGTAATATTATGGTATGTCATGAAAAAATCATTAAACGTCAAAGTATGTCATGAAAAAGTCATAGTATTGTATGTCGTAAAAAAGTAACAAAAAGTCATAGTATAACGTGTCATAAAAAAACATTGTGTGTCATAAAAGTCATAAAAAGTCATAGTATAGTATTTCATAAAAAGTCATAGTATAGTATGTCATAAAAAGTCATAGTATTGTATTTAATATAAAAGTATTAAAAAGTCATAGTGTAGTATGTCATAAAAAGTCATAGGGTTGTATGTAATGTAAAAGTCAAAAAGTCATGGTATAGTATGTTGTAAAAAGTTACAGTGTAGCATGGGATAAAATTCATAGTATAACATGTCATAAAAAGTCATAGCATAGAATGTCAGAAAAAGGTTTGTAATAAAAAGGTCATAGTATGGCATGTCATAAAAGTCATAGCATGTCATAAAAAAATCATTGTATTGTAGGTCATAAAAAAATCCTAAAATATCATAGTACAGTATGTCATAAAAAGTCATGGTATAGCATGTCATACAAATTATAAAAAAGTTGTGTAGTAGTAGTAGTGCATATAGTAGTGCATGTCATAAAAAATCATAAAATGTCATTTTTTTGCATGTCATAAAAAGTCATAGTATTGTATGTCATGAAATAAATCATAAAGGTCATAGTGCATTATGTCATAAAAAGTCATAGTATAGCATGTCATAAAAAGCAAGAGTATAGCATATGATAAAATGTCATGAAAACATTATAGTATAGCATGTCATCAAAAGTAATAAAAAGTCATATTATTGTATGTCATAAAACGTCATAGTATGTTATAAAAAGTTATAATTTAGCATGTCATAAAAAAGTCATAGTGTAGTACGTCCTAAGAAAGTCATAGTATTGAATGTCATAAAAACTCATACTACAGTATGTTATAAAAAGTTGCAATTTCAATTTCAATTTCGATTTTATTTATAGTATCAATTCATAACAAGAGTTATCTCGAGACACTTTACAGATAGAGTAGGTCTAGACCACACTCCAGAATTTACAAGGATCCAACAGTTCTAGTAGTTTTCTCCAGAGCAAGCAACAGATATAGTATGGCATAGCATGTCATAAAATGTCATTAAAACATCATAGTATAAGTAGGTCATGAAAAGGTCACAAAAACTCATAGCATTGTAGGTCAAAAAAGTCCTAAAAAGTCATATTACAGCATTTCATAAAAAAGTCATAAAATGTCATAGTACTTATGTCATGAACAAATCATAAAAAGTCATAGTATAGGGTGTCATGAAAAAGTAATTGTGTTGTATGTGATAAAGAATCATAGTATAGCATGTCATAAGAAAGTTATAAAAGTCATAGCATGTCATAAAGCGTGAGGAAAACATCATAGCATGTCATAAAAATTCATAAAAAGTCATAGCAATGTATGTCATGAAATCATAGTATTGTATGTCATAAAAAGACATTATGTCATAAAAAGTCATAAAAAGTCATAGTATAGCATGTCATAAAAAAGTCAACAAACGTCTTAGTATAGTATGTAATAAAAAATTCATGTTACAAAAAAAATCATAGTATAGCATGTCATGAAAAAGTAATTGTGTTGTACATCGTAAAACAGCTTAGTATGTATGACATGAAAAGTCATACTATTGTATGTCACAGAAATGTCATATTATACCATGTCAAAAAAGTTGTAGTATATTGTATGTCATAAAAATTCATAGTATTGCATATAATAAAAAAGTCAGCATTGTATGTCATAAAAGATCATGGTATAGTATGTCATGAAAAAGTCATAAAAAGTCATAGTATTACCGGTCATAGTATAGTATGTCATTAAAAAGCCATTAAAAGTCATAGTATAATATGTCATAAAAAGTCATAGTAAAGCATGACATAAAAAGTCATAGTTTAGCATGACATAAAACATGATTGTCATAGAAAGTAACAAAAAGTTTTATATTATTGAATGTCATATAAAAGTCATAAAAAGTCATAGTTTAGCATGTCATGAAAAGTCGTAGTATTGTTTGTCATAAAAAAGTCATAGTATATAGTATGTTGTAAAAGTCAGTATTATGTGTCATAAAAAATCATAAAAAGTCATAGAATTGTATGTTATTGAAAAGTCATGATATGTATTATAGCATGTCATAAAAAAGTCATAGTATAGCAGGTCATAAACAGGTCATTGTATTGTATGTAATAAAAAAGACATAGTATAGTATGTTATTAAAAACTCAGGGAAAGTCATAGTATTGTACACTACCGTTCAAAAGTTTGGGGTCACATTGAAATGTCCTTATTTTTGAAGGAAAAGCACTGTACTTTTCAATGAAGATAACTTTAAACTAGTCTTAACTTTGAAGAAATACACTCTATACATTGCTAATGTAGTAAATGACTATTCTAGCTGCAAATGTCTGGTTTTTGGTGCAACATCTACACAGGTGTACAGAGGCCCATTTCCAGCAACTATCACTCCAGTGTTCTACTCCCTTCAGAGGACAGCACAAACAGGCTCTAACCAGAGTAGAAAAAGAAGTGGGAGGCCGCGTTGCACAACTGAGCAAGAAGATAAGTACATTAGAGTCTCTAGTTTGAGAAACAGACGCTTCACAGGTCCCCAACTGGCATCTTCATTAAATAGTACCCGCAAAACACCAGTGTCAACATCTACAGTGAAGAGGCGGCTGCGTATTATAGCATGTCATAAACATCATTAAAACATCATAGTATAATTGTCATGAAAAAGTCATAGTATTTCATGTCATAAAAAGTAATATTATAGCATAAAAAGTTGTAGTATGTCATTAAAAGTAACAAAAAAGGCATAGTATAGTATGATATAAAACATAGTATATAGTATGTATAGTCATTAACTTTCAGAGTTGAATCTTAACTACAGTTCTACTTACATTAAATATTTTCAGAATTTTAACTCTTCAAATTTTAGTATATTTACATGACAGTTCTCATGAATAATTACAATAATTTTATGAAAACAAGGGGGAATTCATTTCACAGTATGGGATATGTAAAGGATTAGCAACGTGACTGCATGCTGTAATGATCATAGGTTTCAATTAGAGCATTTTTGTCCTTAAGGATCTGAGTGTTTCTATTCCTGCTCCACAGTTTATTATAGAAGCTTGAAGTTGAACTTCAAAAATAACACTCTAACCAAAATTTATGCCATCTCCATTAACACTAAACTAATATTAAGAACCCAAAAATGTCTCTAGTGATGCACAAAGCGTTCAATATTTTTTAAACATACTTATCCTTTATCATGAAATTTAACACCAAACAAAGATTGTGTACAATTTTATTTCAGGAAGTGAAAAAACAGGGTAAATGCGTTTCAGAAACAGAGCAGTGTCCAGCATACAAGATGGCTACAAGCATGCCAGGCAGTCCCACACTCGTATCTCAGAGTATCTCCAGCCCGTCATAAGGTAGTCCCAGCATAGAGTACACTAGGTCATGGACTACATGTTTTATGACACCATATCCAATTTATCTAAGTTCTTCCTGTTGCTGCGAAGGAGCCGGAGGCCACAGGACACTTCCAACAGCGTATAAAGTGTACATCAGTGCAAACAGTTAACACATAAGGGTGGTCTGAGCCAATAAGTAAATATCTGCATGGCGAGGGCAAAGTTTTATCTCTGCAGTCACATTGAATACCCCAGCCATGAAAAAAAGAAGAAAAAAAACTAATACTTTAGAGACGCAAAATCTAAATGCTGATAGGCCTAAGCCGACAAAACCTTCTCTGCATAATAAATTACTTGATGATTCTATCACCATCACTGTTAAAATGAGAACTGAATCAACTCCAGAAGCAAGCCTGTTGCATGCATCAGTTTCCATTTAGACATAGAAAAGCATACATGCACTTACCAAACCTGTTGACAAACATCCGTCAGATCGGGCGCTTAAACAAGAAAGCATCTTCACTTGGATCTAACAAACCTCTCCAGTAAAATGTTAAAATGTCACTTACAGACTACCTTTTATTGATCTAGACCTAATCGATAAGTGCTGCAACGGGAGACAGACAGAAGCTACAGCACTAGTTGAACCACAGTCAAGTGATGACATCCCCTTTCATAGAAAATAACAGTGTGATATAAAGAAAAAGAGCAAGTAAAAGCAGACATTCAAACAACCACCGGCCATAGTGTTGGAAGTGAATTACAGTATACACACACTCAAGAAATAAATTTACAATATAATTATAAGTATATAATTTTTTATATACTTTCGCTGCAGCCCTTCAGATTGTTTTGCAGCTGCATGTTTCATGACTATGTTGTACAATTACAGAATTCCGGAGTGAAACTGACATAGCATCTGTTGCGTTACTAGCTTGATGCATTTAAGTCTTAGAAAACCGATACAAGGTAGGAAGCCTCGCTTGCTGCTCAAGAGAACATTTGAAGGACCAGACAACCAGACATAACCCCACAACAACATGATACATACACTTTAGTATGCCGGGACAAAGATTATTTTATACAGACAAACAGTTTTATGTAAAAATGTTTAAAATACAGTTTTAATACTGACTTAAAGAAAATACTGTCTGCTGTAATCCAGTTTTAGTGCTTATCCCTTTCTTAACTACATGAGAACTGAAAGAAATCAGACAAAAAGTCAAAATGTGTATTTTCCTTTAAGTTGCGATTAGGGTTTCCTCTTTTAAAAGAGAAGCAGATGGCTGTATTGGGTGAGAGGACAAAAACAAAGATAGAAAGTGAGAACCACTTAGTGGCAGTTTTTCCCACCAGAAGGTACGACGACAAGCTGCAGGATCTGCAACCAGACCAAGGCTTCCTCCTCTGTCCTCGCAAAGCTTTCCTGCAGCGAATAGGTGGAGCAAAAAGCTAGTCCTGTTGTAGAGGATGAGGAGGGCTGAAGAAAGACCTAGTGAGTCCTCCGCTACGAGGAAACAGTCACCGGATTGAGAGAACCGTTCCGGGTGTAGAATTTTGAGAAGGCCTCTTCAAGAACGGATGCAAGTCGTGGCTGATCGCCCTGAAATGGAGAGAAAGCAAGGTTAACAAATATCTTTCTACTAATAGCATGAGTGTTCAGGTCAGCAGGGTCATGAAAATGAACTCCACTTACCTCACTGATGAATCCCAGCTGAACAAGCTCCACAGCCAGCTCCTGCACATTCTCATCTTAACAGAAACAAGGCAGTCAGAATCATACAAGGCGGCGGAGGTATGATGTGTTAAGATACCTTAGTTTTTCACTTTTTTTTTTATTTTAACAACTGCATCATGCCCGTATTATAAACTATTATAATGTGCTTTGAACGTATTCAAGTTTGTTATTCAAGTAATTAAATGTGCAACTTGGAGTTTTGACAATTGATTAAAAAATGTCCAATATGTTCCACCACCAGCCACATAGACCATATCAACTTGGCCACAAATGCGACCCACATGCAGACATTAAAAGTTCATGTGATTATTAAAACTGGGGATGACAGGGCGCTGTGGTGGTCTAGGGGTTAAGCTGCCAAATATGAACCACAATGTTCCTGTTTGGTGTTCGGCTTGGCAACTGTGTTGCATTTCTTCATCTCTCTCTTCAACCATTTAAGCATCATATCTCTAATTTCAACTATCAAACAGAGGCCGATGATTATGTGAAAATTATAACTGAGGGTAAGAATATTTGGTAATAACATGTTTATGTTGGAATGTGTGCACATGGCATAAAAGGCACTCACTTGGTAACAAATCGCAGCTTAGGTGCCTGTTCAATTTATCCTCAAGTTTCAAAAGTAAGGTCAGCTGAAAGAAGAATTAAAAAAAAAAAAATCATTTCAAAAGGTCTTAAAACATAAAGCACTTTCAAATATGACATACAATACATTGAAGCAAAACATTAGTTTATCATTCATCAGAAATGCAGCATTGAAACTCACATGATGCTTGGTGCCCTCATCAACTGGCTCAATATTGCACTGCATCTGAAGGACCTGATATATGACCAGAAAATGAATATGATCAGAAAATATAATGCTACGTGTTAATGAAGAATTAAAAAACAAATGTAAATCTGAGTAGACTCCAACTTGTTATCATATGCACAAATGAGTACATTTGCTTCCATATATTGATTACTTGTGTTATTTATTGTATTTTGCAACTCCCACAATTTACCTACCCTAAAAATCCAATTTCTATATTCAAAATATCCTCAAATACTTTGGATATTCTACAACTATACCCTACAATGTCTTGGACAAGTAATAATATAATTACATAAATTAATTGTATAAATAGGGAGTCACCGAATTGTGACAGTTTTACGTTACTTGTGTAAACAAACCATGATTTGGATTTGTTAATATAATTTGACAGAAATCTCATGCCTGTGCACTCCTGCATGTCAGTTCTTACCTTCCTGGTCTCGAGTTCCGCAGGTTCAGGAGTCGGGCTTTTTACTGAGGGGGGCACTATGGGCGACTTCACCGCCTCCTGCTGAGGTTGTTGTGGACATGGTACCCCAAAGGCTGTCAGAGGATAGATCCCATTCCTGGTGCATCAAAGGAAAAGAAGAGGAATACCCTCAGGACAACTACAAATGATTCATGCTGTGCAGTTGTGCCCTGAGCACCAGAAGGTATCTTTAACACTAGGGTTTTGCTGACCATGTAGAGTATGTATATAATATACATACAATACTCTACTTCGGACTTTGCACATATTGCACTGTTGTGCCTGCTTGTCTCAGAGTAAGTGTAATGTCAACAGCACGGCGACCGCTTTTGCCTCGCCATTAATATATCAAGGCTAAAGGTGTCTGCAAGAAGTTTTGACAAACCACACTTGAAAACTACTTTATCGGCATTGCAGTGTCTCACTGTGACTGAAACAAAACGGCAGAGCCGAGGTAGTTCGCCCGCACCTCTGCACGCGGGCGTGTGTGTTGGAGCCCCGCTCTCTGTCAATGTACAGAGAAGACATATAAGCTTGTGCTTACGTGCTCAGACGCTTTAGGAACGTAAATTTGGCCCCATAAGTTAAATATTTTTTTGATACTCATAAAATGGGAGTATTTTCAGTAACACAGCGCATATTGCTTTTTTTGACAACCTAGTTAAGGCGGCAGCCGTGTGTTGCTTAGGCGGCCGCCTTGGCTGTAAAGTGCTGCAGGAAACCCTGGACTTGGTAGTTTATGACCAAATTACAAATGGCTTAGTGACGGCAGTGTAATCTCCAGCATGTTCTGTCTTCTGCACGCTCCAGAGAGAGAGAGGGAGAGAGGACTAACATTACACAAGTAGTTATGTCTCCTGTTGTATTGGTTTGCCCTCTTATGGACATAATGTACAAAAATAGATATTCGAATATATTCAAAACTCAGATTTTTGGCCAATTTTGACAGCCCTAGTGAGCAATTCTCATTTCATTTCCCCCACCAAATCGTATTAGCAGATCCAGGCATTCGAGCCCAAATAATCAAATCATAGGCAAATCAACATCATATTTGTGCCCAAATACGCTTCCAGCTATAATAATTGCTTTCTTACCTCACATCTTCCAGGAACTTGTCCAACTCAAGGGCAGGAAACTGAGAGAGCCTAAAGCAGAAGAAAAAGTGTTATTCATGCTGAATATTCAGCCAATCAGGACAAGTGTGAGACCAAATCTTCAACTCAGTTACTAACTATTTCACTCTCCTAGCAGGCAAGATCAGGTGTTGTATCATTTAACCGTAATGCAACCCTTTGGACCAGGAAAAGATAACATTGAGAGTAGATCAGAGTAGTACGATAACCAAAAGTCCAGACAAAATCTGCCAGAAAAATAAAAATATTTAAATATAAATATTCTGTTGGTTTAAGTGTGATAATATGATGAAAGAAAAACCACAGTAATACTACCAAAGATTTCCTTCTTTTCCATAGTTTTCATTCATTTATCTCCATATGTCAGTATGATGTGGTTGTGTGATACTCAGACGTACTTCATCTGAACTCCGTCCTTGGCCTCAACAATCACCAAGTTAGGGTCCATATTCTTTGTCATCTCTTCTAAAGCATTTTCTGGAATCATATCTATATGTAAACAGAGAAGACATCAATCAGATAAGAGCATTCAACCCTGATGGTTATTTTTCCACAATTAATTTTGTGCATGGTGAGTTTGGTGGCTTCATGTCAGAGTCTTATAAAAGTCAAATAAAATAAAGAAATGTTACCAATTTGATCTACTTTCTGTCCCCAGAGTCAGAACTAAACAGGGTGAAGCAGCTTTCAGTTTCTATGCTCCTCATATCTGGAATAAACTCCCAGAAACCTGCAGATCCGCTGCTACTCTCAGTTCTTTTAAATCAAGGCTGAAGAGCTTTCTTTTTGATGCTGCCTTTCTTTAAATGAATGCTCATTTCTTTAAATTTCTTATGCTGCACTGTAACTTTTATTCTTGTGTTTTATGTGTCCAAATGTTTCTATTTTGTTTTTAACTGTCTATTCATGTGTTTTATTGGTTTTTAATGCTTATGATTTTTAACTGTTTGTACTTGTGTTTTATCTGTTTAACTGATTTTATGTAAAGCACTTTGAATTGGCCTGTTGCTGAAATGTGTTATACAAATATAGCTGCCTTGCCTATTAAAGAAATACATCATGTAAGGCTAACTGAGTAAGTTCGAGTTGTAGGTGTGCTGTGTGTCTGTACATTTGGTTTAAACAATGGGCCAATAACTGTACCTTTGACCTGAATATACTAATTACCAGTAATCATACATTCATAAAAACATTATGTTTACTTTAACTCACGCTGGTGGCTGACGATGCAGTGTGCAGCCAGCAGCTTGAGTAAGGGCACCTCAAACAAGGCCTGGTGAAACAAAAGCTCCTTAGCTGTGGGTCGCTTACTGGGGTCCACCTCAAGACACTTCTGTATAAATTCCTGAGAAAACATGGGGGGGGGGACAACAACTTTAGGTTATAGATTTCTCTTCCAATCCACCGTATAGGCTTTAAACTTCCTCACTCACCCGTTGTAATGGGTCCTCTAGGGACTGAATGGCACTGTTTATGGCTTCTTGGGACACATAAGATGAATCTCCATTACTCTGGATTTCCAACACAGCCATCTAAGGAAGGGATTGGACAAAGAAGGGTGTTGATTGGAAAGGAATCATAAATAAAAACACAAAAAGGTCAACAGCAGCCACTCTCATTATATAACTCATTTTGAAGACATTGGTCTGATGCAATTTAAAGATCAAATCATTAAAAACATTTTTTGTTAAACAACGATTGACATCCGGATTTTTATTTCTGCGACTTCCATAAAAAGCATACCAACACTAACTTTCAAAGCAAACAAGACTAAGCATGTTGAGAGATGGGTGACATTGTTAAGAATGCTTTGATACATCAAACGTGCATTTTCAATCAAGCACATTTTCCATAAACCAAAAAAATCAGCAATTGTGCTTGTCAGTATCCCACTAACTGAGAGCAGAACAAGGCATCCTCTCACCTCTAAGGCGCACATTCCAAAGGAATAGATATCCACGGCTGTGGTAACATTGGCAACAGCTGAAAGCGGAAATAAGGTGGTCAATATCAGCCTCAATCAAGGTACAATTCCAGGGAAATGTAATCCTGTGTCCCAGAAAATCTACTTCACAATGCAAGGCTATCTGAGATAAATTACAGGATCTTTTTTTGTTGCCATTTTTTTGCCTTTATTGGACAGATGAAAGTAGGAGGCAGACTGGAAACGGAGAGATGGAGATGGGTATGACATGCAACAAAGATACCACAGCTGCACCCAATATATGCGGTTACGTGGCATGCGCTGTAACCAGGCGCTCCGAAATTACAGGATCTTTGATGACAAATCTTACCTCCATATTCTGGAGCAAAGAAATGAAGGCTCTTCTGCTCTTCCCGACAGGTTTTCACATGGTTGTTGATAGTGTCTGGAGCAACTGAAATAGTGGAGGAAAGCCTTATTAGTACTAGTACAAAAAATAACAGTGTAGTATAAAAAAAAAGATTTGGCGAAAGATGGACGTAACACTGGCTTTACAATGTTCTGATATCTCCTAAAAGATCTGTTGCTTTAAATGATCTTTACCTGAGCCAATCTTGATGAGGCCGTTGTGCTGGATGAAGATGGTGTCACAGGTCAAGTTTCCATGAATGATGGGAGGTTCACAGGAGTGCAGGTAGCTGGAGACATTCGAACAAAAAGTCAATTAAAGTCTTATTAAAGTTTTATTATTAAAGTCAATAAAACTGATACCACATCAGGGAACAAATTACTTTTTTGTTTGTAGTTGGTGAATTCTAGAATTTACAAGCTACTTTCAACACAAAGTGGTCAGAATTGACAGTTGTAGTAAAAAATACCTTTTTATTTGGACGGTGAATTGTATAAATGTCCCATACCACAATTTATTTTTTTCACACTAAGTGGCTCTACTTACCTGAGAGCAGACAGTATTTGTGTGCACCAGCGCTTCCAGGCCTGTCAAATAAGAAAATAAAAATTATTGTAAAATAGGTTTTAAAAAACCCAAAATAGACTTAAGTTTTTTTTTTTAAATCAACTGTTGTTGACTTGTCTGCGTCATTTCCAAGTAGCTGCTTCTCTAAATCTGTTGATGAGTTACAGAAGAGCTTTCACACCTTTTCATTCATGGTCTTGTGGTTTTTCTTTGTCTTTTTCAAAAACTGTTTGAGACTTCCAGAGGACATGTACTCGGTGATAAAAATGACCTGCATACAAAGAAAACAAATCCAAACAGTTCATCATAAAAGCCAATATGCTCAACACTTTTTAAATGATTTGATAATAAAAGGGGATTTTTTTAAATGACCACCTACCCTTGCTCTGTTTTCTTTGACATCCGCCCAGTACTTGTGAAACTTCACAATGTTCAAATGCTCCAGCTGGATCAAATTGTCAAAAACAGCTTTGACTTTTTCCTGTGGGAAAAAAGAGAAAAGATTCAATTTGAATGTATACATAATGTCAGATAGTCTTAACAGTAGCATATGACTGAATGTTACATCTTCCATCCATGTTGTCAAGTTAAGTTGGATTTTGTGTTGTGTTCTAAAAATTCAGGCCAAGTAAACTCATATAATTTTTTGGACTACTGTTCAGATAGACAGTAAGTTCAAGGTCAAAAGCAAACTCAACAGCTGGTAAATGAGTGTCCATTAAAAGCAGTTCTGGGTTTTGCTCTTCACTTCAGACAGCCTATTTATTTATTAGACTATCATTTAACAACAAACAAATTAAAAGCTCAATTAGACTGAAAATGCCATTTCCTCACAGTCATTTGCATATTAAACTAAAAAGCTGCCTGTTGCAAACAGTCTTGCACTAATTGGTTGCTGCTTACAAGTCTGGCTCAAGGGCACCCAGCAACTATCTAACACATAAGTACTAACTCGTTTCTGTGTTATTATTTTACAAAGTAAGCAGACTGGACCATTCAGATTGGATCGGATAACATTTCTGCAACCAAGATAATAGTGGGGAAATAGAAACCAAACAAGAGCCTTAAATCTGACTTCTTCTGGTGGGCTTACTCCCTCCACATCAAATTTTTGAAAATTATTTCTGCAAATACTCAGGTACATTGTATACTTTGCTATGGAGCTGGCAGCAATAAATCTGACCACTTTCCTAAGGAGCTTAGAGCCAAAGGGGGGGATGAAAACCAGAAGGCTTCTACATTGTTGTAGAGATCTCAGTAAAGAATGCAACCTAACACAAAACAACACAATTCCTGAAACCTTGTCAAAACATTTTATTCCTCGCAGGTATGAACCCTGTCCTTTTCCTGACGTAATCATTATAATGATTATTATTATAAATGTTTAATTTGTGTTGTAATGCACGTAACTTCTTCACACACAACTAATTACATCAACCAAGCAGCACTGCACCCACCTCCTGTAGTTTGAAATTCTTCCTTTCTGAGAACATGACCTCATTCCACACCACTTCAACTCCTTCCTCAGTGTCCATGGCCAAGTAAGCATTATCGATCCCGGGGACGTTGCGCTGATTCACCTACAGGAGGAAAACAAAATATTACATCACGCTTTATTTATACCTTAGTAAAGGTAAACTTGACTTCTCTGCTGAAGACATATTCTATACCTCTTCTCTACGTTTCTGCCAGCGTCCACACGGGCTTTCCTCCAAAATCTCTGACTCATCCTCGCTCTCCTCTTCCTCATCCTCTGTGGCAGCAGTGGCTGGAGGCTGGGTCACCATGGACACAGGGGGAGACACAGATGACACTGCTTGACCTGTGGTTGCAGCTGCCATGGACTCGGTTTTCACTTCCTGGGCAGTATCTGAGGCCTGCTTGTTCTCTCCCTCAGACATTGTCTTAGTTGTCAGGCCCAACAGCCAGCTGTGAGAGACACAGATATGCCCAAAAACAATATAAGCATCATACTACATAACACTGTTGAGAAAGTCAAATCCGAAATCTGGCAATAATATCACATTTCAAACTAGCTTGACAGCACCGGTTTGTACTTAGTGGCTGAGCTGTCTAACATAGTTGCAGTAGAGAATTAACATCAGCTGTTCAGAGTTCGCAAAATAAGTTAGCTTAGCTAGCAATCTACAGGAAGCCAATTTTCTTTCCGTAGATGGCGAAGGCATGACCCGCCCTACTCTCCCTGTGATTGGCTCGTCGCCTGCTCTGGTTGGGTTTGTTAGGTTAAGGCAAGAAGAGTGCGGTTGGTTAGGGTTAAGGTGAGCGTGTCAGGGTAAGCCAATCAGAAGCAGAGTAGGGCGGGACAAGCCTTCGCCATCCTAGGAGCAAAAAAAATACTCGCCTACAGTAAAGGCCATAATAAACCGTATCACAAAGCACAGCTTACGTTTTAAAGACGGAAAATGTAACGATGCCAGCTCCAGTGTAGCAGACTCCTGCCGTCGTAGACCAATCCCAGTTTCTTATTTATTTAGCTTTGTTAGCTAAAAATCTTCGTTTCTCGGCAGTTGCAGCTAGCTTTGTGACGCTGCTAGCTAGCAGCAGTTTTAGCAGCCCACCGCCCCTTGCTGCTTCTCAAGACTCCAGCTAATGTGTGCTCTTAAAATTAGCCTCTGCTAATGTGAGTTAACTACACAATATTACAACAGCGCCAGACGCGGTCACCGATTGATAACATTACAACAGTTCACAGCAGAGATGGGCGGATGATATCGAAGCTTGTTTCACTCCTGTGAAGCGCACAGTTTCAATACATTGCTAGAGCTTGTATCAAATGAGGAATACCACGTGACGCCCGACGCTTCATACGTCAGTCAGTTTTATTCATGAGTGCAAGACGTTTTTATTACTGAGAATAATGTAATGTCCCACAACCTGCCAGTACTGAGTACTGATGAGAGTTTTGTCTTGCTTTGGAGAAATGTGTTGTTTGGTCTCTTGGTAAATTATCTAACGTTACAGAATTCATGGATATATGTTTGATCCTGTTATTATAATTATTATAATTATTATAATTATTTGTATTATTAGAAAAATCATTATCAGAAGGACTTCACTGTTAACTTAATTATTGTAGTTTATAGTCTACACACAGGTGACACAATCTTGTTGACAAACAGACAACCTGGAGTCAAGTGGTATTATTCCAGCATAGGAGTACTGATACATTTTTTGGTCTCTGTGCATATGGTAAAGCTGCTGTGCACACTTTACTTAATGGGAACTAATGGGCAGCAAGTGGTAGTACTTGTGAGGTGTGTTTGTCAGTTCAAGAGCACGTTTTCGCCCAGGTCCTCGAACATGGTCATAATTAAATGATCTAAACACATTTCCCTGCAGCAAATCATCTGAGCTTTTTTAGAGTGCGCTTTGAGTAGTCGTTAAGACTAGAAAAGCGCTATACAAATACAGCACATTTACATTTACTTTAGAGTCGAACATTTTGCACTAAACCAAAAAAAATGAAAAAAGTGAGTGTTTATCTGATGAGCGTGACCTTGTACGGCCGCCTCAGCCACAGTGTATGAATGGTTCCTGTACTATGTAAAAGCGCTTTGAGTAGTCGTGGAGACTAGAAAAGCGCTGTATAAGAACAGTCCATTTACGTACTGTGAGTATTATCATGTAACATAAAACGCTGTTAGTAACTAACTGCACAATTTTGTCAAGGGGTCCATTCATTTTTGTTTATACTGAAACTACATTGCCGGTTTTTCTCAAACTTGGCAACCCTGCATTTAACAGCCTCCCTCCCTCTTTTTATTTGACATTGGGAATGGGTTGAAAGAATCAGGCCTACTGAATTATGATGAATGGATGGTTTAGTCAGCCACAACAGACCAATGAAACTGAAGCAAATGTCCAGGAATTTCGTTGCCACTAGGGGTCATATAACTAATATGGATGTTAAACAGTGGTTTGGAGGGATTATAATCCAATCAATCACATGGTGTTACTTGTCTTGTCATTCAAATAAAATAAACTAACCTGATATGAATAAATTGTTGCTAATTATATGCGCTACCTATAAGGTTAATGCAGTATATCCAATACAGGTTTTTTGGTACAGTGCATATTGTACATGCCCTCGATATATGACCTGACCCTACAGCATATTTCAGAGTTACATTTCTCCTGTAATATGTTGCCATATGTTCAGTTAGATGCACAGATCTTGGACAGTCACCTCCGGACACAATGCTGGGACATGAAAAGGTTGTCTGGGTAAAGGTCTCTCCTTGAGGAGCCTCCTCCCCTCCACTACAGAGTCCTATATTTAGGTGCATCCTGCAGCAGGGACACACCACTGATTGTGTAAGTGCTGGTGTGGCAAGCTGTTGGTTGGTGACCGTCCATGGGCGCTGACAGCATTTCCAGCAAATAAAGGAACTGAAAGTAATTACCATTGTCAGGGAGGACACAGGAAGTTTCTTTGGGTTGTTTTGCAAGGTCAGGCTTTGTTTTTCTGCAAATTTCTTTTTTTTTTGCACTTTGAAACAAGAACACCAAAGGTTGAGGTATTCACTCATAAAATGGGGGACGAGAAATATAAAGTGCCTCTTGTTGAGGATACAAAGGTGAGGGTGCTTTATGAAAGTGAAGCAGCATTTGGGCCAGATGACAAAGCGGATTACCCATCTGCTGGGACTAACTCCATCTACTCTGCAATTCTAAGCAGAAATGAGACTGTCAAGGATGCCACGCGTCTTAAGACTTTTTTGGAATTGCGAGACAAATATGTAAAGAAGAAGGTGGTTTTTGAAGACCCCCTGTTCCCTGCAGACGACTCCTCACTCTTCTACAGTCACAAACCTTCCATGAAGATTGAGTGGAAACGTCCCTCGGTGAGTGCCAGTATTTAGCCATTACATCCTTTAGGCCAAGTTTCTCAAAAGCAAAAGTGTTTACAAGAGCTCGTCTCTAAAATCCCAATGTATCTCAACACTTCCTCCACAACACATGGCCTGCTGGGGTGTCAAGTGGCTGCATGGTTGTGGATGCATAGCTCTGGGTTACCACCTTCTACAATCACAGACAGCTGAATCTCACATAGTAGGACACCCTTTGCCAGTGCTGGGAAACATAGTGGCAACTCAGTGTTGGCTTCGGTTTCATATTTTTTCTGATATACACATGCAAGAGGGTTTAATAGTCTTCCAAGGCCCTGCCTTTGACACCAAGTGGCTCAGATTAAGCTATCTTTTGCTAAAAGTCCTGACACATCTAAACACTAAAATAAATGCAGACACGACAAATGACACAAACCTTCACCTAAGACCCAACACTCATGCAGCAATATTATCATATAAAAATGCATACAATATATAAACACATTAGGTTATATTTATATATATATATATTATGAATTATTATTTATATTATTACATATTTTATTTTGAAATTTCTGCTTTGTATACCATACCATACCAACTTTATTTGTTAAGCACTTTACAACAACCAAAGTTGACCAAAGTGCTGTACAGAAAATAAACAAACATATTTATAATTAATAACCATACAATTAAAAACACACAAAGTAGCAAATAAGAACAAGTAAAAGAAGTCAACATCTTACTATGTGTCAAAAGCCAAAGAGAAAAGATGAGTTTTAAGAAGGGTTTTAAAAACAGATAAAGAAGAGGCCTGTTTTACATGCAAATGCAGATCATTCCATAGTCTAGGGGCAGACACAGCA
Organism: Etheostoma spectabile; assembly: GCF_008692095.1. Lineage (NCBI taxonomy): Eukaryota > Metazoa > Chordata > Actinopteri > Perciformes > Percidae > Etheostoma > Etheostoma spectabile. Next base: position 9,142,378 of record NC_045750.1, read on the forward strand.
AAGGCACGGTCCCCTCTGAGCTTACGCTTAGTTTTAGGCACAGTCAGGAGCAGCTGATCATCTGACCTGAGAGCGCGGACGGGTTTATAAGGGTGTAGAAGCTGAGAGAGGTATGGCGGGGCAAGACAATTTAGTGATTTAAAAGCAAATAACATAATTTTAAAATGGATCCTAAATTGAATAGGAAGCCAGTGTAGTGAAGCTAAAATAGGTGAGATGTGCTCATGTTTACGTGTGCCTGTTAAAAGACGTGCTGCTGCATTTTGTATCATCTGGAGACGGGTGATGGAGGACCCCTCTAACCCCCACATATAGTGAATCACAGTAGTCCAGCCGTGTAGTTATAAAGGCATGGATTGCAGTTTCAAAATGTTGCCTTGACAAAATTGGCTTTATTTTGGCCAGTTGCCTCAAATGAAAGAAGCTTGATTTGACAACTGCTTTGATTTGATTGTCAAATTTAAGCTCAGGGTCCACTTTAACTCCTAGGTTTGTAATGTTAGATTTAATATAGGGTGCCAAGGAGCCCAAATCTACAGGCAGGGTCCCAGTGGTGCCTCCAAAAACCATCACTTCAGTTTTTTTATCATTGAAACTTAAAAAGTTCAGACCCATCCAGGCTTTTATGTCGTCAAGACAATTGAATAGTTGCCCAACTGAGTTATTGTTTTTCTTTTTAAGAGGTACATAAATCTGACTGTCATCTGCATAACAGTGAAAAGAAATGCCGTACTTTCTAAGTATGGAACCAAGTGGAAGCAAATACAAAGAGAAAAGCAGAGGGCCGAGGACTGAGCCCTGTGGGACCCCACACAAGAGAGGAGCAGAGGAGGATACAAAATCACCTATGCTAACACAAAAAGTTCGAGCCTCTAAGTATGACCTAAACCACTCCAGTGCTATGCCACTGATGCCCACCCACTGCTTTAAACGTGAAATAACAAACTCCAGTGTAACATGAATCTGCAGCTTGATTGCTGCTTAATGGCTGATGATGAATGCAGCTGAGATTAGTGATACAAGAGTCCCACCCAGGGGGTCAGCAGTGGAACACGCTCTAAATTTGGAACATGAGATTGCATTTATACAGCTTTAGTTATGGTCCATCGTGGGATAAGGGGATCAGCGTCACGGCTGCCTATTGTTATACTTGTTTTAAACCAAGAAAACTGTTCATTTTGCATGTTGTTATCTTGATTATCTTGCATTTGTTTTTGTTTCTCCAGAGCAGTTTCAAAAGGTTTTAAAAAACAATGTAACTTTTTGGCTTTTTATCTGACTTTATTTAAAGAATTTGTAAAGGCCTGCATTGTCCAATATTTCACAAGAAAAAAAATTAAAAATAACCATGATTTGTACAACACAAATATATATTTTCATTCTTATTCCTTTCATCATCTTGTGACCCAGTTGGTTTTATCTGGTGACCCTATCCACAAATCCACAAGTTGTAAACCCCTTTAATACACACAATACTTCAATTTCAACAAACAATATGTTTTCCCCAGCATAATCCTTAATGCATTAATACCTTACCAGAGGCAAATATCGGTAAATCTGGATGTTAAATTGGTAATTTAGTATCGCAAACACAGTCAACTCTGCCATGTCAAAGATACATATGAGCTATGGGGTGCTCTGCATTCGGCACAGCGTCATCAAATGTAAAGATGACTCAAGGGTCATGAGCAGACAGCATCCAACAGCTGCTGCCTCATAAATACATAAAGCAGAAAGTTCTCCAACTCGCTTACAGTTCAGGGTTTAGTTGTCATGTTGTCGATCATGTCACGTGTACATTTGTAAATATAGATTTTGAATTGTTGAAGGGTCGCAAAATGTGGACCAATACCCATATGATTATTACCCTACTTTGAGAAATATAAATGTGTAAAATATAATTACATAAAAGAAATGAATTTCATTAAACATAAAAAGTTTTTAAATGTCTAGTATAATCTATCTGAAATTGGCAACATTTTGAAAAATTACACTTAGTAATCATGCAGGACTTCACACTGACAATATACTTAAACAAAAGTATTGGATTAAATTACTTAATAGTTAGGGTTTTTATAATGCATCTATCATTTCATCTAACATAGTATTTCATAATGAGAAAAAAAGAGTTGAACTGTGGCACTGACAGTTGCACAACATGCTCAGAAAAACTTCCTAACTCCTCCTTGTATTTTTTTCTTTGACAGGAAATTTGTGAAAACCCGCAGTTCATCATAGATGGAGCCAACAGGACAGACATCTGTCAGGGAGAATTGGGTAACATTTAAACCGTTTCTCCTTTCAAACAAGTGGTTCAACAGCAGGTTCCAGTACACCATGCTGCCTAGGAACTCACGGACTAAGTATGATTTGGTGTTTTGACACCATACTTGCACTGATGTCAGCCTTTGCTTTTGACATTAGTATTTGTTTTGTCTTAAAGTCTGCATGTTCATAACTAGAATAAAACAAATATGTCTAACTAACTTAATTTATATTAAGGGAGGGCCGTTGAGAGCAAGCTCTCTTTTCCAATGACGCCCTGATTACAGCACAAATAAAAGGAAATAAAAACAATCTCAAGAAATTTCAGTCCAAGAAATATTGTGATCATTAAACAATAGCCAAATTGCAATATGCAAGTACAACAACGACAAAAACTAAAAAGTACATGATAGCAAGGGCATGAAAAAAGTGTGGAAAGAAACTCTTTGATGCCAGATGGATCATCAACCTCATAGAGTACAGCCAAGACATGTGTGGGGGGGGGGGGGGGGGGGAACCAGAGCCTGGAATATGTCTGACAGCTGAAATGATCGTGAGAATCAGTCTTAACTTAGTCACATTACTGATGTTGACGACTGACACCTGCAGCAATGTGACTTCAATCTGTGACAACTGCTTTACGAAGTGGTATGTTTGAAGTGTTTTCGTAGCTCATCACTCAACTGTTGACAGGTGACTGCTGGCTGCTGGCTGCCATCGCCTGTCTGACAGTGAATGAGAAACTGCTGTACAGAGTGATTCCTCCGGACCAGAACTTCACCGACAACTATGCAGGCATCTTCCATTTCCAGGTTTTGAATGGATACTTGGCACATTGTGCAATAAGCAACTGTTTTTCTTTTGCTGCAATAATGTGGCATCCGCTGCAAGCATTCAGCTACAAAGGCACTCCAAATGTTTTATGTTCATGTTTTTACACGGATGATATGCTATTTCACAAATGAAAGAGGCTTTTATACAAATTCATCACATGTGAAACTGTGACATTTCATGTTAAAGTTCCTAATAGTGATAATCTGGCATTGCCAGACCTATATGTAAAATGTATGGACAAGCCTAAATGAGAAGTGGCATTAAACATGTTTTATGGTTATTCATTGGTTTTAAATAAGGAACAAAAAAATGCAGTACAGAAGATAAAGATAGGTGACATGTAATTTAGAAACAGTGTCACATGATTTAGTTTGTCCACCACAGAGCACTGTTTATTTTTCAACTTGGAAAACTAGCTAACTGTAGTTTAGAGTTTATTTTTTGTACGGATTAAACCCTAACCCATACAATGCGTTCATTTTAGAGGTGCTTCTAGACAGATTTGGTTACTTTGGCTAGCTGTATCACTGTTTTCAATCTTTATGCTAAACTAAGCCAACCTGCTGCTGGCTGTAGCTTCATATTGAAGTGAAAGTGGTATTTACCTTCTTGTCTATTCCCTGGGAAGAAAAGCAAAGACGTTTTTTTTTTCTCCAAAATGTCAAACTTTAAAAGCAGCGTAAATTTTATTGTCAGATTTCCATGAACTCTAAATGGCCTCAAAAATCTAGTATTGGTCAGGCATTCATCTTTTTTAAGAAAGAAAAAAAGGTAATTGATTGAAACATGAAGACTTTGTTTAACAGATATGAATCTACTAATAATCTAAAAGATGATGTGAGCTTTTCTTTGCCTGTCGATAATTGATTTTCTTCTCTCATCACTGTTTTATATCTGTTCTGTCTTCTCACACTCAGTTCTGGCGTTATGGCGAATGGATCGATGTGGTTGTCGACGACCGCATCCCCACCTGCAACAACCAGCTGGTTTTCACCAAATCTTTCAGAAAGAACGAGTTCTGGAGTGCTCTTTTGGAAAAAGCTTATGCCAAGTGAGCCCGTTCTATCAATGTTCACTGCACATTGAAGTCGTGCAGATCTACACATCGTCACTTCCATGATGTTAATTCATTCAGTAGAGTTCAGATTTACTGAAAAAAAGTCTTCAGTTTTTGTTTTCGTAAATTAAAGCCTGGGGATTTTATTACTTCAACTTATTTCAAGTGAAACAAGTTTTAAAATCCAATTTTGAGCTAAATGTCTAATTAAGGTGTATTTTCTTTTGTAGTGTAGCGACACCAACTAGGCACACCACTCCTTATCTTTCCTAAATTGACTGCAGACACTGTGAAAATTCCAAGCCTCGGAGAGAACAGACAAGTCAGCACATTGACCAGATTGATTGACCTCTCTCTCTCAGGTTGAACGGGTCTTACGAAGCACTTAAAGGGGGCAACACTTTGGAAGCCATGGAGGATTTCACGGGAGGAGTTACCGAATTCTTCGAGCTGTCAGAGGCGCCCAAAGACCTCTATAACATCATGAGGAAGGCGCTGGAGAGAGGCTCTCTAATGGGCTGCTCCATAGATGTGAGTGGTGATGAAAGCAGTAAAATTAAGTGCACAGAAGAGAAGTGCACATTAGATGAGGCATGCAGCAACACAACTGCCTGGAATATGAAAGTCAAATTCAACTATAAGGAGGAGGTGGATATTAGAGACAGTGTAAAAAACAACAACCCTATCAATAAACAGGAAATGCATTTCTTTTCTTCATGCAAATCAGCCTGCTTTTAATAATGCCACACTACGAGAAGCTGAATTTATGTGCAAAGTTGGATTTATTATCCCCACTTTTAGATCATAAAAAATCATGTATTGCCTCAAAGTCCAGTCTGTCTTTTGCTCTGACATGTGTTGCATGTGTGTTGGTTGTATCTTTTAGACTCTTTCAGCTTCTGAAATCGAGACTCGGACTGTACAGGGGCTGGTCAGGGGTCATGCCTACTCCATCATTGGCCTGGCAGAGGTACAGTAAAATGTCTAAGTACTATAAATGCATATTCGGTATTCATTGTAGGAGAAGGCCTGCTAAAGTGATGCTGACAGGTTGGTGGTTGTTTCTAGTGCGACGAGGTTGCAAAGGACGCCAGAATTCGCCTGATTCGCCTGCGAAATCCCTGGGGTTTTGTGCTGTGGAAAGGACCATGGAGTGCAAAGTAAGATCTGAGACCTTTTATATTATTATGAAATGTATCAAATTTTACAAAATAATTGTTCGTAAATGAGCCAGTTGCTGTACTATGGCTAATTCTTTCTTGATGTCTTTCCACAGTTCAAAGGAATGGTCGACCATTTCCACAGCAGACAAGGACAACCTAAAAAAACAGACCGTAGAGGAGAGTGAGTTCTGGTGAGAAAAACGTACTATGAACTAATTGTATTATTTTGGCTCGTTCAAAAAACAAAATATTAATTTTATATTTCACCAGTTCTGTAGCTGTTTTTGCTTAAGACTCAATGGTCTATTCAGATGCGCTGTACTTGATACTACATAGGCACAACATTGTAAAGCTGCTTTGTTTCTTGATGCAGTGGCATCAAGAATGCAGTGGCATCAAGAAACAAATCACCTCTTAAATGTGAAATGTGCGTGAAACATCAATACTTGAAAATATTACGAGTAATCGTTATTCCCACATTTACTTTCTGGAGTCTGACATCAGTTCACCACCTCACCATCTGCTTCGTCAGTTCCCATTGTCTCTAAATTATGCGTACGCATGGGTCAGAGTTTGCGTGGAGGACCGCACATTCTCCCATCAAGTTTGTTTTTATAAATCACAACCTTTTGCGTGGGAAGTGGCGTACGTACTTTCTCAGCCCTGTTTTGTGCGTTGGCCATGTTTAGAAATGAGACCCCTAATGTCATGTAGGCTTTCCTTCAGTCTCAACATACCACCACATGGTGTCATTGGAAATTCCACCACATCATGTAAACATTTAGCTTAAACTACAGCTGAATCCTTACATCTGGGGCTAAACCGCTTTACATTTTTGTTTTACCTCATTAGTGCCATTAGTGGTAAAAAAAAAAGAGCAAAGTTGTCTCACCAAATGAACAGTAAAGAACTTCTTGTTTGATATTCCCCTCCAGGATGTCGTTTGATGATTTCCAGAGGAACTTCACAAAGTTGGAGATGTGTAACTTGACCCCTGACACCCTGCAGGGCGATGAAAGGCACAGTTGGACAGTGTCGGTCAATGAGGGTCGCTGGGTGAGAGGCAGCTCTGCTGGCGGCTGCAGGAACTTCCCACGTAGGCCTGGGCTTCTTTTTTTTTTTTTTATATCAGATTGTATTCCTCTTAAAGCCAACATTAATCAAAGTCTTTAAGTCCCACATGGCTCATGTGTCTTCACTGCTGTGAGGTGACCCTTTGTTGCAGATTTATCTTTTGTATTTACAGACACATTCTGGACAAACCCACAGTATCGGCTGAAACTGTACGAGGAGGATGACGACCCAGAGGACGGGCAGGCAACCTGCACTGTGGTCGTGGCTCTGATGCAGAAAGGGCGAAGAATGCAGCGCCACCAAGGGGCCATATTCCTCACCATCGGATTTTCCATCTACGAGGTACTGACCACAGGAAACCTGATTCACTGGACAGGCTGATGTACGTTATGTACATTCACTGGAGTTGAGCTTCTTCTTTACCTTTCTCTTTGTCTCTGCAGGTGCCGAAGGAGGTATGCCAGTCCTGGAGAAGAATGTAGTTTGATGAAATCAGCGTTTCCACAGTATTGATCTGAAGTCTATCTCCAGAGAGTCATGTTTGTGTGTGTTGTGTTTTATTTAGCAGTGCATGTGGTAGTAGTGGTGGTGGTGGTAGTAGTAGCAGTACTGTAGTGGTTCATGCTCTTGTGAAACCTCTATCTACAACTGACAACATAAGCCAAAATGCTTGTTTCATCCCATCAACAGTGCAAACCCCAAAGGTATTCCATTTCCGCTCATATAACGCAGAGAAAACTGGCAAATCCTCACACACCACGCCGCGAGAGTCCCAATTTTGAACTACTCCTTTGCTTTCAATATTTCTTTCTGTATTGACTACTTTCCTTATTTGAAGAGGTCATTCCTATCTCACCAACTGATTCCTTTCCATCCATAGATGTGCGGCAAAGATCAACACCTGCAGAAGGACTTCTTCCTGTACACAGCCTCCAAAGCTAAATGTAAGACCTACATTAACCTGCGGGAGGTGACGGAGCGTTTCCAGCTGCCTCCAGGAGAGTATGTCATCATCCCAACGACCTTTGAAGCCCATCAAGAGGGAGAGTTCATTCTCAGGGTTTTCTCTGAGAAGCAGAACATGTTTGAGTAAGGATCACTGGGGTTAGGCACTGGCCCTATTTGGTGGGGAAGTCATTTTGGGGACTGTTGACAGCGAAACTGCAAAATATAATGAAGGCCATTATCATTGAATAGGAGAAATCCTAATGTGTCTGTTTTTCCTCGCAGGGAGGCGGAGAACACAATTGGATCTGACCAAATGCAGGTTTGCAACATGATAAAGAAGTAATGGCACCAAAATATATTCATGACAGGTATTTCAGTGGTAAAATGACTAAAACAGGTTTACTTTTTGTCTACAAAATTATATCTCTAAGAAAGTATTAAGTAGTAAGTAGTAAGTTATTTTTTATAACATTTCAGATTTAACAGAGATACTAGGAGATTAAACAAAAACATTAGGACTAAGATTTTCATTTTCATCAAGTATTTTTCACCTTTGTCTATAGAATGGGACATTTCTTTGAAGCCAGGATAGTCTTTTAACTTTTAACCACAACACTTCTCAGGAAGTAGATTACATGTTTACACAGACCTTTAGGCACACCCAATATGCAGAGAGGAATAAGACATTAATAGTAAAATTGTGTATGCTTGACATTAGGCTTCCCATTTTCTTTTTAAGAAGCCAAATATATATTTACCTGCATATCAGCTGGAATTTGATATTTTGTAAAACCGTGATTGTGTCATAAATATTTCATCAACATTGTTTTTGAAATCTCATTGTCTTGCCCAGTTCATACTGTACTGTTTTTCTCACAATAGTAACTAACAGACTTGAAAAGTGTTTTCCTCCTTTTCATCTCATTTCATCCATCTGTCATTCCTTATTGGCCATCAGCAAGACAAGAAAAAGAAAGAAAAGGTAACAAGTGCATGTGGCAACAGCATCGTTAGATTGCTTTTAAACTCTGTATTCCCCACCACTTCTTTATAATATTATTATTATTACATACACACATTATATGTCCGTCATTATCATTTTTAGCAGTTATAGTTTGTGTCATCATTCCACATCATTGCATATAAAGATTATGACCAGTGGAATGACTATTAATGACCTCTCTTTTTCTGTTTGTCTTTTATAACACGTCTCTCCTCTTACTAACTGCCATTACCCACGTGCCAGCCTATTGTATTTGTGTCAGACAGAGCGCGGGCCAACAAAGAAATCCAGCATGATGGCATTCAGGGGGAAAAGAGAAAGAAACCAAAGGTAATCTTTCTTTGACAGACTCTGACATTGCAGCAAATAGCTCATAGTAACCTTTGACCTGTCGTCATTTCTGGACACTGACGCCTCTAAAATGCAATCTTGACCCGTTCAAATAACACTGCTGGGAATAAAACAATTAAGTTTGAAGCCAACTGATATCAAGTGGCTCAGCTGCACCTGTTTTCCTGTAAAGCCTCAATGTATACAAGCCTAGTTGTTTGGGTTTCTCTAATGTGCTGCTCTCTTGTGGTACTATAACAAAATACATCAATCACTAATATAGTGTTATATGTAGTGCAACAGGAAGGAAGAAGAGAACAATTCTAACATTTTGATCCCTGATCACCAAATAAAGATTTATTGATAAGAAAAGCAGCTGCAGCCTCTCATTTGCGCAATTTTACCACACAAAACATAATAATAAACCAGCAACATGTAAAACAGACACTAGAGATCATCTTGTGATGGGATCACACCCGTCTTGACGCCAAATTGGGCCATTGGGTCGTAAATGTCCCACTCCCATCTTCAAAACATCAGACAAGCCAGTCCAGCTAAAAGCTAAAGCAAGCTAGTTCAGAGATCAATTCAGTTCAGAGTTCTCTATTGTCCATCTCAGCAGCACACGACAAACAGATTGAATAAGAACTTAAAAAGTGAACAATTTCAAATAAAATCCTTTGAGATTGTCTGGAAAAGTGATTTCTAAAAGTGTCGCTGGGAAAGCCCAAGTGACACCAATAAAAAAAAATTGCACCGTTTGTTTTTGCTCTAGGTAGCCTATGTCTCCACCCAAAGGGAAGAGAAATAAATTCCTACCAAAAATGGGTGGGAAGATTGGCCATGCCTTCTGCAAAACCTGTCCGTCAAAGATCTTTGTTAGAGAGAACTGCTGCCTGCCAATTATCTTCAACTTTTGTTTTGTATGGAAGGTTCCTATAAAATGAAATCAAACAGAAAGTTAAAATGGACTCGAAATAAGATCTGTAGAATAAAACCATGCATGTTAAAAAATCCATAAGCCATTTCGCTGTGCCAGCATCAAGATTGAAATTTGACAATATTTTACTGGATAAAACGGGAGGTTGGATTGTATTAAAAGCTGAGGAGAAGTCAACAAATAAGAGTCTAGCATTGGTTTTCGTACTCAAATGCTAGAAAAGAAAGTTCAGTGGAGTAGTGGTAGCATACGCAAATTGCATCAGGTGAACCAAGATCTACTAGTGAAGTTAAGATGTCTCTTACTTTGTCCAAACATATATTAATATTCATAAAATACATACAATTAAGGTTTTACAACTCAAAGCTGTCATACATTTTATTTCCTCCAGCAAAAACTACTCCAGCCTGAGGAGGAGACTGAAGAGGAAAAACAGTTCGGAGCCATTTTTCAAAAGATTGCTGGTGAGGTGAGTACACGGAGAGGACAGGATGAGGATAACACGGGACAGGTGTGGATGTCTGCTGTAACAAAGAGTATATGCAACAAATTGTTCCTCCCTCCATCAGGATATGCAGATCTGTGCCAACGAACTCAAGATGATCATGAAGAACGTACTTGCCAAACGTGAGTACACTGGGAAGATTTAGATCATGATGCAGTTGGTTCCATGATGTGATCAATCATACAGAGCTGTCCCTTTCCACAGATAATGAAATAAAGACAGAGGGTTTCAGCCTTGAGACATGTCGGAGTATGATCGCCTTGATGGATGTATCCTTTAAGTAAGCTTAAAACTACAGGAGTTTATATATGAAGGTGGCATCAGCAGGTTGTTTGTTTGAATCCCTCTAGTGATCTCTATAGACAGGTATCTGCATATGAGTGCAGACGCTGTAGGCAATGGGACAAGATTTTGGTATTGGAAGCGTTCTGGTTTCTATTTTTAGTCTGAGAAGTAAGACCAATCATGTTTGAGTGGGCTTTGGTTGCACGCAGTCTGTCTGGAGATCCAAAGAGGTAGAATGGATTGGTCGAAATGGAATCTCATACATCTCTTTTACACCGTAACCCCCGAAAAATGTGCTGTTGCCCCTAGAGTCTAAATCAGCTTCAAACCGAAGGCCAATGGGTTCCAACATTGTCCCTCTTGTGACTGAGGAATTGAATAGGCACTAAAACTATTTTTCCTAAATACTCTACTCTTGCAACCCAAAGTTAAAGGGGGTAAAATCTTTTATTTAATTAGCAATTTCAGTATTACTGACAAAATAAGTGTATTATTTTATTTACTGTGCTACTATATTTAAATCATTTATTATTAATGAACCCACCAAGGAAAGTACTTAAAAATAAAAGGAAATTCCCTTTTAAAAATGGCTATTCAAACACTTGAAAGAAAAGATAAAGGAGTGGCAGGTAGGACCTGTGTTGGTTTTCCATAACTGACTGACTGTCCCTCAGACTGATGGGACAGGAAAGCTGAACCTACAGGAGTTCAAACACTTGTGGAAAAAGATAAAGGAGTGGCAGGTAGGACCGTTGTAACCACTCTAGAGCTTCTGCTCATGTTAACAAACATCTGACTGTTCATCTCATGTGCTTGCAGCGGATCTTCAAACGATACGATAAAGACAAATCCAGCTCCATCAGTAGTTTTGAGATGAGGAACGCTGTTAATGATGCAGGTTAGCAGCAGGAAAGAAACACCAGCAAGAATGACCACTCACAGGATGCTTCTCTATGAATAATTTATTGGTCGAGTTTTAGATTTAATGTTTTTCCAGAGCTGATCATTTAAATGAAAACTGTAATAAGCATAAATGAAATGTTATTTGTAATAGACTACAGTCACAATACTGTACATTCTGATAAAACCATTTAAGGGTTAAATTCACAGTTTTGTCAGAAACCACATCCTATACTTTCCAGCCTCTTGTTAGAAACCTGTAACGTGATATAAACTGTCGACCATGAACCTAATCTGTGTCTTCTTCATCCGAAGGGTTTCAACTCAACAGACAGTTGTATGACATCATAGCCATGCGCTACGCAGACGAACACCTAAACATCGATTTTGACAGTTATATCTGCTGTTTTGTGAGACTAGAGGGCATGTTCAGTAAGTACACACCACGCCTGAGCTTTTAATGGATTTACCTCATGCTTTTACCGGCGTTTTTAAAAGAATCACTGCTAATACAAATACAGAATGTGTAACACTTTTTATACATTTTTCAAGGGGCCAAATTTAACCTGGAGGGCTCACTAATTGCAGCCTTGCCCTGCACCAGTTTAAGATTTATAAAGACATGGACGAAGACTCATTTATTGTGTCTCTTGCAGGAGCTTTTAATGCCTTTGACAAAGATGGAGATGGAATAATCAAGCTCAATGTCCTGGAGGTAACGCCCCCCCCCCCCTTTAGTATTGTTTACACAACATATGCCTTTTCCTATATATATATATATAGGTTGTTGCAAACAGTATTACCTACATTGTCTTTGTGATAAAGGGCATCAAAATTCATTCTTCACCTTAGAAATTATAAGAGTTTGAAAGTAGTAGTTTGGCTAACAAAGTTTGTCCAGAGCTTCTAAGTTGCTTAGAGTCTGAGTAACCAGTAAAATAGAAACACCAGTTGCTTCTCGCTACCTTACTTGATTATTTTTTTTATTTAGCTTTTTTGAGATTGCATTTCAAAGTTCTGCTATGTTGGATTAAATTACACTGACCGGTGTTTCCAATATTTTGGCCACTCCTTTTTAACTTTGTATATAGACCCAAAAATATCACACAAAAAATCCCTATATGGTGCATTCTAATACAGCGGCACAAACTACAGTCTTAAGAATTACTGTCTTGAAGTTTTCTGGTGACTCAGTGTGTGCTGTGAGTAAACTTTCAAAATGAAACCCTTTATGCTCATATTGGTTTCTTTTCCCTTTTTCCAGTGGCTTCAGCTGACCATGTATTCGTAAGTCTCCTTTTAGACCACTGATGTGGCTGCAGGCAGTTGGAGCTCACGTTCAGAACTCAACTCTCCCCGACAGCTTCTTAATTCATCACACCCCCAAGCAGCCTACCAAGAGCCTGGGTCTGTCCCAGGTTCCTTCCTAAAGGGAGTTTTTCCTCGCTACTGTCGCACTAATGCTTGCTCTTGGGGGAATTACTCGAATTGTTGGGTCTTTGTGTATTAGTGTGGTCTAGACCTGCTCTATCTGTAAAGTGTCTCAAGACAACTGATGTTATAATTTGATACTATAAATAAAATGAAATAGAATTAATTCAAGTATGGTTGCACAAATTTTGTGATTACAACAAGATCTAAGTCTTAGTGTCTGGTTTGCTGATTCCGCTAGTTTTTATATGAAATTTAGAATTCTCATCATTCAAACTATGATGGGTGAGATTTAACGTCAGTTATTTTAGCTTATTTTTTAAATGACTGACATCTTATCAGCCTTTTTCCTGAAACATCAGTTTTATAGACTCTACAGTGCTGATGAGAGCAACATTTGATGCATGCTGAAGTCAGCGTAACCTGATAATCATGTTACATCCGGGTTAGGCATGAAGCAGCAATAGACGGTAATGCAAGCATGCACGTAGAGTTGACCTTCTTTGCTAAGTTCCTACGTTACGAAGAATTTGTACCTAGTAATGCCGAGCAAGAAGTATTAATGTTAAAAGAGAAATCTTTAAATATGAGAATTGATTTGTTTGACATATCTTCAGCAAGATATTGTAGAATGTAGAATATAGAATGTACTATATATCGTTTTGAAAAATACAGCAGAGGTGATTACTGTAAATTATATTTGTATTTTTTTTATTGCTGTACACATACAATAGGTATTAAACACAAATCAAATGCACAATGTACAGTATAACATACAAAAATTATGGCATGACTTAAATACAAGACTCTTAGAAGTTACTTTCTGGCAAGTTTGATCTGACAAAATTCACTACTACAGTACTTTATCCATTGAACAAAACAAGTTTTCTCAAATGTGCGTTTTACAGGGGGCAAGCGCATTGCCGAGAAAAACTCTCTGGGAAATGTGAAAATGTAAAAGTTATAATTAAACAGATCGTTTAAATATGAATTGATGCAAAACATACTCCTTTTATAACCAAACCTCTGTCGACATAAGGATTTCATGTTACAGTTTTCAAGTGTAACAAAGCCAAGAAGTAACTGAAGAGACATTGTCTTTACACTGTGATATCTAATAAAAAAAAAAAAAATTGACTGAAAAAATATGACTTAAAAGCAGGCGGGTAAAGATATACATTTTATCCTTTATACTGAAGGTACAGGTTGCTAAGTATTAGCCTATGGATTTCAAACCCCGGAATTACTTCCCAAACTGCACCTTCTATAAATAGTACAGTATACAAGCAAATTAAGCCTGTTTATATTTACAACTGAGCCATCGTCCCTTTCCATACTGAAGTAAGGACAAAACTTTTCAAAAATTAGAAAGGATTCGAAAATCCTCAGAGCCCACTCCTCTTAAAATTATCAAGAATGATCCTTAATGTCTGAGGTAATGGACATATCAGACACATCCCTCTTTGAAAGGGGAACTCCACCAATTTTACACAGCAGTCTGTTTACAGGTCTTGGGATGTACTCCTGTTTATGTAAAGAAAAGTTGAATAAAAATGTTGATGTCTCCAGAGAGCTGCATGAAAGTGATGTCACTTGAGTTGGTTGTAGCTGGGGAAGGAGAGGGGGTGGAGTTAGAAACAGGTTAGTCTGGCTTACCGGATGTACAGTGCTGAGATAACGCCTGACGTCCTTCTCTTTTCCAATCTCAAATACCTATTTTGCAAGGACACCATCACTGCCCCCAGGGCTTAGTGCCACCCAGCAAGGTTGTGATAGGTTTAAAATAATACAAACAAGCCAGAACATTTTCCCTCTATCCCAGAATGGATAAGCGTATAGCCAGACCATACTCCAGCTCTGACACAGTGCGGGGGAGATAGGTCTCGCAATGCAAGACTAGAAGAGGTGATCTTACCAGACCTCTGTAGCAGCTCCTTATCTCTGCATGAGGCTAGCGCCTTGAGGCTACATTAGCCACTACTAGCACAACACACCCAATTCTTCAGTGGTCGAGTTCCATTATGGGTATAGGTACCAGGGTTTTATGAGGAAGACCAATGGATGGAATAAAGATCTCTGCATCTGCTGCATCAATTTTGATGAATAATGGAACTGTCCATCATGAGTAATGCTAAATATTAAATATATGATATTTTATATTGAGTGCAGCAGCACGAGCATTTGATGTATAACCAAGTTAATAGCCAAAACAAATTTGAACAAGATCGATTCTGAAGGCAGTTAACACTGTAAACTTCTTCGCAAAAGCTACTCTGAGCTGTTTGTAACAGTGCAGCATCGTTCTGAATAATTAGCTTCAATATACTAATGACATATCTGAAGAGGGTCACTGTAGAATATATTTTATGGGGTATAAAGCCATGTCATGCATTCACTGTGACAACAAAAAACAGCTAAAAAAGAAAATATAACAATTATTAAAATAATTATTTTAACAACAGAACTGATTGAGTGTGTGAGATTGAATGTCTCAATCCTGTCACAACGGCTTCAGGGATCAATAACAAGTGGCCTGTCTCGTCTCACCATCACAGAGATTATACAATATGCACAAGACCAACGAGACCAACGAGTTGTAATCAGCACCTCAACAGCTAGAAAATAAATGAATGATCTAACGGAACATAAAACCCTGAAAAGAATTTTGAAACAAAAAGAAATCAGCCCATGTGTTGTAATGAACGTGACTCCAACCTTATCTGCTGCATCACCTAACAACCACTGCTGCTGTCAAGGCTGTATTGTACTGTCATTCTCCACGTGTCTCTGCATGTGTTCAGGCAATTTCTGCAGGAAAAACACAAACAAGACTAAGCAACTGTTCTCATCCTGTTTTCTGCTGAGAGCAGCACATATGATATTAAAATGATTCAACAAAACACCTGTGATTAAAAGTAGAAGATGTTCTTATGGTAGTATTCAACCTGCTCAAATGTGTTTGTCTGCATGGTGTGAAGGCACTCAAGGATAGCAACTATTTCACATTCATAGCTAATGAGCATCAGTTCATTACCTGCTTAACAGACTGCTGTGTGCCAAAAAATGTGCTGCAGCCTCTCCAGCGACATTTGACCGCTTGCAGATTGGGGTTGCTGTGATCTCTGACGAGGTGCTGTATAAGATGCTCCACCATGCCGAAGATCAGAGCGCAATTCTGCCACTGAAGAGAGGTCAAAGGTAAAAAGATGTCAATTTAGAAAAACACGTGTCATTTTTCAGTGTTTGCTGGGGGATGTTTTTCAGCAGCACAGAAAAGTGTTCGGGGTTAGGATGTACTGAAAGTTTGCTGATCCTGGACCGCCCTGACTCCTCGCCAGATCAGCAAACCTTCTTCAGTGTTGCCGCTGGCCACCAGCCCGTTGTCACCCCTGGCGCCGGGGTTTGCGCAGGCTGAATTTGAGTCAGCTCCGTAGCTGCCGCCTGCTCTCTTCCCAGCAGAAGTCTTTTAGCGGCGGGAAGTAAGGCAGAGGGACCGCGGGGTGCGCCAGCTAGTTAATTATTGTCTTATTTGTGTTCTGATCAACAGTTGATTTATCAATTTTTGTTCCCTACTATATCCCTATTTTCGGAACTACTGTAGCAGTCATATCTCGTGGGACTGGTTTGAGCGTGGTTTCCATGGGAACGCAGCTGTCGAGGCTCATCCTCAAAGTGGAGCGAGCAGAGTACCGGTCATTTGAGTTCAGTGGAGCGGACAGCTCGGCAGGGTTGTGCAATGGAGACTTCATGGCATTTCAAAAAATTCTAAATCAGCATCGGCAATAATTTTGCAGACAGACTCATTAAATATCTTAAAGAATAATCTAAACTATTTTTCTTGTAAAGGGGATCAGAGTGAAGGTAGTAATTGCTTTGATATAAATAATTTATTTAACATATATATATATATATATATATATATATATATATATATATATATATATATATATATATATATATATATATATATATATATATATCATCCGACTAAAAAGGTCTAGATTTTCTTTCATTCGTTTTCTGTATGATGATGTTGAGTAGTTACCCAGCAGCGGTAGTTCTTCATCAAGTTGAGCTTCACAGCTTGAACACTGCCATCATAACAGCCTGTATAGATCTGGGTGGGATAAACAATGATAGACACATAGTTCAACAATATCCAACCATCCATCTTTTCCAAAATGATCCTCTCATGCAAGCTTAGATTCAAAGTCATGGCTGGGCTTGCTTCAGTCCACGTACCACACTCTTATGTACGGCCATGCACATCACCATGTCATTGTGGCCCCCGTACACCTGCAGGCGGTCATGGGACTGAAAAGAAACATATACAACATTCTAATGAATAATTATTGATAGATTCATCGGATGCACAAGAAGACAGATACATGTTTTAATTTAAAAGCACACATTAGATAGCTGCAGTTTTCCAGAAGTCATTTTTTCAAGGTGGTGGCCTGACTGTACCTCACTTCCAACACTGCAAACTGAAACTATGAGAATTCTTATTGTAATCAGTAAAAGGAAAAAAAACTTGTCTTTCTTATTTCCTCATTTTTAAAATACACAAACCACTTGTTCAGAAATCAGTGTCAAATGGCAGTGTCCACATATTTTAAAATGGAGTCATAAATAATGTACCTGTAGCTCATAAACTCGGACCAGTTTATCCAGACAGGCTGTCACCATCACTTTCCCTAAGATCACTATTGATGTGACAGCATGATCGTGACCCTTGTAGATACGAACCAACTCACCCGTCTGCAAATAAAGGACAACAACAATAACGGTGACAGTGAACGCATGAAGTTGAAAGAGAAACAAACCAAAAAACACACATAGACAGACATTCTCTTTAAGGGATGGTTTGGATTTTTTGAAGTGAGGTTGTGTGAGTTACAATGTCAATGGAGGCTTTGACAAAAGCCTAGAACGGGTTAAGTTTTTTTAGGTGGACTTTTTAGGTGGTTCAAATACATTTAGTTGCTTCCCCGGTCCACAGCGGTACATCACTTAGCTTTTGTGCCAGGACTCCTGTCCCCTTCTTCAAACTGTGGACAAACCGACTGCGCTCCACTGTAGGTACTACACTGGCTATGGATAAGTACCTCATACAATTCTACATTAAAAAATCCTGGGCACCCGGACAGCTCAGTTGGTAGAGTGGGCGTCCATATACAGTATAGAGGTTTACTCTTCCACGCAGCGGGTGGGTTCGACTCCGAGCTGTGGCCCTTTGCTGCATGTCATTCCCCCTCTCTCCCCCCTTTTCATTTCTTCAGCTGTCCTGTCAATAAAGGCCTAAATATGTCCAAAAAAAATCATAAAAAAATATAACAATCCTAACTATCCCTTTAATATTTAACTATTTTAAATATTTTATTTCAGAATCTGATGTCATGTCAGTCACCTCAGCAGCAACATTTTTGCTGAACTTTCAAATTAATAGATCTGTAATGTTATAAGGCACCCAAACAAACTGCAGGGTCCTGTCCATGAATACTCTAATACCGATACATAATCTTTAACACTTACGTGGATGTTATGGGCATGAACAGATGTATCACTGGAGCCGCTAAAGACCAGGTCATTTACCACCTGAAAACAACAAAGGAAGTGTTATTTAGTACACCTGACATAAGTAATAATCTCTTTGATGATCTACATTTCATCTATCTACAAGAAATAGAAGAATCAACCATTTTAAAACCAAATGCCAGTCAAAATTCGGATCTATAGCAGCACTGAAAAGGAACAAAGTATTTTCAGCTTTGGGAATGTGCAAATTGCATGTTCAGTCACTATGGAGAGGTTTGAGAAGCATATCAATTTTCAATCATCTGGAAAAAAAATCAGTTTAAAGTGTAACAGTTTCAGACGGTTTATCTCCTCACCTTCATACAGAGTACAGTTTTGGTGTGACCCTCCAGCGTACGCAGCAGCAGGCCACTCTTGGCATCTCGTACACTGATGGTGCTGTCGTAGGAGCCAACCAGCAGCACTCGGCGAGCGCCCTCCTGTGCTGTCCCCAGACAGCTCACACCTCGCGGGCCGTGGCACTCAAGCACATCTAAGTTCTTCAGAGTCTAACGACAGAGATCAGACCAAGGATAAGGGCAACACGGAGATAATGGTTCTACTGGTTTAAAGCCGCTGTAGGAACGTTGTTCTCAATGCTCTGGCACACAAAATGTTTAAAGCGAGACCTACAACACCGCAAAATAAGTGGCTACATTTACAGATATGGAAAACAACTAATTCAGCCTGCTCATTCAAATACTCTGGTTACAGGTCAACACAAGTACAAAACAGAATCTCACAGGATCTGACTAAAATATACCCTGGAAATCTGGAGTTCTCCCAAGAGCACAATTTGAATTTGCTCAGCAAGTTACTCTGGCATCAAGTAATGCTGCTCATTATATCATTTTATATTCCCTTGTAGCCAAGCTGCACCAATCACATCGGTGTATCTGATATAGGCGGGCCAGAGACGAGCTGGACAGATGACAAGAGTTTAATCTACCAGTTAGCTCCGCTGCTAGCTAAGAGTATGGAGCTCTGGATACGTCACCCCGTGTGTTGTTGTGATTGGTCGTAGTGTAATACAAGTACATACAGTGAGATTTTCAAATGCACGCTTGGTGCCGCCCCTCGAGATGGGCGACTTTCATTACTCGATGCCAGACCCTTAATCTTTCGGATTTGGGTCTGGATTTCCAGGCTAACTTAACTAAACCCAGGTAAAGATGGTTGGTTATCTCAAGTTACAGCATATGAGTGCTTTTTAATGTCCAAGCATATTAAATACCAACTGGTCATGGTACTGAAATCACAAGCTACTTCCTCTGTGTTAAAAAATATTTTTGCTCACCTTTAACTCATAGCTTGCCACTGAACCATTGGCGAGTCCAGCATACAGGATGTTCCAGGCAATGTGCAAACACAACACTCTGTCTGATAGCAAGATTTGCTCCAGACACTTAATGGTCTAGAGGAAAAGAAATTAAAACATCTAAAAATGCAAAACAGAAGATAGGAGGCAATACTAAGCTTACAGAAGTGGGTGTTTCATTTAAAGCATGATGGTTGAAAATCCCATTAGCAACTCAACCATTAAATTAAAACTACTGAAAACCAGCAGTGAGACAAAGAAATGGATGTGTTAACATTAACAACTGAAATGATTCCGTGTCTTAGAAGGGTTGAAACGCCACATACAAATCACAATATGGCTAGCCCAGACTTATTGTACCTTTATGCTGTAACAGCGAATAGTCTGGTCACTGGATCCGGTGTAGAGGCGTGACGGCATGTTTGGGAGGGACGACACCAGAAGACAGTTGACTTTGTTTGTGTGACCCTCAAAAACTGCTTGGCACTCCCTGGTCTGGATACACAGACAAATTAATTAGACATAATTATTATTTTTTTTTGTCGTCTTTGCTGCTTGGTATGTTAAAATGATAAAACTGTACATATGAAAAAAATTCAAGATAAACGTTATCAACTGAAGTGAGTAAAGCTTCTTTTTTTGGTGACAAAAATGACTTGTAATTTAACGGATTGTAAAAAAGCAGAACATTAACAGACAGCATTACATCTGCTTATTGTCTGAGGAAGGATACAGATGTCAGCAGGGACAAATTTGGAACAAACGTGGGTATTCATTTTAAACCGTGATCAACATACCATCAGACTGTAGGCCCGTGCTGTGTTGTCCCCTGAACATGTGTACAACCGACCCTCGTGAACATGGAGGCCGTGGACGGGGCCCGTGTGATTGAAAAAAGATCCCACGGACGGCTCCTCATCCTCGACTACGTCAACTGGCACAAATTTGGGCTCAACTTTTCTGAGTGGTCAAGAGTGAAAAGTCGGTCACACTTCACATGTAAAGCAATGCTTGCAATGTTCGAGATTCTAAACCAAATGTTATCTCACCTCTCGGTGTAATTTTGCTGAGACGTCTGTGTGCTTAATGAACTGAACTCCACACTGACTGACTTCTCAGGAGGCTCTTGGTGGACTGGAACATTTGGTGCAGCCTCATTGTCCGATTCATCAATGTCGATGACCACCAGGCCGGAGGGCTCCACCATTTTGACGGAGGCATCGCTCTCGTTCCCTCCATCGTCGTCTGGTGCTGCAGCAGATGCATTTTGACCTCTTTTGGGGTCAAAAGTGGAGACTGGCTTCTCTGCTACTGGCTCTTTTTCTTTAACTTGTTCTATGCAGAGATTTCCTCCCATCTCTTCCTCAGAATCACTGTCAGCTGACATCCTCACTGTCTGTTGCCCGGCAGATGATTCAGGGAAATTATTTGTATTTGCTGATGTGGAGCAGTCCGTTTTCAGTTGTTTGAGAGGGGTAACAGCAGTTGTATGAGCAGCTAAGTGTGGGGACTGATGCAGCAGGGAAGGGAGCACAGGTTGGTTTGCAGGTACTTGAAGTATATCAGAGTTACAGGACAATGTTATGGGAAATTGACTGGCCTGTCCAGCTGGGGTTAGTTGGACTGATTCTTGCTTTACTGGCATGGCTAGCAGGGCAAGGGGGCTAACGGAAGATGCTTGGTTTGTGGGAGATTGTTGCTGGCTGTAGAAGGTTGGGAAAGCACTAAAGGAAGGAAGGGGAGAGAGTCTTGGCTGCACGCTAGCATTAGCCCCTGCTGATGAAAAGGGGGCTTTCTCTGCTACATTAGATGCACCTGTGTACCCTCCTGAAAGAGATTAAGAATGAAAAAAGTAAACTACTTTTTGCGTTTGAAGTCATTTAAAGCAAAGGGTAAATTTACTGTACCTTGCATCCCTTGCAGGATTTCAATGCGCTGGGCTCTCAGACTGTTGACCTCAGCAGTAAACTATAACAGCGGGAATAACAATTTAATGTCAACCCATGAAAAGACTGAGGAGAAAGGTAAAAGAAAAAGAATGTCTGTGTCCATTAGTGGTGGTACCTGCTGTCTCAATAGCAGGAGTCTTTGGACTTCTGTGTAGGCAGCCTGCAGGGCATTCCGAGCCTGGACCAGAGACTTGTCCAGATCCTGCAATGAGTGACTCAGCTCATCCTCCCTCAGAGACACAGCCAAGAGCTGGTCCATTTGGCTCTGGTCTGTTCGGGAGGAAAACAAGGAAACATAAACACACACACTGCGATTTATTGGATGACTTTTTTTGATTGTAATCTGATGACCAAAATGGGATCAAAACGTCATACAAATACATTTGTGGTGTGTCAGTTCTCTTTTTTCATTTATGCCATTTCCCAATAGCCTTGTACTTATGTAGTGTACATATATTTTCACTTGAAACACATGATACACTTCTCATTGCATGTTAGAATGACACATTATGGAAATCCTAAATAAAGCACTCAAAATATCAGAATCACCTTTGTTTGACTTTGTTTTTTTCTTTTTTCCACTTTGCTCCTTATCAGAAATGCCATCATTCTGTAAGAACACACAACAATTTAATTTCCAATTCCAACTTAAAACGTGTATCACCAAGATGTTTCAGCTGTGCCCAACACTTAACAACACTGTATAATACTCACCATGTTGTGTTTCCTCTTGCTGGCATTACTGTTGGCTCTCAAATCTCCATTATCATCCTTCCAGTTCAGCTCCACCTTCACAGAGAGAGCTTCGACTGTCTTACTGCTGCAGCCTTCCAGTGCTGCACCAGGCTGCTCCAAAGGCTCCTGCAGCTGAGAATCTGACTGTGTTTCTGGATGAGAGTCATTATTTGTTGTATGCTGAGGAGGTAGATTGGTCCAGTGTGCACCTGAAGGACTGTTTGGGAACGTCTCCCAGTGAAAGCCTTCTGACAGACTTATGTCATTGTCCTTTGCTTGTGTTGAGCTTTCTTGGTCAGACAGACGGTTCACAAACTGAATTCCAAACCTGTCACACACAGAAATAATAAAAAAAAAAAAACTTTAACTTATGGCAAACAAAGGGTAAAACGGATACAGTTGAAAAGACAAGAAGAGGTTTACCTGGGTGTGGCTTTGCCACTTTCCTGCTTTTTCATTTTCGTCTCTTCATTTATTGTCCTCCAGTTTGACTTACTCTTGGCCCCTGATGAGCTGAACAATTTCTTCAGGGTTGGTTTAAGCCCAGCCTCTTTCCCCCCCTGAACTTTGGCTAAGTTGTGAGCAACCCGAACCTTTTGGGTGAGGTTCAGGTTGGGCTCAGAGGATGTGGTCGAGCACTGGCTGTCGGTGGTCCCCTGAGATTCCCTCTCCCTGCTGTTTGATGGTCCATTTGAGTAACTTGCAAACATTGAGCTCTTCTCACAATGCTGAGTTGTTCCTTGTGTCATTTTGAATGTTGCCTGCTTTGGCTTAGGAGGAGCAATATTGGAGGGATCAGTGCTGTTGACCTGTGAAGATTGCACAGGTGTAGCATCAGGAGAGGGGATGTGAAGTGTAGCATTGTTGACATTGTTCCTAAAGGAGCCACCGGTCTGCTGCTCTTTCTCAGCTCCAGCTTGTTGCGTGGTGCTGTAATCGGCCACCCGGTCACTGTTCTGCTTCCGGGCTTCACGGTCAGCTCTGCACGGCTCCCTCACGCCCAGCGCTCTTCTGATTTGCCGTAGCATTGCACTGACATCGACATCCCGTATGGGAGCTGCGTTGGCGGATCCGTTTGCTGGATCAGGTTGAGCTGAACATTCTTGTGCTGGCTGAGTAGATCCCATACTCTCATTCTGGTCATGAACAAAGATGATGGCTCCATCATGAGGAAGGTGATCACTGGTGAAGTCTCCATCGTATTGCTGGTTGTAATAGCCCTTCTGGCTGATGGGTTCTCTTCCTGGCTTTTTAGTGGCCCCTGCTGGAGTGTTGTCTGGTCTTCTAACAAGTCTAACTGTTTGGGAGTTCTCAATTTTTACCGAAAAGTTGTCATCATACCTTAGCTGCTGAGCTGATTGGGTGAACTGGTCTCGAACATGAGGGGAATGACAACTTTGACCTGCAGGCTCCCCTGACAAACAAGGCAATCTTCCACTTTGATTCTGCAGAGTTGATTCTCTTTGGTGAAGAGGCCTTTGCAGACTGGACACTTTATTCTCTTTGTTTTGAACAACAGCATTGTTTCCTCCTTGCTGGTAGGTTTTCTGTTGCAGTCTCCTCATCTTCACTTGTTTGGAGTTCACTTGATTTTTATGGCTGGCTCCCTGTTGCATGTTTGCACGCTGCTGACCAGCTACTTGCTTCTGTTTCTTTTTTTCCTTGCACTTTACTTTCTTCCTTTAATAGAAACCAAATCCAGAGTTAGCCAAACATTTTACAACATTGAGAGTATAAATATACAAACAGATAAACAGGTGAAATTATTACATCTCTTTTTTTATTGTCTTGTTTCTCTTCAGGATGTGGTCCATGGTCTCTTTGCTCAGAGTCTTACACAGAGAGATGGGCTTTATATTTTTAGCAATCAAACTCTTCAACTTGGCTTTGTGTTGCTCAGTAGAAATGTGCTTAGCATACTGATTTAAGTCCATGGAAGATGCATTACACGCCTGGCAGTCATGAAATGAATCCCTGTCAATGGAAGAACACAACAACATTTTGTCAGTTTTAAGTAGATGTCTGAGTTAATGCATGTTATGATTATGTTATCTCAGTAAGGCAGGAAAAGACACTGGGGCTAGGTTATCATTTGATTTTGTTCACACAACACCTGACTTTTAGTGCAATACCAAACAATTCTCTTAACTCTTAAGTCTTAATAAAATAGGTGCTCTCTGTGCTATGAACACAAAGGGTGGCACAACAACCTTTCGGAGATTCAATACCCAGCTGAGGGAAATACTCCAACCTTGAAATGCTGTGCATAAGCTGCCATCGTTCTTCTCTCAAATCCTACTATGTCTCCAACCAAAATGCCTTATCAAGCTCATTGTGTATGTTTACTGGTGTATTTTGCAAATATTGTGAACAATGATTGCTTAAAAGAGAACAGTTACACATTTGTATATCTGACAAACATCACTCACTTGCCCAGCACTGTATCCAGCTCTCTGTGATGCAGCATACCATGCACATGCTCGAGTGCTTCCTGTAGTTAAGAGACATTATGTCGAAAGTATAGATAATTTACAACGGCTGCAAGTTGGGGGGAAAACATACTAGCCAGCACAGTTAATCATTTAAATGTCTTGGTCAAGTTAGAGCCACTTACAATTTTCAAATGAGACTTGCGACACAAAATACAGTAGTTTGTTTTGGCCTTCCGGGAGAACCATGGGTGGCTGTACTTCTTCTTCACGGGCGTTTTGCCCACCCTACCAGGTGGGGTTTGAACATGTGCCATTTCTGAACAGGTGAAACAACAACAAGGTTTAACCTAACCTATAGCTTTGCAGTAGCCTTCAATAAGGGATGAATAAAGCCCAACTGTAGTATCTCAATGTAATGCTATCATCGCAGAATAAAGACTATAGCCCATCAAATAGTACGTGACATTTACGTGGTATTTACGTCATATCGGTAGGCTATTAGGTGACTGCTGGGCACAGTTAACAACCCGTTCTAACGTTACACTGCAATCGTCGAGTCTAAACTTATAACGTTAATGTTCACAGTAGCACAACGTGGTTGTCAAGTTAGAACTAGCCAGCGTTCACGTTAGAGGTGGACTAAATAGATCAACGCTCCCTGCGTTACAATGCACACAAGCTGGTGGGCAGTGTTAACGGCATTTAGGTAAATTGTTAATGAAAAGATATGAAGTAGCAATATGAATATTACCAGACAAATTTCACATGGCAACAAAACTCATCTGCAGCTCAACCGCCATGTTTGCTTACGTAAATTACGTCATGTTTACGTTGGCCAATCGTGAGCTAAAATTGACACCGGAAGTTTGGCGGTGGTGCCCTTCTGGATCTACAAAATACCTATGAATAAACTATCTATGACAAAATATGGGACAAGAGCATAGACCGTCACACGTTATATGAGATATTTTAACGCACTAATGAGCCACAGGGACCAGCGTTACACGCAGAAGAGGAGTTTTGCCAAAAACGATATAGACTGGAGCTACATAATACAAATAATGTAATTTACAGGCTATGTAAAAAGAAGCAGTTTCAAAGGCTCACTATAGAACGTGTTGAATAGATGAAACGTTGTGTAATATCGTGTAATTGCATACTTAATTTATATTTATTTTGCTGACATCAGCTATTTACACAGCTACAATTTATGTTTAGCACAGCAAATAACTTCTAACATCTGTGGCATTCGCGAATGACTTTAGTCTGTCCGTGTTGCCAGATGTCGCGAGAGCCTGTTGCTGAGACAGAAACAGGAGGCTCGTTCGAGATGAGCCAGGTCTGCGCAGAATCGATCACCGGCGATCGGCGCCCGTTGCATGCCGGTTAGATTTGTGTCCGACTTGATCCCGACTTGCTCTGACGTCATGCACACGTGGGCAACGGAAATCTCACGAGAGCAAGGCGGCCGCAGTTCTGAGACGCAGGCGGCGCAGTTGCTTTTCACCGACTGCAAGGAGAAGCCCCTGACTGCAGACCCGCAGACACGTTGAGGGGCGGGGTTAAACGTTTAACCCCGCCCCTCAACGTTTAACCCCTTTAAACTCTCCAGCATTTGACCCTGTCATTTCATCGCAATATCAGAGTGAATTTAGCAGTATGCACCCACGCTTCGGACAGCCCTTTTTAGTCAATAAATAATGGAAGTAAGTGTGACTTTTATAGTTGTTTAGTTTTCAAAAACAAATAAAAAAAGCTTGTTATGTCTATTTTAATGTTTCTGCACAAGTTGAGCAGGCTGAGGTTCGGATTGGAAGGCTAACTCCCTTCTTTAACTGCTAGCTCCAAGTAATCTGAAAGTGTGGAAATTATTTCCATTGAAGGACAATGTTCCAGTCGTTGTGTGCATGGACGGTCTCTGAATCGTCTGCAACCAGGAGATGAAGGAGAGCTCAGATCCACAACACCCAGCACATCTTTGTCTCTGTCCCCCCAGGCATAGCGCGGTTAGCGCGACCAGTGCAGGGGCTAGCGCCCATGACTCGCGTGTGGATGATAGCCTGTAGATCTGTCTTTAGTGTAGATATGTCTTCAGTGAATGAGCCCACAACTCAACCAGTGGTCTCCTTCTTAAGCGAGTTTTATTGTGTAAGACCGCCAGAGGATAACAGGTGTGTGAAGGCGATCTGTGTGAAGGCGATCTGCCGTTATATGAGATATATGGATTAAAATAATTTTCTTTTGTGTTTACTTATCTGTTTGTTTTGCTTTTTTGCTGCTGTAACAAGGAAATTCCCCCGCTGTGGGATGAATAAAGTATCTAATCTAATTATTGTTGTTGTTATTATGGTTGTAGCCTATATTTGTTATTAAACTTATTTTCATAATTATTGGTGTTATATTATATATATATATATATATATATATATATTTATAGTGTATATATATAAATATACACATACTATATACATTATATAATATCTGATATATATTATAGTCTCATGATCGTTTGATTTTGATAACATTAAGAAAGTATCAGGTTGCAATTGATTATGATAAATATACATTCAAATATTCTACTTTTTTATCATTTAATTTAATATTGAAGTATTTAATGTTTTGTGAAATGTGTCAATATGTATTTCATAATTAGTAAAACCAAAGATTAAGTTCATTATGTTTAAATCGTTGCATTTCGCCACATCCAGTAAGGTTTCTAGTCCCACATGTATTAAATGAGTTGGGTAGTGGACGGTTGGAGACTGGGCGGAGTTAAACGTTTGACCCCGCCCCTCAACGTGTCTGCGGGTCTGCAGTCAGGGGTACATAGGCTCGTTCGAGATGAGCCAGGTCTGCGCAGAATCGATCACCGGCGATCGGCGCCCGTTGCATGCCGGTTAGATTTGTGTCCGACTTGATCCCGACTTGCTCTGACGTCATGCACACGTGGGCAACGGAAATCTCACGAGAGCAAGGCGGCCGCAGTTCTGAGACGCAGGCGGCGCAGTTGCTTTTCACCAACTGCAAGAGCCAGGCGGACCAAGGCGGACCCAGAGCATGCTGGGAAACGCCGGCTTCTCAGCTGATTTAACACCTAATTGGTTAACAACATGATGACGTTTTATATAAACTTTTTATTGTTTTTGAATCGGAGGGATTTTAATTGCTAATTGTTTGATTTAAAGGCTTATTCTGTCCAGAACACATGTTGTGTGACTGATAGTTAAGTTTAGAAGTCAGAGAGACTAAATCCGTTCAGATCACGGATCATCTCCAGTGTGTTGTTCATTAAAATCAGCAACAGGTCGCATGTAGAGCACTTTGCCAGCTACTCTGTCATAACTAAAACAACTGGAGACTGTGTACCAGCTGATATGAGGGTCTGATTATATTTTATTAAATCGGAATCGCACCACAGTGTTTTCATCACTTCCTGTCCAGCCTGAAGGAGCTGGAATCGGCTGGAAACTGTCCGACTTTACCGCAGCTTTTTGTCCCCGCCCCCCGCTGCTGCCGCCTGCTCTCGTCCACTTTACAGGCGAGGCGCAGTTCATCTCGAACGAGCCTCATGACTGCAAGAGCCAGGCGGACCCAGGCGGACCCAGAGCATGCTGGGAAACGCCGGCTTCTCAGCTGATTTAACACCTGATTGGTTTACAACATGATGACGTTTTATATAAACTTTTTATTGTTTTTGAATCGGAGCGATTTTAATTGCTATTTGTCTGATTTAAAGGCTTATTCTGTCCAGAACACATGTTGTGTGACTGATAGTTAAGTTTAGAAGTCAAAGAGACTAAATCCGTTCAGATCACGGATCATCTCCAGTCTGTTGTTCATTAAAATCAGCAACAGATCGCATGTAGAGCACTTTGCCAGCTACTCTGTCATAACTATAACAACTGGAGACTGTGTACCAGCTGGTATGAGGGTCTGATTATATTTTATTAAATCGGAATCGCACCACTGTGTTTTCATCACTTCCTGTCCAGCCTGAAGGCGGCTGGAATCGGCTGGAAACTGTCCGACTTTACCGCAGCTTTTTGTCACCGCCCCCCGCTGCTGCCGCCTGCTCTCGTCCACTTTACAGGCGAGGCGCAGTTCATCTCGAACGAGCCTAGGTTTCGAACAAAATTTAGTTTTTTCTGACTTGTCCGTCTGAAAAATGCCAGATGGTCAGAATATTCGGAGATGTGTGAATTGTAAAAAACAATGACCAAGATTTACTTTGGGTAAAAACCATAGACCGTTAATATTACGGTCTATGGTAAAAACGGTCAAATGTGTTCACGAGCCCTGTGGTCTCCTAAAGAGGCGTGGCATACATCCATGGGCGAAACCCACGTGACAGAGATACAGGAAATTACTCTGAGTTGGGGTTTGGGCGTCTCTTTTCCTCTTCTCTAAATAATCTCTACGAACCCTATCTGGCTGTCTATAGTGTTTTTATCGCCAACTGACTTGAAAAAAAATAATTCTAGTTAAAATGTGCAACGGCTGTGTACAAAAAGAATACCCAGACCGGGTAAGTCTGACACACATACGCTAATTTACGCTAAATGTATAGATATTAACGGTGTAGTTACCTGTGAGATTATTCATTTAGCTAAGTTAGGTGAATCAACCACCTGAAGCGATGATGTCCTGCTCAAGAATAACGTTACAATTCAGGGTGAAAGCAAAAAGAGTTACATGTGAGGATATTCTTGTGACTTTCTGCTCAGGGGAACACTTGTTTGGAGAATGGCTCTTACCTGATGAACTACCAGGGCTGTGCCAACTGCCACCAGAGGGACTTTGTGCTGATCAGCAATAAAGCCACAGAGGATGATGATGGAGAGGAGATCGTAACATATGACCGTTAGTCGTTTTTTTGTGCTCCGGACACATTTTTACCAACCAGTTCATAAAAACCTTTAATCATTTATGCACTTCTGGGCCCTTTTTTTTTTTTTTTTTAAGTTTGGTCAAGGCCCCTTGGTGTTATCCAAGGTAAATCTTAATGCTGCAGCATGCAGTGATATATCTAGGCAATAGGGTGCTTCCAACGTTGTGGCAACACATTTTGGGGAAGATGCTTTTCCTGTTCCAACATGCCACATTCCATAAAGAAATGTTTCCCCTATCAGGGTGGAAGAATTTGACTGGCTTGCACAAAGCTCTGACCTCATCCCCATTTCTATACCTTTAGGGTGAACTGGAATATCAACTGTGAGCCAGGACATATCACCCAACATCAGTGACCGACCTCCCTAATGCTCTTGTGGCTCAATGGGACCAAATCCCTGCAGCCAAGTTCCGAAATCTTGTGGAAAGCCTTTGAAGAAGGGCGGAGGCAGTTATAGCAGCATATTAAGGTGTCTGAATGGTTTTGGCTGTATAGCATATTTCTTCAGAGGGTCTTGTTAACAAAGAAGAAATTACCAGAATTTTTTATAATTCACCAAAAGTTAGTGGCTACTAGTGTTAATAATCCCAACCTTGTAAGAAAAGCTACCACGGCATGTTTAACAATAATCCACTAATGTCCTTTTATCCTTCCAGATGTTTGCAAAAATTGTGACCATGTCATCGCCAGGCACGAATACACTTTCTCTGTTGTTGATGAATACCAGGTAAGGCATCTCTACACTGGTTTATTGACCTTAAAATGCGTAATAGTGCCAAACCTGTTATATATTGTATCATCAACTTCAGGCTACTGTTGGGGGAAAGGGGAAGGAGCACTTATAAGCTGTTTTATATCCCATTTTGGTCTGCTGTATTGTATTGAAGTCCGTTTGTCTGTTCTGATGATGATGTTGTTTGTGGTTGTTCTTTACTTGGACTGCTGTACTTTTACAAAGTAACAAATTTACCTTCTGGTAGTAATAATCAGAATCAGCTTTATTCGCCAGGTATGTGGACACATAGGAGGAATTTGTCTTTGGAGCATTGTTACTCACACTGTGCTTACACATACAAAAACAACCAAAACAAAGATATACACACTAATATATACACAATATTTACATACTCTAAACAGAAACAATATAGAGGCATGAGTGCAATGAAGAGATCAATAAAATTATTTTAAATGTGGAGCATAGTGCAAAGGATACTGGGATAAATAGTATTATGTTATTATATTACAATATGAACAGTATGAATATATGAACAGTTATGTATTAGGAATTGAGAATGATGAATAAATAAAAAATAATAAGTGAGATGTGAGAATGGGTGATAATACTTAATAAGTGGAACCAGTGAACAGGTGCTGTAGAGACAGTGTTACTGGGTTATTTACAAGAATTAAATAACCCAGTAACACTGTCTCTACAGCACCTAAAGAAACCTAACCTACTAATTTAACAGAATTTAAGGTTAGTTGTTGCCACTGTATAGTCTTAAACTATTTATATTAAGTCTGTTTTGTGTTCTCCAGGAGTACACCATGCTCTGCATGCTGTGTGGAAAGGCAGAGGACTCCATCAGTGTGTTACCAGATGACCCCAGACAGTCTGCGCCTCTCTTCTAGACCTTACACCTGCAGGTCACTTTTTAGATAGTGTCACCACCCCGGACGTGTTGCTTGCTGTTTGCATCTGGGTTCCAATCCTTTTATTTGCATTCAAAATTGTATGCACATCTTCAATTAAGTACCCCATATTTTAAGTCTTTGGCTGTTTATAAACTACTGTATGCTGATATCAGTTGAGCAGGACATATAACTTAGTATTGTCCTACATGACAACTATTCTGTATTTTAATTTACGATGTACTGTAAATAAATATTTTTACATTTTATCACCATCTGCATTTTACTGCCCAACACATCATATCTGATGTTGCAAAGTCAGAATGGCAAAAAAAGCTAGTATGACAAAATAAGGGAGTTTACCGTGCAGCTATAGAAATAAATCCGCTTTGT
This sequence comes from Etheostoma spectabile, assembly GCF_008692095.1. Lineage (NCBI taxonomy): Eukaryota > Metazoa > Chordata > Actinopteri > Perciformes > Percidae > Etheostoma > Etheostoma spectabile. Next base: position 9,174,037 of record NC_045750.1, read on the forward strand.
TTTTATCCCAAAAATGCTATAATTTATTTCAAATGTTAAGATAAAAATAATGTATCTGCTTAAATGGTTCAAAGTTATTTATTTTTGCCAAAAGCTTTCCCCTAAATAGTATGTCTCATTGCCACCAAACTGCAGGGTGTTAAACCTGATGCTTGGGGAAGATAAGATCAGTTCAGTCTTCAGTTATGAAGCATTTGTGAAGTTGCTTGAGATTGAAACTTAATTTCTGACTTTAGAAATGGCAGTTGACAAAAAAACTAAAACAAACATATGTACACTAACATAGACAAGAAGTTCTTTTAAGTGGTCAAAAAAAATTTAAAATATTTTGATGACAGTTGGTCAAGCTGACTCGAAAGCTCCAGAACAGCAGTGAGATTGTTTTTGTTATTTAAGTTGCTTGTTAAAGTGCCAACATCTGGCCATTTGTTGTAGTTTTTTGGGTAGCAGTCAATAGTCATTACAGCCACTTCCTCATGTACATAAACAGACGAACCTTAGTTGATGTTTTGGGGGAAAAAAATGTTTTCAGAGTGGAGACAGTGTTGGCCTGACGTTGCCATACTCAGATTTTAGTCAGACTATGATTCTGATACTGCTCCATTGGGCTGGGATTATGGGGCAACCAACCACAACCAATCAGAGCAACGGAGTATGTGACGTATGTTGAGTTTTTGCCGAATTCCGTAGGAAGGATGGCAAAAACATATTTCCGATCAAGAAATGCCTTGATCGCTGTTCTCTGTTCCTCTTTTAAAATGAATGCGCTGTTGATATCTTCTATAACAGACACGATGGCAGAATCTACACATCTCAGTTCTCCAGCGGCAGCCATCTTGATTGGTTCGAACAACACTGTTTCGAGCATAGTTGCTCCAAAGCGGATCAAGTCCAGAACAAACTTCCCAAAGTCAAATGTTGTGGGTGGGTCTAAATTCGACTGGCATCCAGGCTAGGACGGTGTAGCAAGAAAGCTCAAACAATGATTCATCTTGCAGTTATTAAAAAGAAGTTTAGAGCAATCATTTTTGATTGCTCTAAACTTACTTCAACTACTTGTCAGTTACTGATTTTAAAATTTCAATAGCCACCACAATAGATGGAGGAGCCTTTATTTCAATATTGTCGTCTGGGACCCCACTGGCGCATCAGCAGTCTTTCTTGTGCGTACAGGGACGTCTGACAGCTGCTTCGAAGGAATTTGATAAGTGATAGTTCTGAAGGGACATGTTGTAGTCTGAGTTGGTGTGACTTGAGTTTAACTTGAGTATAACAAAAACACTTCATCATTTAGTAAGTGTGTTTAGTTAAGATTTACCTGTCTACTTTGACTGTCTTTGTATATAACTCTCAGGCAAATAAAACCAAAACAATCTGCAAAACCTCTACGAGTGAATAAGGAAATAGTGAGCAAATTTAGGCAAACTGCTCCTTTAAAACAAACACTGCAGCAGGTGTAGCCACAAAGTAACATTTTTGAGATCTGGCATTTATTGAATTTACTTATTTTAATATGTATTTTAAATTGTGATAAAACATAAAATGCAACAATCAGACATGATAAACAGGTTCAATTTGTATCAGTTTTTTTACTTTATCATCTACTTGATGTAAGAAATAAAATTGCACATCATTGCTGGTCTACATTATAATGTATATTAATTAGAAGCAGTTCAACAAAAATACAGATGTCTTAGCGGATATTACAAATGAATTATAAAAAAATCATTTGTAATGATACTCATGCACTTTTACAATACTTAGGTATGAGTGCACTTACATGTACATTCTAATATGCAGATGCCTTTTGTATGACAAATATTTTTTAGCAAAGTAAAAGCACACTACTACACTGTGATATGCCAAATGAACAATTCATTGTCAAATACATTAATTAATATAGCCGTTTTACAGGAGTGAGGTCAACATGGGGCTGCATGCCCTGGTTCTATACATGAATGCCGATGTTGGTATACTACGTGAGGTGGCATTTACTTTTAGTGTTCTTAACGTGATTACATGGTTCCTATTAGTGTTTATTATGTCCTCATGGTACATATCTACAATTAGCATCATTTTTACATCTTTCGGATATTAAACATTATCTTTTTGGTCTCATCTTAGGCCTATATGGAGAGTTAAGAGAAGAGTTAAAATGAGAGGTAAGAGTTGGCAATCTTAAGGTTTTCTCAACCTTTTTGTTTCAACTGCAGGTATCAAGCCACATTGTCAAGTATTTTGAGAGACACATCCAACAAATGAATAAATAAATAAATACAATTTATACATTTTACATTACATACAGTACATTCCCTTGAGTAAATACCGTATTTACACATGCTATCAGCGACTGGATGTGAAACAGCCTCTCGCTACAGTTGCACTATCCGGATCAGTCACTTGTGTGTCAAATACAGTCATCGACTCACTTTGCCTTTACTCTCGTGGATGAGACCCCTTCCCCTGGAGCTGTGGCCCCACTGACCCTGCCCTCCGAACCTGTCATGTGGGTGAGGGTGCCGAGGGGGAGGGGAGCTGGAGAAGCTAGATGGAGAGCGGCTGCGTCCCTGCAGTGCTCCGCCCTCCCGGAGCTCCTGGCGTGAGGGGGAGGAGCTTAGCGAGCGCTGAAGGGAGGAGGAGGAGCTGCGAGGGCGCGGAGGAGGGCTGAAGAGCATCCCGCTTCGGTCCTGCATCAGCTGAGTCAGACTGGCCAGAAAATCTGCGTCACTAGTGCTACTGGCACGCACTCTTAACCGCCGTCGTCTGGAGAAATGAACACAAGACAATACGATTACCTTCTGTATGATTCCTCATCCTCAGATGTTTCCGTGAAGAGAAGTTAAAATGAATGATGTTTGTCATCGACTTAAAACCCTGTTTTTGATATTCCATATTTATTGTACTTACATTCTGTAAATAACTTTCTTATAGATTTCCTAATTAGGGCTGTGGTGCACCTTTCCCACAATGGATTGAGACGGCCTACTTGTGCACAAGGTGCATTACTGTTTGTCTGTAATTTAATCTCATTGATGACAGCCTCACTGTTCACTTTGCAGTCTTCTAACACCGTACCAGTGCCGTATTAAGCTACTGCTAATACAAACTGAACATTTCCTACAGCTGCTAATTAAACATCACATTAAAAGAATTCAACTGCCAAAACATGTGGTGGCTTTTATTGTGAAGCAGAAGTGTGACAAGGACCTTTCATCAAAAATGCATCAGCAAAACAAGCCAACTGCATTTGTTGATAGCAGATCAGTTGTAAATATTGCAGGAAGATATCGAACAAGATGGAGGTGTTTCAGGTGACAGGCTCCTCACCAAGGTTACTACTCCTATTACTTTGCCCTGCTGAGGGAAAACTATTAGCAACGTGTACAGCATAAAATCAGATTGCAGTTGCACATTGTGAAAATGGAAAAAAGGCCAATTATAGAGGTCAACAGAGACATTACGGAAGTAAAAATCCCATTTCTATTCTAAATCAGGATTTAAATTATTAGCCATAATGTTTAGCAAAAAATATATATAGTTTATACCTGTTGTCCACACACGGGCGGATGGGTGGTTTCCCAGGAGGTGGTCGAGGCAGAAATCTGCTGGTGAGTTGCTCGGGCATAAAGGCGGTGCTCACAGGACGTGGAATCTTACTTTTACTACCTGATGAGGAGGACAGAGAGAGAGGGTCTTCTCCTACACAATCGGACCTGGAGCCTCGCTCTGAGAAGAGCCTGTCTCTTGGCAAAGCGCAAGGAAGGTTGTCACAGGACAAAGATGGAGAGGGCGAGTGGGTGGGGGAGCCGGGGACTGGACTGCTCCAGCGATGACGCCTCTCCAAGTTGAGGTCCCTGCTCGGAGAGTCCAGGGGGTTGCTTGGTTCTCGTACTGGGATGCGACTCAATCTTGGGGACAAGGGAGAGTCTCTTCTCCTGAGCAGAGCTGGCGGGGGAGAGGACGAGACGGTGACGGTGCTCTCCACAGCGCCCCCTGCTGTGTCAGCTTGAGGCTGCTGATTCGGCTCGGAGGAGCGATCCGGCAGACCAGAATCACTCTCTGGGTCTCTGTCGTTTGTCAGATGAGCACTGGGGCCTTTGGCTGAACTTGGCACTGGAGCTAACTCCAACCTCCCTCCATCTTTGAAGATTTCCTCAAGGAGTTTTTCAGATTTAGCAGATGGTGCTTCTAGTGGTATTGCTTCACTCCTCTCCTGTACAGGGGAATGTAGCGCACAGCTAGAGGACTGAGAAGAGTTTAAGATTGTTAAAGGGTAGTTGTAAACTTTGAAATATTTGGGGAAAAAACTTTGAACCCCCCCCGCCCGCCTATAAATTAACAATGAATTCATTATCAATTAGAACATGTCTAAAGTCCGAAGAATATCTAAGTTGTAGAGGTGCTCAAATCATGAAAAGTTTGGGCATCTTGGTTTCCATGGCAACTAAGCACAAACTTAAGCAACACTGTTCTTACGCTGCATTCACATTATGGTGGCAGAACGGGAGGAACAAGAAAAACACTTATTTCAAGGTTGGTAATGTTAGTTAGCCCTAATGCTAACCTTTTAGTAACAGCAGAAAAACCTATAAAATCAGCTCAACTGATTGTAGGAGTTAATAGCTACTATATTCATATTGTGTACTGTTGTACTTACAGCCTATATATATTTCTTTAGTTTAATTTCACAATGCTGTTTTCAGTTCATGCACAACTAAATGTCTGGTCACCCCTACCTGGTCCATCTGGGGTCTTCCCATAATAACAGAGGGCATTTGTCCCAGCATTCCCGGCAGTCGCCTGTGGCCCAGTAACCAAGTGCCGGGCATGGACATCTGTGACAGGACAGGACTGCTCGGCACCACTGTGGGCTGGCCATCCTGTGGCTCAGAGGACTGGTTCTCAGTCTCGGCGGGCGTGTGCGTCTCAGGCTTGTCCTCATGCTGGGCCTCACCTTGAGGCTTGGTGGCTCCAGAACCGATGCCTTGCTCTAGCTCCAGCATCACCCACTCCTGAGAGTCTCCCTCTTGGGGCACAGGACTGAGATTCACAGCCACAAAGCCACTGCTTGCTGCGCCCTCTTCGTGGTCAGGGGTTGCTGTTCCAGAGTGTTCCTCGTTGCAGGCAGGATGCTGCCCATGTTCCATCTCAGGAATGGATTTCTCCCCAACTTGAAAAAGAACCGGGCGCTGTTTGCCCAAGCTGAAACAAGATATTGTAAATGTTATGGTGAGTTTCCCAAAAATATATTTTCCTAAGCTCTCACAACTGTATATATTGTAATCTCATGTGGTGGGAGTACTAACTAGGCCTCAAGGAAGCGTTCAATGGTGGGCTTGGGTTCGGGTGCAAGCCTCTTTTCAAATGCCAAGCTCTGACTGTGTCTCATCCTCCGGAGAAGTGGCGCAGCCCGCTCCAAGAACATGGTCTCTGATCGCACCCGTCTAGGAGAACTCTGCATGGAGCCAGTGTTGGGGCTCTGGTTCCCCTGATTCTGACTGTGTTCATCTTCACTCACCACCTAAGGAGAATGAATGACAAGAAGGGTCAAAAACAGTAATAATTCATGTATAACCCCAGAAAGAAGCTGTGTCAAGACATCCATTTATTTAAATAGGGAGGCGAGCAGTCAGTAGTGGGTTTCTATTCAAGCCTAGAAGGAGTAGACGTAGTGATAGATGTTCGCAGGGTCTTATCCATTCATATCTCAGGGCAAAGTCAATGTAGTCTTGGGGTAGAGCTTTGTGCATGACATCCACTGCACTGCAGCTAAACTATGCATCTCAATGCACAAGAAGAGACGGGTTTACATAAGAGTAATATTTCAGCAGTGGGTAAGAACATTCTAATTAGCATTTATAGTAAAAAGTTAATTGCCCTGACCTTTCTGATCATCGGCTGTACATGTTTATGGTTGCGGTTGCGGTCCATCTCTGACCATACATCCACAGCAGGGGTGGTGGTCGGTGTGGGGATGGGGGGGCAGTTGTCAGCATCGCTGAGGCGCTCCCCTTGCAGGACATCCTCAGTGTTCTCCCTCTGCAGCTCGCCTGGCAGCACTGAAGCATTGGCCATGCTGTGGAGGAAAGGGAAGGTCACCCTGCAGCTCATTTCAACAGCACAATTTAGAGCAGCGATTTTCTCAGGGATCCCTGACTGTGCAGGATTTGAGTCTAAAAAAAGCTGCGGCTATATATTTCAACACGTATCTAACAGAGTATGAAGAAAGTTTGACTAGCAAAAGTGAAACTGCAACAAGAACCAATTAACAGAATAAAAGGCTATGTGTCAATAGTGACAGAGCTTTCTTTCTTAAGCTGTAAATACCCCAAGTACGCCGGTGTGAGGCGAGTGAGCTGCTGAGCAGTGTTTGTTGCGGCAGTGTTGGTCAGCATATCCTCCGAGTCACATTTCTCCCAGTCATAAGGGTCATTCTCCAGCACGCTGTGGCTCTTCATAGCGTTCTCAAACACTGACATCAAGAGCTGTCACAGAGAAACCAGAGGGGTTAGCGTTTGACAGCTGGAGGGTTATGAACAGTGTGTCTAAAATATGCCAAACAAGTGATAGCCAACCTGATAGTCTGGCTTAGTGAAGTAGTCCAATGTCAAGATGTGATCCAGGAAAGTACTAAACTCTGAGGGAAGGTGCTTAAGCATGAGATGATGGTCATATGTCTCTTTTAGATTTCCTACTTGCTCCTGAGAACAGGGAGGGGAAAAAGAAGAGTTTGAATGGATACAGATATTGTGAATTATTAATCTATACTGACTGATATACAGTATACAGGCTCATACTTTGTCTTTGATTTTCCTCCAGGGCAGCTGACCAACCATGAATTCCACCAGCATGTAGAAGAGGGACCACAGGTCGTCATGGCGACCCATTTCCTACAAATTAGGATTCACAAATGTGAGTAATTTCAAGGGTACAATGTAAGAAATGGCGGAATATGTTTTTGGTTCATGCTTACCTTATTCTTATGAGCATTGATTGAAGCATATCGCACAGTTCCTCTGAAGCCTGCCACAGGACGAGGCTGAAAGAGAATTGAGATATAATATAATAGAGATTTAGTAAAATGCAAATAAACTGAAACCCAAATAACACAATTGTTTATAGATCCTAAAATATCATTGTGATGTAGCTATAAATACTATGTTAAAGGCAACTGGATTAACTGTTTTAGTCTTTGACATTTATAACTTTTTGAGATGGTCACATGAGGGTCACTAAGGTCACACAGGTGGAAGTTGGTGTTGGTGACATATAATCTCAACACTCAAAGAAGTTTTTATACCAATTTGGCGAGGTTATAGCTTCTTCCATGTTATTTACGTTGCGCTCTGCTCCTTGTGGGCGAGGACACAAAGAACAGACAGCTAGCAGAGTCAGTGGGAGGAGATTTTTGCTGACTTTGACAAAAAAGTGAACCGTATAAGAATCTGTAACTCCACCTTTAGTGCTTCTAGATATCCTATCACCTGGATGACTCTTGTGCTCTAAGAATAAGTTCTATCATACAGTATCAGATTTTATTTCTTTTGAAACCTTCTGTAATGACACTTTGCTGTATCAGCATGCTAGACCAAACCACAAAGAGTTGACCGAGTATGCTTTGGAACAGCTTCTCTGACTAGGTAACTTGTGGCATCTTTGATTAAAAACCTTTGCTTTCAGGAAGTACTTACTGGACGGACTTCCTGGTTGGAGTTGGTAAATTGACGGGCCAAGCCAAAATCAAGCATATAGCAGCATCGGCAGGTACTGGCTAGTCTTCCCATCGCAAAGTTAGACTGCAATTTTAACAACACCGAAAAAAACAAGCAAGTTCAAGTTAAACGGTAAACTGACTTATACAAATACAAATTTACAAACCAACAAGGTCAACTTACAGGTTTAATGTCTCGGTGCAGGAATCCTACAGAGTGGATGCTTTCAATGGCTTCTAAAATCTGCTTGCCGAGTCTCAAAGTTGTGGAGACGGAGAAAGTGCCACGGGTCATGGTTCTGCGCAAATCTGCCAGATTCCTCCCCTTAAGACAGGAAATCAGAGGACAGCGTGTTACAGTTATGTGACGCAGAGTGATTGGTGTTGACTGGGAACAAAATACTTGACTAACACTGACTGGTAAAAAATCCTACCTGGAGTTCCATCACCACATAGTTGAAACGATCATTTCGGCCACATCCCACAAAGCGACACACGTGGTCTTTGCCTATCACAGAAATGTATTATATTAAATATTATAGTTCATTTTCTCTCAGCATTTGTATTTATTGATACTGTTCCAGACACAAAAGGTGAAATATAGTATGTTGCAAGCGCTGATTGTGTGATTATTTAAAATCACTGCTGGGATATTTCAGCAGTAGTTAGGACACTGATTTATAAATATACACCTTCATTCACTGAATGTCTTATCAGTGTGTCATATCAGTTATCAGTTATCAATGTGACTCTGATACACTAGGGTTTCCTACTGTGGTACTGAAGCAAAGACCACTGCAGCTTATATCATAAAAAAAATATGAAAAAAGCATATTTTTACACAGTAAATGCTAAAGGTTTGGCTATTGCTCAGCTATCAACTACTAACTAAATTGACAAATAACATCATAAATCGTGATGTAGGTAGTTCCCAACTTGGCTAAACAAATTTATGTAGAAAACAGTGTTACTTAGTAATTATCTTGGAATTATCTGTCACTGACAAGGAAGGGACTCACCCTGAAGTTTCTTTAGCACAGCCACCTCCATCTTCAGCACCTGTTTGGGTTGCTGAGCAGACTCCACCTTTAAGGCAACAGTGGCCTGGCTCAACTGATCCAAAACCTCGTAGATCTCGCCAAACCCACCTCCACCTATCTTCCTTGCCTGAAAAGAATGGATTATTAAAAGTCACCCCAACATGTGGTTGTGGATAAATCATTGCTCTCTTCATTTTTTTTTTTTTGGGGGGGAATCATGATTTTGTGATTTCTCTTACCACTTTCCATCGGTCTCTGACCACGTCTACCACTGACAGGATGTCTGTGTGCTCTCCAGCCCCACTCATCCTGAGTGCTCTCAGCTACAGCCTGCACCTGGCATCAGTGACGCAAGCCCCTCACTAAAAAAACAGGGAACACATCTTAAAATGCAGGTCTATTTGCTCTTTATAAATCACAGCACGCTGCATGCTACTGGGAGTGCAAACGATGGAAAGATGAAGCATTACTTGTTACATGTTTTGTGGTTATGTCATTTAAACTGCAACAACGGTCAGATAAATCTCACGTCTTTAAGGCTCGTACAAGACGCTAACGAGTGCTAGATGGTCACGAAAATATAAAGCAGCTAGCATTATTCCACTCTGTGAAAAACCACAACCAGGTCTCGCGCAACGGCAATCGCTGGTCATAAATAGCCACAAATCGGCCGTTTGAGAGGATTAGCCGTTAGGAAGCTAATCTAGCTAGGGGACTGCGTCCAATGCGGCGGCTCCGGTGGTCCTGTAAACGGGCTAACTAGCATATTTACTAAAGATAAGCGTTAGGTAGCAACGCTCAATGAAACCTTACCTCGCTTCGTTGCACCATTGCGATCCTAGTTAGCATCCAAACAGTCCCCATGTTCCCAGTCTGTTGTTAGCTAGCCGGGTCATTCTAAACAGTTGTTTATTTTAGAAATGAGATAATAATGGTGATGGACCATAGCTGACGTTAGCCAGAGTTAGCCCGCTAGCTGCTAACGGATGGGGAGCGGTGATCCCCAGTGCTGTTTCACAGCGGCGGTGCTGACGTCACAGCGCCAGTGTCTCGTTCGTTGATCCGCGAACTCCTGCGACGTTTTTCTGGTTGAACATCGAGATTTGCTGTAGCCCCTCAGTAAGTTAGCACTGACCTATTGATGCCACTGTTTATTTATTATGATGACATACCTGGTGTTTTACGTTTCATTTACTTTATCATGTATCATTTCATGAATAGGCCGTGCATTTTTCTTTCCACACTGAGATATTTAATTGTAAGATATGAATTAAAAAACCGGTAACTCCTGCATCCAGTGTGAAGGGTCACATAATAACACGGAGCCCAGACGAACTAAATGTGGTATCAAAAGCGCACTGGACAAAGTAAGGAAGTGTAACACTCACCAGCATTGGGCCTCCATCCAAACTGATCAGTTGTGAGCATCGTTGTCGAAAAATAAACATTCAGAGTAGCACAGGCGTTGCAAGAATTCTGGTGTTCCTGATAAAAAATATTGATTATTTTAAATTGTGAGCATCAAAATATACTTAAAGTATTCAAAAAGTATTCATCAAGCAGAATGGCCCATTTCAGAACAATTTACATTATTACTTTTTGTGTACATTCTCTTACTTTAATGTTGCAGCTGGTAAAGATGAGGCTTATAGGCTGCTCCCGGCTTGTGAATTTCACCAAGGGATCAATATAGTCTTACCTTTATCCAGAATAGTGCATCATCATTTACTCTGAATGAACCCACTGCATTTACACATGTAGGGCTGTGAGAAAAAAAGTTCAACCTGCCTCAACTTTGTTGCAACAAACTGTAAAGTCACCTGGCAATGTGCTGCACTGGCCAATCAAATGCTCATTCTAAATGATCTTGAAATAGCTCCAGGCCTGGATCTCTTCATTCTCATCCCTGCTGCAATCACACTGAGCTGTGAACCGTCCCAGTGCCAGCTGGAGGTTGCAGTCTGATGAGGCAGAGAGGCAGTCCTGACATGACACTTCCCTCCTGTCAGCAGTGCCTTGATACGTTCATCCAAAGGCGCTATAGGCACAACCCTGACATGCCCCATTAACACAACTCTTGACTGTAAATGCAAAGGGTTTTTAACTTGCGTCAAAATAACAGTTTTGTAAGATGTTTTGTCAAAGAAACTTCACTGCCTTGTTAAAATGTGATGCTGCAGGACAAAGAGAATAGGTGCATTAAGCAGGTGAACATTCATTTATTGTTTGCATCCACGTTAAGAGTAAGGCCCAATTTGCTTCTCTCGATTCAGCCTCAGCTTCGACGCCGCATGGACCGCTAGAGGAAATCATTCCTACCACAGGCAATAAAAACTCTTTAATCATCACTGGGTGCGAGATAAGACTTTTAGACACCACAACACTGCACTAAGTGCAACCTGCACAATTGGTTCATTTACATTTTAGCATATTTAAGCAGTTGCACATTTTGTTTTCCCATCCTGTATATATATTTAAATATTTGTTCTTATATTTGATTCCTATTATTATTATTTCATGTATATTGTATGTATGTATGTATATTTTTCCTAGTATCTCATTTATATTTATATTATGTGTTGTGTGACTAATGTACGTGTGCTGCTGTAACACCGTCATTTCCCATTTTTTTGGGATCAATAAATATCTATCTATCTATCTATCTATCTATCCATCTATCTATCTATTTATCTATCAAAGTAAAAATTCCCTAATTCTTTGATTGTGTTCACTACTCTAGACTATTTGCAACCGAAATGTAATGACCACAAGTTAGAATGTAAATATATAAATATTTCTGTAAAAGTATTTACATGTGAAACATAGTTCTACGTTTTTTTTTGTTTTTTGTTTTATAATCGTGTGGGGTTCAACGTTCAACCCACAGCAAACTGTTTCCGTGTGGTGAGCTGAGACTCCGCTTTCCGGGCAGCCGTGGTAACAAAACAAACGTACACGGATACAGCGATGGGAGTGGCCAGACAATCGGATTGGATAACAGGATGTGAGTTGAGCTGTTTTGGGGTGAGGCGGTGCGTTCTGGGGGGCACAACTTTCTGCGTGTTTGCGCAGTTTCGCAGCGTTTCATACGTCGTGGATAGACCGAGCCACAGCGGTCCAACCCGCGGGGCTCAGCCGCGACGTGTTCAAATCAGCGGAAATACCAGCGCGGGGTGCTGCACGGCACACTTTCTACACGTTCGCCGTCTCATGCGTGGTGTACTCGTTGGTTGCTGCGGGGAGAAAGTTGTGGACATCCCCCCCCCACTCCCGAAGTTCACGGTTTTACAAATACAGTGTGCAACATTGTAACTACGTTTATGAGCCTCTCCAGTCTGTCCGGGATTTTGGATTATGTGTTCGTGGGATTGTAAACTCGACTGTTCGCCATATTGTGCGCTGTGAAACTCGAGGGAAAGTTGTCTGAGTTTGACATAATTTGCTGCGCAGAATCCCTTCATGGAGCTGCATGCAGTCGACTTTGATCGAAACCAAAGTGACTCCATGGAGTTGACCATGGAGAGCTCCGTGCACCATTGATAAGGTATATACACTGTGTAACTCATGCTTACTAATCTTCCTTATTGCCTAACGTTACTCGGACGCTTCCTTATTGCTAATATTTAACATAACATCACTGGCTATCGCTCGGGTAATTGCACGAGCCCCTTCGTTTCCTGTATTTCTTGTTATGCCAAATGGCAGCGACACAGTCAGCGCCTCCTTGGTGCTGTTGGCCGCCGCTTCAAAACTTCTTAACTTTATTACGTCCTGTCTGCACGCACCTGGACGTCAATATCGAAATATAGGCTATAGGTTTTGCTGCCCCAGCGCTTACATCAACACACATACTCTCTGACTGGTTTTCCCTTGACTGACTGGGCTATTTGCTCGAGTAGGCCTCAATTTCCTCTTTGCTGCATACGAGTAAAAGCCTACTGAAAACTTTGTGTGGTTGTCTGTAGAGAAAAAGAAAGTGTCTAACCCCTCCTTTCTCTCACAAGGTCCGGCACCATAAAGAGGATGAGAAGAAAGGACAGCAAACCTCAGATTTGATTTTGGAAGGAGGGTTACATGCTTCCTACCCTGCACTTTCCTTTGGGATTTATATTTCCTCCCAAATACCTCTGTATACACAATTTGACAAAGAAAGCACACTACAGAGGCAGTAACATTTTGCACGCTTAGAGATCAAGATTGAGAGCTCTTACTCCAACATTACCTTAAACTATTATTATGAGTCTTCCTTCTCAAGTTCATACTGACAAGAGCGGCAAGCACCGGGCTGCAGCCATGAAAGAGCCCGTGCAGCATTCAGGCGAGGTTTATTATGGTATCGGACCTCCGACGTTAGAGTCAAGCCACAGTGACTCTGCTAGCAGCTCTGCGGTTTACAACCCAGAGAAAGGGCCCCAAAGTCTAGCTCACTATCAACAGGCTGCTCCAGTAAAGTGGATGCACCAGGACTCTGTACAGGCCCCCGGCTGGTCTCAGGAGGCTCCTGCTTCAGCCTGGGGCCAGAACTTTGGCCCCTATATGAGTGGAGCGAATGTCAGGGGTCAAATGGCGTTCCACAAAGGAGTCCATGAGGGTGTAGCTCTGCCAATGGGGGGAGAAAATCCACTGCCAGGACCTGTTGAGGTTTACAGAGATGCCGCCCAGGCTCAAGCTCAGGGGAGGGGGCTTGAGTGGGAGCAGCACGCTGCAATGCACCAGGCTCAGCTGCATGTATATCAAAACACCCACAAAGGTGTGGAGCTCCAGGGTCAGTCCCATGTACCTTCTCACCCTTTGCAGGGGTCTATGCTGCAGCCCTTCCAGACAACATTTAGACCCAGCAAGCAACAGTTTTCATCAGGTTATTACTCTGTTTTTCCAGGCAACAAGGGAATTCCGAGCATGGCGTACAGTGATCAGCCTAAAAATCAACAACAGCTACTACACCATATGCAGCAGCAGCAGCAGCAGCAACAAATGCACCACAATCGCCAGCAGCAACAACAACAACAACAACAACAGCAGCTGCAGCAGCATCACCTTCAGTTGCATCAGCAGCAACATCTGCAGCATCACCAAATCCAACGGCATCAAATGCAACAGCAGCAACAACAACAACAGCAACAACAGCTGCAGCAAATGCAGCAACAGTATCACCAGCAACAGTTACAGGAGCGACAGCAACAAATTCAGCAAATGCAGCAACAACAACAACAACAACAACAACAGCAAGTGCAACAACAAAATGTGCCACAGCAAGAAACAACACAACCTCAGGTGCAACCAAACCAGCAACAAACCCAGAACTTTGTGATTTTTCAGCCTCCTAAGCCTGGTCCAGCTGACACAGCTTCTAAAGAGGATGTCCAGTCAGTGGTGCCGCAGCAAGAACCAGAGGCCCAGAGCAGTGATGCATCACCCGTACCTCATCCATGCCCCGAAAAGGTAGCCACAAACCCTGCAGAGCTTTCAGATGCAGTGCTGGCTGCCCCTCGGCGTTCACGTCGCCTTTCCAGGGAGGGACAGTCCCCACTGGCACCCCCTTCAACAAACATTTGGTCTCAAGCATCCAAAGAGCCTCCACCATCCCATAACGGAGTAGCGGGCACTCAGGCTGTTAAAGGAGGGGAAGTGACAACAGGAGGGGTCATCCGTAGGAGAAGGAGAGCATCTAAGGAGATCAACTTGGAAACTCTGGCCCAGAAGGCTTCAGAAATGGAGTCCTTGCCTGCTAAAATGTTCAAGGTTTATAAAAAAAAAAAAAAAGTCACTTATTACACCACTACTGTAATTATTTATTTATGATGATTTTACAGCAAAATAGCAATTTAAGTACTTGCTTAAACGTCAGTTTAGGTCAGAAAGGAAGTAAAGGCCAGCTAATCTGTGCATATAAGAGCAAATTTTCATCTGTTAAAGTTGGCAAGCAGCTGCACAAAGGGGAAGAACGCTGTTTCTATGCAGAACTTCCCTATGGTTTACAAAATCCTTTTCTTAAGTCTGTTTACTTGATTCCTACAGCTGTTCTACAGCTATAGCCCCGTCATATTACAAGACCTTGTCATGGACCGGATATATTGGTACAATCTGAAAAAAAATATTGTAGATTCCTCCTTTTTGGATTTGAAAGATTGCTCTCATTTTATAGCTTTAAGAAAAATGATACACTTAAATCTGTTATTCAGGATTTCTAATGTTTACATTCTAAGTGGCACAACCACTACAACTGGCTTCTTCATTTTCTCTTCAGCAGCTTCTTGACAACAGACACTAAACACCAATACTAGTTGAAGTCCGTTTTTGTTAGCACAGGGAAGTTTGGTTCCCCGCCCTCAGGGGGTTATCAGGCTTCTGGCAGGTTTTTTGTGCAGACTGCGCATGCTGGATTTACAGTTAAGCAGTTGCATGTCTGCACACCTCCACATTCCTCAGGTTCCTTCCTATTCATTCAGCAGAGCTAGGGAGAGGCCGAGCTGTCAACCTGCACAGCTACATACACTCCTATACTCCCTAACACACACCAGACCGGTTTAATATTGCTATAGACAACCCAGAGTTGGTGTATTGTGGTGCAACCCTTTAGTGAGTTAGGAGATGAGTCAAATGTCTAACTCTGGTTCTTATCTTTGCCTGAAGTATAAATCATAAGTGATTTATATGTTTCACTGCCACCAATAGAAATTCCGGATTGCTCAATTTTTTTTATCAGCGTGACTAGACGTACCAGAAGTCGTACGCACTTTTAATACTATAGAAATATGTAGTAATAAAACATTTATTTTTAAAAAGTGTGATCGTTATGTTACATTTGATAGATGCAGCACTTCACTTTTTTTCTTTCAGCCAGTCAACTTTTTTGTAACTTTTTGTTTGTAACACTCAAAGTGGGCAATAATTAGCTATTGGTTTTCAACTGATGATTTAGACTTAATTAATCCATGGACAGAAAATGAAAGAGCAACTGTTTTCATAATTGATTTGTTTGTCATTTAATCAACCAAAAATGCCACATTTTTATTGGATCAAACATGTTAAACGGTATCATTTGCTCCCTTTCTCTCTCTTGAAAATATTTAGGGGAAATGAGAGTTGAAGATGTCTTATGGTTATTTGTGTGCTGGCCATATTTCACCCTTTTAACAAATCATCAAAAAATAGGTTTAATCATTGATTAAAAAAACATTAAATTGCAGCCCTCATAATTTATTACAAAATACAACAAACTAATATTCTAATTTAAAAAATCGCACAATCTCCCTCTTTTTATATCTCAATTGCTTTTCCATGTTCCCTGTGTCATCTCCCAATCACCCTGTTACTTTGTCTTTTCCATCTCTCCTCATCTTCCCGCCTTTTTGCTTTGTTGCCCTAGCAGGAAGATGGTTCTTCAGGCAGACAGGCCACTATGCTACCTCTGGTTATCCCTGTATCAGTGCCAGTGCACAGTAGACAAGCAGATCCTCAGGGTGGCTGGACTCCGGGACGATTTAGCCAGGGTGAGAGGCCTGCCGGACAGTCCGATCGCAAACCTTCGGTCATTGTGGCTCGTCGGCGATCACTCAGAACCTCCATGACCGAGAGTTTTGGCCAGGTTAGTATTGTAAGGAGATCGTATGTTAATCTTTGGTCAAGTCTAGTTCTGCCTATAACTCCTGGTTGATTGGCAACAACAAACACTTCTCTAGCAACTGCTTTGTCTGAAATTCACCAGAAGAGCAACTGATGTATCATTTTACTGCATAAACAACAAGTTGGTTTATTAACAAACTCAGTAATATGTGCAATTTGCATCTGCACAGAGAAGTAGTTTTCCACGCAACTATAGGCCTCAGTAAGTTGCTAACCTTGCAGACTGTCGCCTGCAGCTCTTCATTTAACAGGGGTTTCATTACTCCCTGCAATATTTAAGACTTATCTATCAAAAATTGCAGAAAATTCCCATTGGAAGCATCAGACAAAACTCTATAGCTGACATGAATTGATTATGAGGAATCAAATTACAGCGAATGCACCTACAAATAAATCAAGCTCAGTTGCAGAAGAAGAATTTAACTAGAATTAGATTAGATTGATATTAAAGATGAAAAAGTAATGGTCTTATCAAACCTTTAATCTTCTGTCTAGGATGGGGAAACCGACCCAGAGCCGGACGAGGATGGAAAATCCAAATTTAAGCGCCGACCTCGTCCTGAGCCTCTCATCATCCCTCCGCACAAACCATCCACCTTCATCCCTCCATCCCTCTACTCCAGCATCTCTTCCTACCAGAGCAACCTGCGCTCTCCGGTCCGCCTGCCGGACAACCCCCTCACGCTGCCCCCGTACACGCCTCCACCCATCCTGTCTCCTGTGCGCGAGGGCTCAGGACTCTACTTCTCCACCTTCCTGACCAACATCGCCGTAAGCAACCAAATCCTGCCGCCGCCACCTGCGCCCAAATCTGCGACGCGCAGTCTGTTGCGCTCCAGTAAGTCTCAGTTGTTGCTTCTTTCAGCTTGGATCGGAGAAAAGTTCTTCTAATGAGGCGTTCTCAGATGTCTAACAAGGACATTTTGTTTTTGTATTTGCAGCAAGTTCAGAAGTCACACCTCCTGTTCTGTCCTTGATCACTGATGCAGCACCTGCTAGCCTTGAACCGTAAGTACAGACGCCTAAACAACTTTCAATCTTCTTATCAGAACTGCTATTGGAAAATAAAAAAATAATATATATATGTACATTTTTTTCAGACGTATCAACATCGGGCAAAAATACCAGGCAGAAATTCCCGACTTGCAGGATCAACCTTTCTCCCAGTTTGACCTGCACAAGGCTGACTTGGTTTGGGTCCCTATGGCTGACTCCCACCTCAAACACGGTGACCAAGAGAGCAGTTAGTATCTCACACAAGTTATTCACTGGTCATTGTTCTTTTCTCTGTGTGAGCTTTTTATCACCATCTCATCCACTAATTCTTCCAAACGCTCGTCATTTTCTCTTATTTTTTTTTTTTGTAGTGGAGGATTTGCTGAACATGGCTTGTTGCAGTGTGCTCAGGGGCGGAGGAACCAACCAGGAGCTGGTTTTACACTGTTTACATGAATGCGGAGGGGATTTCCTTGTGAGTATAATGGCTTCTAATCAATTTACTGCAGTTCAGTTTGCATGATTATTAGCAGAACAACTTTTTTAATTTAATGAAAATCCTACAATTTGACAGCAGCAGAATTTGTCGGCCTTTAAAATCTGCTATCTTTTTTATTATGATGACTTTATGACCGTGATAACATGGATTTTTCAAAAATGACTTTATTTTCATGGCAACTGTTAGTGAAGCGTTTGATAGTGGCAGCACTCAAATGAGGAACAACAAGCTTTTTAAAGAATGTATTGTTCACTGTGATCCCGTTGATTTTAAGGAAACATTGGGACGTTTGATGCTTCAGGACCCAGTTTTCCCCAAGGGTCATCACCTGGCAGATTATCACTACTCAGGTGAGCTTACAGAAAAATGAAAGCTGTTAAATAGAAAATCACTAGATACTCACGATGTCCTGGCTGCCTCGGCCTCTTCTTTATCTTCTGTTGCTGATTTTTCAGTCTATGTCGACGATGTTTCATTTATGGGATTGTCCCGGTGCCGTCGGATGTCCCACACCTTCCGCTTTCTTTGTGTCGGCATTCTAAATCCCGGTTGAGTCTGTCGATTTGGGAAACATCCTCCGAGCAAGAACCTACACTCAAATTATATTAAAAAAAAAAATTTGAGTAAAATTGTCATCACAAACTCAACTTTTTAAGTCCAGAGCTTGCTTCCCTACGTTCCATCCAAATAAACTTCTCCCCAAGGCTATTTTGCAGAGGCATCGTACCTGTGTCCTGCGCTTAGTGCCGCCCAAAACAATTGTGATTGGTTTAAAGAAATGCCAATAAAACAGAGGACGTTTTTCTCCTGTCCCGGAATGCTATGTGGACTCGCCAGACCCTCCTGTACAGCGCGGTGGAGGAAGGTCTGGCAATGCGAGACTACTGATTTCCTAACCTAACCACTGTTTGATGTTTCTTAATTCTCTTTTGTTAAGCACACATTCAATTTCACTGCATCTGATTCACTCGCAGGCTCTGACTGCTGGACTGCAGAAGAGAAGTGCTACTTCAATAAGGGGATCTCTGCCTACAGGAAGGACTTCTTCATGGTGCAGAAATTGGTATGCTCATTAGTTTTACCCTGCAACATTAACGATTATGAATCATTGTGAATAACTCTAAAATACATTTACCTTTGATTATATACAGTATGTGCTCTGTGTAGCATTTCAACACTAATAAATCAATAAGCACATTACTTCTGAGGCATTGGTATAATTGCTTTAAACATACCAAACCAGATTTTCAACCATTACTCTCCTGAGTCTGCATTTTACGATTTGAAGCCAGGTACAGTTGGGAAATGTCCTTTTCTTTCATCACAGACTTAAAACTTAATGAGTTCCAAACGTGCAAACACAACGAAAATGAAGGCTATTCAAGCCACATCCACTGTGATAGGAAATAACTGGATTTATGGGAAACGTGGTCTTCATTTCATAGAATCATTGACACAATGCCACTGGCATGAGGCTGAGGCTGTCACTTGTCTTAAGTGTGTTCTTATTCACACTGTGTAATAATATACACAAATTATGAATATGTTTTCATTCAGTCAATTGTAAGATGCATCCCGCACAGCAGCCTTACTGTGTTTATTAATATAAATATATTAAATTCTGCATCACCAATTTTAAAGGTGCAGACCAAAACTGTGGCTCAGTGTGTGGAGTTCTACTACACATATAAGAAACAGGTGAAGATTGGACGCAACGGGATTTTAACCTTTGGCCCGCCAGATTCACCAGGGGAGAAGCCCACAGAGGTTGTGGTGGACATTAAGGTAGAGTGGACTACCATAGTGATGTGTGGTAAAGCATTACATTACTCAGTTACTCTTTTAAAAGGGAAATAATTCTTTTAAACGGGTGTTGAGGGTGTATACATCCAAATTTGAAGGGTTGGTTCTAATATTTTGTGCACTTATCTTGTATTTATCTGATGTGATTTGTTACAGAGTTCACAGCAGACAAAAATGGCTCAAGGAGAGAGGGATGGAGATGTAAACAAGGATGTTTCTTACGAGAGCAGCCAGCGGGCAAGGGTTGCTCAGTCACTACAGGCTCATGACTATGCAAGTATTTCATTACATACTCTCGTATCTGCAAGTAGGGCTGGACAATATATCGATATTATATCAACTTCAATATATGAAGCTAGATATCGTCCTAAATGTTGGCTCGTGATACAATACAAGTGTTGTCTTTTCCTGGTTTTAAAGGCTGCATTACAGTAAACAGATTCTGAACCAACCCAAACTTAATTTTCCAAACTTACCCAAATTACTGTTTATTATTTGCCTTAACCCACATAGTCATTGTATCCACATTATTGGTGACTACTTATAAAAACTCACTGTGTTAATCTATTGTGAAAGCACCAATTTGTAAACCTACAACATTGCCTCAATATTGACATTGATGTGTTTGATCAAAAATATCCTTATATTAGATTTTTTGCATATCACCCAGCTTTATTTGCAAGGCAGTTCATCGACTAAAAGTACACACACAGTAACAGAATGAAGTCAAAAACTGCAAAACTAACCTGTAGTTGATTTTGGTGCTCCAGGCAGGGACGTTGCCGGTGATGAAAGAGCCACACATTTTGAATAAGGAGGCTCAACACCCGCCAGTACCTCACAGGCCTCGGGCTGAGCCTGCAGCAAAGAAGAGCAGAGCTCCAGCGAAGCCCCCACCGGATCCTGATGCAGTATTTCCGTGCAAGAAATGTGGCAGGTATGTCAGAATCATCAGATATTTACTTTGTCTTCACATGTAGGCTGTGACACGATGTCTTGGTTTTGCATTATATGGCCCTTTTTTGTAGTTTTTGGTGTTGCAGTCCCACTAATGTTTGGGAGATTTGTAGCTGCAGTTACCCGTCAGTATGTTGGCTGCGGTTACAGTAGCACATGTGGTTCACCTCATTATGTTGATCTACATGTAGGTCAAAGATATGGAAATCAATAGATAAAATAGTAGATAATGAAATAATTAATCGTATGAAGAAATGCAGATAAAATATATAATATGGCTTTGAAATGAGTTAATCAGCCTAGTTTGTTTTGATGGGCAGATACAAGACTTTGTAATGAAAAGTAGAATTATGAAAGAAAATGGGGAAATGGCATTGTGAAATTAAAACATTTTGAAAGACAAACTGCTTTTTCCAAATTTAGTGTACCTTTCTGCAGCAGAGTTTAGCAGACTTTGTGAACTTCTATTAGATAGTGTTGCATCATTCCAGACCGCTGTTATTGTGTGTAATGTTGCACACTCTCCCTCCCCCGCCATAGGGTGTTTTATAAAGTGAAGAGTCGAAGTGCCCACATGAAGAGTCATGCGGAGCAGGAGAAGAAGGCTGCAGCGCTGCGTCAGAAGGAGGAGGAGGAGCAGGCCGTAGCTGAAGCTCGGGCCAGGAAGGTAGCAGCAGTGGCGGCGGCGATGGTGGCGACTAATCAGGGAGGAAACGGATTGACAGAGCAGGCAGAGTTCAGCAGCCATGAAGACTCATCTGAGAAAGAGGATGAAAAAGATGAAGACTGGCACTGAGAAAAACAGAAGAGAAACCAATGAGAAGATGGATTGATGGGTAAAAATAGGGTAGAGGTGGAGGTTGAATCAGAGAGGGAGAGATGAAAAAAGATGTCCTGCCCCACGGAGAGCAGAATAAAGACTTTCGGTTAAACTTCACACTCCTTCCCCGGCTGACCCTGGCTCTTTGTGACCGCTGTCCATCAGTCAGCCAGTCACGCCACATCTTCACACATTTTGTATCTTTTTAATATTCAGAGTAAGTTTATTTTTTTGTCAATGCACTTGTCCTGTATGCTTCTGCTTTTGCCAATATTGCCTTTTTATATCCTTTATTTAATTGAATATTTGTCAAAATATTATACATTTTCATTGCGTGGACTTATATTTCACAAGATAATCAGGATGCCTGTTTAGCACTAAAACATCAATATCAAAGCAATCTTTCACTTTACAACATAATCCCTTTAAAAAAAAAAGATAAGGTAAGAGCTTGTATTTATCTTCTTCGGAAATTAATGTGTTGAATTTTGCAGATTTACATCAGATTTTTAGGTTGGTTGCACAATTATTTTACAACTAAGGGAGCTTTTGAAATAATTATGTACAAAAAAAAACTATATGAGATGGCCATATATTTATGATACTGCATTTTTGCAATGATTTTGGTGATATAAAAACTAATCATGTCAGCTGCAATAAGACTTGTGAAAAGTTTATTAAAATATCTTCTGTTCTGAGAAGTGTGTTTTTATTTTTTCAGTCACAAAATGGGCAGTTTATGAATGCAAGACTTTGTAGAACCAGCAGGTGGAGGCAGTGGTTCAGTTTTTTTTTTGCATGATATTTTGTTCACACACATTGTTGTGTGTAGATACATAAACATTTAGTTGTCT
Source organism: Etheostoma spectabile (assembly GCF_008692095.1). Taxonomy (NCBI): domain Eukaryota; kingdom Metazoa; phylum Chordata; class Actinopteri; order Perciformes; family Percidae; genus Etheostoma; species Etheostoma spectabile. The sequence continues at coordinate 9,196,343 of NC_045750.1, forward strand.
TCTTAGATTAAAAGATAAACTTGGCTGGAATTTTTTGTGGATCCATGTGTCATTTTACTTCCTGAAATCTTGCTTAAAATGCTCTCCTTAAACCAGAATCTATATTGACTAAGCAAGAAAGATTTGCCACAATAAAATGTAACTCCAAAAAACTATTTTCTTAGGTCTGACTCAGCATGCTAGAAAGGCTCCATATTAATTTTCAGGGCATGGGCTGATTTAACCGAAGAAGCTGGTTTACACATATACATAACTGCATCCTGAGCCAAGACACAAGGGAAATCCACTGACTTTGCTGCTTTATAAGGTCCCTAGATTTAAAGGAACAGTTTACCACAACATGAAAATGTAGTCATTATTCTGTGCAAATTCCAATCATTGTTACATCTTCACCATTTGCAGGATGTATTTAGTGACAGTATAGCTTTGAGCTAAATGCTAACATCAGCATGATAAATTAACAATGCTAACCAGCTGATCTTTAGACGTTTTAGATGATCTTGGGACGGTTACCCTGTTCATCTTCTTAGTATAGCTTGCATACTGTTTCACATGCTAACTTTTGCTAATTAGCACTAAACACAAAGTATAACTGAGGCTGATGGCAATGTCATTAGTGTAAGAAGAGATTTATTGAAATGGGGACATTCATCTGAAGAATGTAAGATGAGATTTAATTTGTAAATATTTAGTTAACAGATGACCTTTTTTAGGGTTACGGAAATAAGTCACATATTTCCCCTAATTGTAGCTTCACAGTGTATTCCGTTGCTTGAGTTAACAAGGGAGCTATCGAACTAATGTAACAGTTAGGTTGGCAGTGGGACATGATGACGAGATGATGAAGCACATTTTTTGGGAGCCTTGAGTTGTCCTATGCTTGGGGTGTCATTAAAAAGTGGACCAAGTTACACAGTTGGAGCTGTCTCTGTGCTCTTACTCTATCCACGCCCCGAAAGTACTTGTATGTTATAACAACTAATAACTAGCGCTACATTAGTTTTGCAGTTGTCTGATTATAAACCAAATTATTAGTAATAATAAGACAATTAAAAATTCTGACCAGATGGTGCTTCAAATGATGACCACAGTTATTAAAAGTCATCCTAATGGGAACATGAATACCAACAACAAATTGTATGATCATCCAGCCAACAGTTGTTGAAACATTTCACTCAGTACCAAAATCGTTGATGCAAAATTTTATAGGAAACTAATATTTGTTGAGAAGTTTGAGTCTGGACCAAAGTGGTGGCTCGACAGTACAAGTATTAGTTTCCCTCACTAATGGTGCTTTTACCATTGCTTTGGCAGACTACTATGGGACAAAAAGGGGAAGGAATTAGTGTGGAAAGGGAAAAAAACTATTTCACTATTGACAATAACAAAAAGCATTAAGAATTTAAGATGGATGAAATTGAATTATATTAATTATGTAATTGTAATTATGTTATGTTTATGTTATTTTTGACCTTATATATGATGCAGAGTAACTGTTGGAACGTTTAATTACTTATATCCACAAAGATCCAGTGTTTTTTTTGTAATCTATTTTTTGTAATCTGTTTAGAGACAGGATTGTTGTCCTCTGCATATGGCAAGACCATCCCCTCACATTACCCTTACTACACTACCATCATTATTATTATTATATTTTCCTTCTGCAAAAAGAAAATTCAAATTTTCTGGCGCCCTTGTAATTTGAGTACAGGTCCTTAAATGTTTTTGGGGAAGTGTGAGATCAATTTCAGAGTTTTTATAATCCAGCATACTTTTAAATGAAAATGTAACTGAAAGGACACCAAGTGTTTTTTATTCTATGGGGAGCTATACCTCATGAATAAATTAAAAGACTCATATTTGTTTTTTAATTGACCAATTTTGGAAATATGGTTGTCAGTGTAAAAGTGTGGCTGCTCATTGTAACAGATGTAGTGTTTGCAGTGAGATGGAACCGACAGTGTGGTGTATTCAATGTCCTCAGAGGGATCTATTTGCTCTGGGGCTCGGGACGAAGCATCGGAGGTTTACAGTGAGGATCAAATGTCTTCCCTGAGCAGTGGGCCGGCTAATAAAGCCCCATTAGAAACCACGCAACATGGGAACAGTAAAATAGGTTAGAGATAAAGGAGAAGATGAAGACATTATGAGGCAGACTGGTGTAGAGGGATGGAGACAAGGGCAAAACTCTGAATTAATGTCAATAAATGTCTGGAAGACAAATGATAAGATCAATGTTTCCCCTCCAGCAGGGCCGAGGTCAAATCTAATGCAAAGCAAAAATGTATTGGCCACATTAAGATTATTTATGTTCAGCCACTCAGTGATAAAACTTTAAACATTTTCTGTCCATGACCCGAGAGGCGGCAGGTCAATGTCATACTTGCAGTAACTACACAGAAAGAAACACAAGGCCACAGTATACTGCATGTTCATAAAGTGACTGCACATACAGTAGATATAACACATCGCAATCATTTAATCTGTGAGGTTAAAAATAGAATTGATCATTGTTAAATTTAGTATGTTTAACCTACAGTAAATGTTTACATGGATATTCTTTACTTAAAGATTAATTGAAAATGTCTAATTCATGGGTTTTTAGTTTGTAGCACTATAACAACTTGTTACAACCCTGTCTCCTATAAATCAGGTTAATATACCACTAATTTGCAAAAGAACATACTGTATGTTTTAAGATTAATGTAATGCAGCCTGGATTTGAAAGGAGATACTGTATTTGCACATCCAACAAGATGCAGGTGCGTTGGAAAGCATCACTCAAGTCTTGACAAAAGCAGATCCCGCACATTGCTCTTGCTCAGTTATCAAAATAACGTTTCAGTCCCTCTGGACCTTCATTGAGAGTATTTTAACATTGAATAAATAGACAACGCTCCGCCCATTCTGTGTGCACAGGTGTGGAACAATTATTCTCCTGTCTGTTTAATATTTTACAGCAATGTGTGTACAATCCATCACATTATATTCCACATATAAGAAAAACAGGAACACATTCAGAAAATGCATATCTGAGGAATGAAAAAAAATCAGTCTCGCAGCTCACATCAGTCAGTCAGTCAGTCATTTATAGTTGTCTAATCATATCAATACTTGTATCTTGACTGTAACATAAGATAGGTCTCTAAAATCCCAAGACTTACAGATTATGACATCCCACTGTATTTCATTCTTTAATCATTTGAGGGATGGAGTTTGCACGTGTTTAATGATAACGTTGTATCAGCAAAGACTCAAAATAAACTACACTATAGCAAACTATCAAAAGTAGTATACACAGCGTATAGTGCATATTGTATGAAGTGTGGAATAAGAACATAGCACGGGTCTTGATTGGCTTCTAATATTTACAAATTTTTTTTATTACTTTTACTGCATTCTGTCAGTGTGTTTACCACAATATAGAAGCTGCTTCTCTTCAACGTCCTCTGAAGGCATCAGGTTTTAACACGCATAATCTCTCCAGCCTTGCTTACATATAGCCGTCCTTGACGCCAAACCAAAACTGCTTCATGTAATGACAACAGCAGCCATATAACTGACAAAACACTCAAACAGCTCAATTTTAATGTGCGGTCAATGGCCTTGAGGGATATAATCTACCAGGCTGACCCCTCGACCCGTGGCACCTCTTGCTCGATTGGTTTTCTGCCTGTCATCTTTACCCACAGCTCTCCAGCATTTTACAGGTATAGTGTAGAGAACGTTAAAGAGCCCTGTGCTCTGCAGTAGGTCAGCTGCTACTCCATCCTTACACTGTAGCTCACGTAATGGAATTAAACCCATCTGTCAGTATTTCAGCTGGAGTCAGCAGCATTACTCTCTGACAGCTATGCAAATGGCCCTCAAATACGATCCATTCATCTCCATTGCAGGGAGGTTGTAATGCCTCAGAAACAGGAGCTGCTGGTGACTGACACTGGCATGTTTAGTGACATCTGTATCACTGCTCATTTTAATGGAACATATAGATCTTGGCCTCAATCTACAGCGAAATAGTTGCTTTTGCTTTTGAGTGAAGAGGCTCCTTGCCCTGCTGTCACCTGCGGCAAGGAGAATTTATTGCCTTTTCAAGGGTCTCAAGTCTATCAAGTCCTCCCTTAGGAACAATATTGAGTTCCAGTAGATTAAAGAAAATAGTAATAATAGGAATTACGCTTATGCCCTTTCTTGCCCAGAAGATCGATACCACTTTCACATTTGATAGTGGTATCAATCTTTTCATCTAACGTTTGGCAAGAAAAACAATGAGCATATTTCCCAAAATGTCAACCTATTCCTTTAAATATGTTACTGTGGAGTGCTGTAATGTGATGTGAAGAGATGGCTACTTGACATTTAAATCTAGCTTTAAAACGTAATCTAGCTTGAATAGTGAGACATTAAATCACTGCAGCGACAGTATCAGGGAAGCGGTGCTCATTTGCCCGTCCTCTTCCCTAATAAATTCACTTTTTGTTTATTGCAGAAGACTCCTTTGTTATGACTCTGCAAGAAAAGGAAGCTTGGGTGGCCACCTTGCTGAAATCTGAAATTACCAGGGAGTGAAAGAGGTTGTGGCTGTAGCTCTGCCAACATGCACTCACTCACTCACTTTAAGTGCTCTCAATTCAGTCCTCATGCCTATCTTCTCATGAACGAACAAGAGCTCTTGGCCCACCCTCACTGAGTCCCTGACTGCTTTAATAAAGACAGTCTATATACACAAGGACATTATTTACTGAATGCGCTGCAATAAACTAGAAATGGGGGAATAGTATGCCACAAAAACACATCTGCATTGTAGTTGTGACATTGGGATACATTTTTAAAAGGCACTTCTTAAATATTTAGCACACCAGGACACCTCGGAAGGTATCACATAACCACAGGGACTTATACATTGTATGAAATGTGCTAGACAGTCGTTCTCCATTTGAGGATAATCATTAAGTTAATTAATTAATTTCATGTAGCAAAATTCATTCAGCCTTAAAAGGTTGTTAATCTTGCCAAATAAAACAGTGTGCAAATAAAAGTGTCTGTCTTGTAGCTTGTAATGTGAATGGATGTTAGTTAAAAAGCTATTTGAAAAGTTTGTTCAACATTTTTTTTTTTTGTTATCACAAATCACTCAAAGCAAACAAGCGCTCCACTGAAGTCATACATATAACATCAGCATGTTTCTTCTTCTAAAACCCCTGAGCCAACAGTTTTTTAGCTTGGCCAAACATCCTGTTTCATCTAGTTGTGATCCATCACTGATGGATACTGAATCAGTCATCCATCATAAAGTCATCAACATGCAGCCTTCTCCTCTCAGAGAGGAGGTGATGTAATGGCCGAGATGCTCTGATTTATCTCTGTGACTCACCGTTTTCTCTGCCCACCCTGCGTTTGCTTACCTGCCCTGTCCAGTCTCACCTGCCCCCCCCCCCCCCCCCCCCCAGCATGATTCAGCCGCCCTCGTGCATCCAGACGTGATGGAGAGTCAGCTTACATCAGCCGTGGGATGTAAACTAGAAGACGGGCACCAATTTGTTGAAATCAGGAATTCTTCAGCATTACAGTGTTGTGATTGATCCAGGCAAGCAGCCAGAGCTCCATTAGTGAACCAGCTGTACCGAGAGCTGCATGATGAGGGACCTGTTTCTAAGAAGGGCTTTCCTCAGTTCGCCATTATTCATTAAAATATCAGCAATAGTTTTAGGATTAAGTCATACATTCAGTCATACTGTTCTATTAAGGAGGAACATTACTTGTCCAGGAGCATGTACTGTATTTTATCATATGGGATACATTATACAATGTTATAGTAATGGGGGTGTTTTAGCATCATTTGATGAAATAAATCTAATATAAGATATAGATAGCTTTAAAAAAGTACTTCATCCTTCATTCAAAATCTTCCTTGTAGAAAAGTATGAAAGTATTAACAGCAAAATGTTTTAAAGTATTACATTAATTAATTACTAGATTTGCAGAAAAATGGTCCCTGTGAACAATGTTTTATTTCATATTGGTTTGTTGGATGATGAATACTGATGCATTAAGGTTTAAGCAGCATACATACTGTTGGTTATTTAATCTTTAGCCATCCAACATTTAATAAGCTTTTCATATTTGTTTTTGAATACATGTTCAGACCTCTAATATTTGTGTAATGGAAGCAAAAAGTAAAATAAAATGAAAACACTCAAGTAAATTAGGAGTGCCTCAAAGTAACTTCTACTTACTACTGCGTACCTTCTTGTATGCATGTTTCAGACATGTGTATATATATATATATATATATATATATTTCCAATAACACTGAGGTCCATTACTTAATCTTTATTTTTCTTTACTGCCTCACCTCGGTTAATTCTGAGGTTAATTTTGGTTGTTAGATGCCTTTTTCATCTTAATTGACCGATTAAGTTCTTGACTGACTCGTACATTAGCTTACAGTGTTGATGCTGTGTATTTATCCATTCTTCCATCCATCTTTAATACCACCAAGGAACTTTTACATGACCGTCCCTGCTTGCAGCAGCATTACCAGGCAACAATAATGTAACTTAGACTAAAATAAGAAAGCTTATTTTAAGTTTCACATCTTTTAGGAGGATGTCTTTCATACTTAACTGGCCTGACTCATAAAAATAAAGTTTACTGTTATAATCTGCCAATTTAAAGTTTATGGCCTAAAACATGCAAATTACCAGTGGGTTTATTTATTTTCTTCCAGCGTTGCATATTAAACTCTTGTTCAATCAAGCAACAGAGTTGTCATTATCTTACAGTTAGATATCCTTTCTGTTTCTCTGAAGGTTTCATGTTTCAGACTACATCTTTGATGTAACTGGAAGTCCCACAATACATAAAACATTAAAACGTGGGACTGCAGACATTACTTTGGAAAAATAAATGACAGCTTTTCCCACATCACTTGAGTATTTCAAGGCCAACAACTTATTTAGAATGCATCAACTTTACAGCACAACTTTTGGTCTTATTCTCTAGTTTCTGTCTTGACTGTATTGGACTAAATTCAATAAAACACGAACAAAATCATAAATTGCAGTTTTCCCCCTTAATAGCAGTCAGTAATTTGACAGCAGTGATTTACTGATAGACCCACATTTTCCTCATTCCTTGGTTCATTGCTTTGTTTTGACACCTTTTCATGCAGAAACGAAGAAGACGCCACATAAATCTTCATTAGGCTACAGTATATTGTAAATTTGATCAATACAAATTTTCTGTGTAGCCTCGGAACGATCTAAATAAGACTTATTGTCTCTTAAAATGACCACACAGAAAGCTGTTATTTCAGTCTCTACTCTGTGCCTTTATTTTGCACCCGGCGTGTTATTAAATGAGACTATAGCTCTGTCCAAGAGCGCTTTCTCTGTTTACATATTCAGGTAAATATGCTGTCGCTGCGCTCAGCTCTCTGGGCTCTTATTTAAACTGAACTCCAATTACATCCATATCTGGCCTCTAGCATAAACAATCATGCTCATTCTCAGCAGCCACATGGATTATGTGTTTGTAACTGTGTATAGATTTTGGAAACATGTTATGTAATACACTATTAGCACCATTAGGATGAAGTGGAGACTGTTCTGCAGAATCCTTACACCATCTTCAACTGAGAAAAAGTTCACTGACTAATAAAAAGCAGCAGCAGGTTGGTTGAACACCAAACAAAGGACATTACAACACTGCAACAGATGTATAAGGTCATTTTTTCCACAGCAAATACATACAATTATGAGGGAAACAGGGTCATATATGTTTGTGCTGGTGCATTTTAGTAAAATGCAATTTTATAAATTTAGTATATCATTTTATGAAAACCTAAGTTGAAGATGATGTAGAGAATTTACAAACGCTTTTTCATTCCCACTGCAATATTCATTTTAAACAAGGCAAAATTAGGTTACTTTGCCAGAACTTCCTCCATCTGCAGAGGAGAGTCTGGCTAGTCCACACAGCATTCCTGGGTGGGAGAAAAACATGCTCTGGTTTATTGTCATTTCTTTAAACCAATCACAATCGTCTTGAGCGGCGCGAATTGTTCTACAGAGCAACGTCACCTCTGCAAAATAGCCTCGGGAAGGAACTTAGTTCGGTAGACATTCAAAATTTTATTTTAGACGTGCAACAGAAAACCGTGATTGGACAGATAGAGCTAGCTGTCTGGATTTACCCTGCAGAGATCTGAGAAAAAGGTTAACCATAGTCCTCATAACTCGACTGGAGTTTAAAATGCCAACACAAAGGAAGCCCAAGGCAACAGATATCTGGTCTAAATGAGTAAAATCCGGTGGAATTTCCAACGGAGCCATCCCGGAAGTAGAACGTCGAGGATACAGACAAAGGCAAAATAGACTGTCCCCTCTATTAATGCAGTTTGCTTACATGCTCATATTTATGGAATTGTTGTTTGTAGTTTTCTGTGGGTCTTTCATGGGTGTATGTTTTGTATGTGGCCTGTGAGCCCTAACCAAAGACAATTTGCCATCATTATGTGATAGACAATAAAGCTTTTTTAATCTTGTATCTGAAATTGACTGAATTAATTAAGAAAATGTAAATTTATAGTCTGCTAACAACAGCGAAGAAATTAGTTGTTTTCAGGATTTGGGCTATATCTTTAGAAAATGCATGATCCCCCAAATAAACTGATTAATCACTTTGACCAGATCCCCCATAATAATTTAATGGATCATTAGACCAGAACAGCAGTCCAGCATGGTTGTGCTTTACTTTTTAATGGCATTGCTGTTTTCAGTTATCTTATATTTAAAGATAAAATCTACTCAAATGAAAGCAGGAACTTTTGGAAGTGCACAGCTATGAGCAGAATCAGAAGGAGGAAATTGCACACACTAACTAGATGTGCGCTCACCGCTGCAAATAAGATTTGTTGAAGTATCAATCATCCTGGAAGAAATAAAATCAATTATCCACAAGGTCATCTCAGGGTAATAAAAGCAATCACTTGGGCACAAAAAGGCTCAATGCAGCAGCCAATTGCTCACTGAATAATGTCCTCAGAGCTGTGTTAAGTGCCTTTGGTGTCAAAGTCAATTTCCATTTAAATGTTAAATTGACAATGCATAGCAAATGTATGGGCGAAGCAACGTAGAGAGCTTGCTGTGTCATAACAGTCAGCGCAAAGGAGGACAGCAAATCAGAGAGAAAGAGAAAGAGAGAGAGAGAGAGAGAGAGAGAGAGAGAGATATGGCAGAGGCCAACCTGCCCCCTATAACATAAATACACTTTTTAAGAGACAGTGTTTTCTCCATTTGATCATTTCATATACTTTCACATTGTGTGATTTATAGATTATCTTTATAGTGTCACATTTATTGTAAGAGCCAATTAGTGCCCTTAGTATAAATAGGAACCAATCTTTAGTTCCTCGGGTGCAACCTGGAAGCACATACAGTTTTTGGTCACACAGCGACACACACCCGGACACACACAGCAACACCACATAAGCACACATAAAAGCAGTAATTTGTCTGGACTATTAACTTATGTCTCATGGAAATAAATGTAACCAATGGTGTTGATTGCAAATATGACTGGACTCTGATTGGACTTTCATTGATCAAAAAAGATAAAAAGTGTGTCAATTACTCTACCTATGGAAAGGCCCCTCAGGGGTTTAGCTTGGGCATAGCCTCTACATTCATCATTCAATGACAGAAGCACCGGCTTTTTCACAGACCACATCTTTCTGTTGTCATCTCTTTATCACAGACAGTGCTGGAATGTAAATAAGTATATTTACTTAAATACAATTTTGAGGTACTTTAGTAGTTTACTTAATTTTTTTCTTCATTTTCGGCTACTTTTATACTTCTACTCCACTACTTTTTGGAGGCAAATATTGTACCTTTCACTTGACTACTTTTATATGACATTAAGTTGCTGGTTACTTTCCATTAGAAATTCAAAATATAAATCAACTAATAAATGATGATATATTATTATTGGTTAAGCTAGCCATACATCTACAAAGTAATTAAAAATGAATGAGCTGCAACAATAAAGTGATGAACACATGAACTAATTATAATGCAATAAATCATATAATTCTGAAATGGGCCATTCTGCATAATGAGTGCACGATATGTTGATGCTAAAACTTGTTTGCATATATATACACACATAGATATATAGATATATATTGTATACACACACACACACACACACACACACACATATATATATACACATACATACATACATACATACATACACACATACACACACACACACACAGATAGATATTGAGACCTCGTAATCAAAAGTTACCTTTAATGTGTCTCTCTTTTTTCAAATAGATGGATTTTGCCAACCATCTATTCAAACACATGAACTATCTTGTTACAACTGCCAAAGCTTAACATCCATATAGAGATGCTGCAATAAAATAAATCAAATTAGAGAAATATTAAAGCATAAAACTAACAACTACAGCTGAAATAGAATCCAATAAATGTGCAGATTCTTATTGATTTTTAATTAGAGACATTTATTAATGCTCTGAAAGGCTGTGTGGATACAATTACGTAGCACGTGTATTACATTGCAGAGGCAGTTCACATCAGATGACTGTAAAATCTGCAGTTGCGGTTTATAAAGAACATGCAGTAACTTTTAGGCTCAGTCCTGATGGGATTTCTGAATGCATGAATGCATTTTATCATTATAGGCTAAAAGTAATAACATCATCTATCTGCCACTGAGTAGACACTAGAGCACTGCTTTTGACTTATACTTTTCACTCATGAAATGAGTAGGGCTCACTGCCTGAAGGTTTAATGGTAGAGAGTCTTTTTTTATTTTTTTTTATTATTATACAAAATTGATATTATCTGTATGGCCTCTAGAAAGTTGAACAAAATGTGTAAGTCCCATTATGAGTCCAGTAGGACCTCAGCAGCCTCCCAGTTCCCTGATGTCCACACTGCGACAGATTGGGAATGATTATTATTATATAAGAAATTATTCATTCCACTTTGGTCTTTAACCTGTATTATTAGTGTGTCTGAAGAATCTGAGTTTGTCCATGTCAGAGTGGGGCTATGCAGAACAGGTATTTTTGTATCTTTCACTGGTCCATCCCTCTGCTGTTCAGTCCCCCCCTCTCTCTCCTAATCGTCCCTTCCACTGATTCATTAGTAGGACTTCTCCCTCCTGCCCTCTTTTACTGCCTCCATTAAATCCTTGCTCTCTCCATTGCAACTCGTCCAACGGAGCATCAGTTCATCATCCCAGTTAAGATCCGCAGCCATGTTGTCTGCATTTTTCATCCTACCCTCTTTATTGTTACAAACCAACCAAGCCCAGCACTCTGTCGCTATGAAACACATTAATGAAATGAAAAATTTAATTTATATAATGCTTGTAAGCCTGTGATTCACACTAGAAGAGGTAAAACAAGTGTATCTTTCCTTGTACTTGCTGTGGAAAAGTATTCACAAATCCACACTGTTTGACTAAAGTAAATAATGAAGCGGGACTATAACAAATACACCGTCCCATAAACACTAGTTGAGAAGGAATACATGTGCATTATTACCCAGGTAATTTTAATATTCTAGTGGTGGGAGGTGAATGAAGCTTAAAAGTTCCAGTCAGTCATTACAAACACATGTTGTGCAGCCAAACAAAATGTTTCTAAAATGATGCACAAAGCATCTAGAATATCTCCTTTTCTGATGCATCCATTAAATATGCAGTCTTGGCTTTAAATATATTCCGTTCTGTTGACGTTAAAAGTTTTAGAAACCTTCTACTTAAAGTGAACCAAATGGAGAAAACTGTGTGTGGAGTTTTTTGAACCATCACTATTAACAATAAACTGTGGTTTTAAATGACAAGTGCTTTGTAAATTTGAGCACTACAGTATCTCCTTGCTGCACCAACCTTGCAGTGTTTATCCTGTAATATCACGTAACCTGAGCAAACAAACAGGAATAAAATGTGTCTGCAAAGGCAATTACCACAGGTCCTAGAGGAGCGGAGTCAGCTGTAAGTGGTGAACTGGATTTGTGTTAAGAGCAATGCACTGAGGTCAGGCTGTGTAAAGGCCTGCACCCCCTTCTGAGATGGATCCCAGGCTACACATGGGGCTCTGGATTACCTGCTTATCTCTGCCTTCATTATTTCTGAGGGCATGACTGTAATGGTGGACAATAGGCATGGCCAAACAGGGTAATTCAAATGCTTCAGTCTTCTCTTGTTTATAATGGGATAAGTCACACTGCAGTGTCCAAGGTGAGGCGGAGGTGAATTTAGCCCTAGCTGATTATTCGTTAGCCCAAAATGCTTTTACTTTATCTCTGTCTGACCCACTTAACATAATGATAAGCGGGTCAACATGTTTTTCATCCAGGGGCCAGCCCACATCAGCAGCTTATCAGTTGAATTTAAAGGTTAATGCAGAATGATTTAAAGTGGTTTAAGGAGGGTTTTTCCTGATTATGTAGGTAGGTGCGTACCATGTAACATCCACAGTTTGATTCTGGCTGGGGAACTTTGTTGAAATCTACACAAATGAATAAACTTATAAGGTATAGAGCCCGACCAATATATCGGCGGGACAATATTAGGCATTTTCCAATCTATCAGTATCGGCATTTATAATGTTTAAATGAATATTTAAAAAAATTAAAACGGACGGTCAACTATGTTATGAGTGTTGGTGTTGCATAGTATGTCCACCAGAGGGCACTCTACAGCGTTCCTGCTGGCAACACTGATTATTATGTGTTTTTTTCAAAAGACTTTAAGTTTCATATGTTAAGTTTGTATTTATATACATTTTATTTATCAGAACTTTAATATATGTTCCTCTGTTCTGTTGTGAAAATATAACAAATTATGATCATATTATTTTAGTGAGAACTCATAAATAACTACAAATAACTAATGTTAGGAAAATCTGTTTTGTTACAAGTTTCTGGATTCAAAACAATAAATATAAATCGGCTGATATATATCGGCATATTGGATTTTTAAATAACCAAACATTCGTATCAGTATCGTCCTTGAAAATCCTTAATCGGTCGGGCTCTACTTAGGTATAATATGTCAATCTTATTTTAGACTCCACATGTCCAGACTCACCAAACACTGTTAAATGCTGAAAATAGTTTTACAAGTTCCACAGTCTTTTCCCACCTAAGTTATTGTGCAACTTCTTAAAATATAAAAAAAATGTGGATAAGAAAATCTCACGTTAGGTCCATATACGTTCTTTTCTGTCTAGAGCTTTCAATCACAACGTTTAAGACAACACAAACAAAAAAGTCTAAAAGTGCTATATACTAAATCATTACTCAGCTTGCATGTTAACAGGTTCAACGCGGATGAGGACCATATGACACAGTTGAAATCTTTAGATAAAACGAATAAGTGCACCTTGAGAACATTTTTCATGTTGTCATAATCCCATCTAAGGAATGGCGTTCCAGACTAAAGTAGGCTAAGGCTACAAGTGCTGTGGTGGTATTTGGCATTGATCCGTGCACCCAAAAATGTTCCACATTTAAAAAAAAGCCACATCAAAGATACATTTCCACTGGTTCTTGATGTAAGATAAAGTTTTTCAGAATCTAAAATTAAGAGGAGTAGGCGGGTAAAGGACAACGTAATACATGGCTTGTTTACAATAAAAGGTAACCGGACGGACCAAATTACAGCAGCCCTGTATGCCAAAAACTTAACCTCTGTCGGAGTAATAAAATGGACATGCACAATCACAATGTCCATCCAGCCTCGCTGTAATAAACCTGCATGAGCTGGAAAAAGCAGGACGCAAATATAAACAAAGTGGTTTCTTTGTTATATTCGACCCTGAGTTGAAACTCCACAGCTGCTGGTAATGGCTGAGTGAAATTGATCTGGCTGTACTCTGCGGTGAGCACTACCATGTAATGACTAGGGGTGTGACGAGACACTCAGCTCTCTAGACGAGACAAGATCTTAAAACTATTTTAGAAAGAAAATGATGAAATATGTCTAGAAAAATAGTCTTTTGTTCAATCCAAAGTCAGATAATGAAAACGAGCACTGTGAAAGAAAGGTTTTGCCACAAACTCAAATGGCTCCTTTCCTCTAACTAACCTCGTCAGACCCAATGACTGCGGCCTGTCCACCAGGAATACAAAATGCTGCCGCACAAAGGATTTAAAAGTGGCGGGTAATGACTGATCAAAACAATACAAAAAATTAGCAAAAGCCAATGGAAATTTCAAAACCATTTCTGACAGCTGGGGTCTCTTCAATCTTTGATTTACTTCAGGAGAAACACCTCCAATTGTCTTTTTTTTTTTTCTCTCCAGATAAGCCTCACAACAACAAATGCTCCAGCCTGTGACGTCCACGAGACTCTGCAGAGGTATCCCCTCCTGACAACACCGCAAGCTGAGAAACATCACTGTTTCTATTCTGAGCACAGACAACTCCCTTCACTTCAAATCAGCACCAAAAGTGACCTGCAATTAAATCTTAAAGAGAAAGAAAAAAAAAATGCTTCTTGCTCATGAAGCTCACTACTGTCTTTTTTTACAAGAATTTGTTAGTTCAGTGACACCTTTTATCCAGGTTATTAAAATTTTATATGATCTCATCAAATGTTAAAGCACAAGCTGCTACATTATATACATGAGTGGCTTGAGAAAGTATTTTGACCACTTCACTTTTTGCACACTTTTGTGTTGTAGATGTAATTTTAAATGGATAAAACGACAATTTCTGCCCCATCAATCTACACTCTATAAACCGTAATAAAAAAAAACGTGAAAGCATGTTTTTAGACTTTTTTGCAACCTTAAAACATAAATCTAATTTACGTAAGTATTGAGACAATAAATTCAGTACTTTGTAGAAGCCCCTTTCGCAGTGAAGCGTTAGATTCGAGGAAAAATATGAATCACGATTTTTTAGCTTAGAATTGATATCACGATTCTCTGCCACGATTTTTTTCTCACAAAGTCTAATGTTTATTGCACACATGAACCATGACATAACAAAACAAATTGGCAGTACCAAGCATAGATTTGTTTTGGCACCTATAGCACATTGCGCATCACCACAACCTGTAAACATAGAGGCCTCAATGAAGAGAAGGGAGAGCATCGCAGTGCTTAAGAGCGCTTTAAAACCTTTTATACAGTCTGTTTAACTCACAGAAGAAAGTAGTAGCATTTGTGATGCAGTCGGCTCGTAAAATTAAATGACAATCAAAGTCGTAAAAAAAAAAAATCAAAGTTATTTAAAAATTTAATCGTGAACAGTGTGAATCAAGATCGCGATTTTATAACAATTAATCGTGCAAGCCTAGTCTGTATACAAGCTTATCTTTCTGTCAGATCCTCTCAAGCTCCGTCAAATGTTTCTGTCCTGACATGCAGTGGGAATTGAGGGACCCTACATACAGTAGGTGTGGGCCTCAATTTGCCACAGGTGGACTCCAATCAAGTTCTAGACACATGAAGGAAAATTCAAGCAAACAGAATGCACCTGACCACTGTTGGGAGTAGAACAGCAAAGGGTCTGAATCCTAAATACAAAATATAAATGAGAGATTTCAGTTTTAGATTTTTTTTTTTAAATGTACCAAAAATGCAAAGTGAGAAACTATAGCTATAGTTTCAAATTAGTAATTTAATAAATAGTAAAACTTAAAAAATGTAGCTAGCAAATGTTGTAAATCTGTTGCTTGGATTTCAAATAGAAGATCAACATTGTAAACAAGAGGTCCCTGTAGTTACCAAAAAAACAGTAGAAGGCAATATTTTCATGATGCTAAATGTGGGTAGTACTTTGTTTTATTTGCATAATGCATTTCATAGTAAGTAGTATTGATAAGGTGTAGATTGAGTCGGAAATATATGATTATGCTAACCTGACCAATGCTACTTCATCCAACGTCATAGGCACATCAGGTGTTTTACTTGAGGTAACGTGTCAAGAGCTGGTGCACTGGTTCCAACACAAAACTCCCCTTTGCCTTTAGCACATTCATCACAGCAGTGACCTTTTCCTCTTGTGCGAGGTAGCGGGACCTATACCTTTTTGTACCCTGAGGCTTTATGTAATATACCATACCAAAAGTCCATACTCTTACCTGAAATCAAATGTCAGGTTTTTTATAGAAAGATTTATGTTTTGTCATCAAATTCTTGAAGTGCACCAAAACTACACACATGGACCAGTGTGAAATATGCTCTGCTTCTCTCCATCCTTCTCTGTACGGACTGTAGTTTAACATTGATGTCCACCAGGCCCTGCAGAGGTATCCCCTCCTGACAACACTGCAAGTGGAGAAATATCATTGTGTATTCTGCGCACAGACAGCTCACTTCAAGTCCGATTTTTTTTGGGGGGGGGGAGAGAGATGGGGGGAGAGAGATAGGGGGACGACACGCAGCAAAGGGCCGATTTTTAACCCAGGACGCTGCACTCAGCCAACATGGTGTGAACGCGCTTACTGAGTGAGTTAGAGGCCGCCCCCTGCAATTTACTCTTCAAGAGAAAGAAACATCTTACACCTGCTCATAAACCTCACCACAGTCTTCTTGACAGGAATTTGTTTGGTCAGTGACACCTTTCAGCCAGGTGGTTTAATGCTCCACTGCATCCAATCAGCTTGGATTAAGACTTCATTGACCCAGCATAAGTATTACCTTGTCAGTTCTGCAAGACTGGCATTTGTGCTGACACACACACTGTGACCTTTATAGGTAATTGGATTTTTTTCCCCCTTCCTTTACATTAACAACACCATGACTCCCCCCTCTCTGTGTAATATACATTTATGCCTTCAAAAAGTAACCTTGAATCCACGTTTTTTTTTAATTAGTACACGTACAGTGCCTTTATTACACCTTAAACTTTAACCCCCCCTTTCCTTTGCGAGCAAACTGCCAGCCTGGCTTATTGTGCCCTAGCCTACTCCAAAAGTTACTTAAGACAATTCCAGCTCTGAAACACAATTGAAGACGCTACGCTAATCAAGCCTTGGCAATGCAACGAGCAAACAGCATGGAGAGAGTGAAATGTATCACCAAACAAAAAACAGCTGACTGAAATCCTCCTCACGAATAACTGCCTCATCACCAGCTCATCACACAAGATGCGTGTGTGTGCGCTTCAGCGGAATATATAATATTTTCCACATTTTCCATTCCCTGTGCATGGCAGCGTGGACAGAACCAAGTAACACTTCAGAACCATGGACAGTGATCGCAGCGTTTTGGAATAGACAACTAAACAAATATCCGATTGGCACAGCGGCCTAGCGTTAAAGTTAGGCTATACGTTAAGTTTATGAAGGAAAATGGGGAAAGGGTCATTATGCAGAAATATCGTAAATGTGCATAACGT
This sequence comes from Etheostoma spectabile, assembly GCF_008692095.1. NCBI lineage: Eukaryota > Metazoa > Chordata > Actinopteri > Perciformes > Percidae > Etheostoma > Etheostoma spectabile. Next base: position 9,213,743 of record NC_045750.1, read on the forward strand.
TAATGTTGCTAAATTAATGAAACTAAAATCAGTTAGATTTTTAATAACTTACCGATGATGATAGCTTTGGCCTACTTGACAGTTCATGTGTAACTTAATTGCTGGAGTTGAAATGCCTCTCGAAGCCTTGGTTTTCTGTGCCAAATTGAGTTCTGGTGCGACATTAACGTTAGCCAGGTTTTTCTTTGGCGATTAACTTCCAACTTTTCATTAAAAGCTAATATTAAAAACAGCGTGGCTAACACTATACGCAACGATGTCCTCCTCGTAGCAATGGTCCTCCTTACTCACGGCTTCCACCGTGAACCATTACATCTGGAACCAACAGGCTAACGCTAGCTTTAGCTAGTTTATCGGCATTGCTAGCTTGTGATTCGTGTCCCATTGATTCGTTTTTTTAACTGTCTATGGTCCCAGTCGGTCCCAGTTGGACCCAGTTGGTCCTAGTTTCTTTAACTGTCTTTGGTCCCAGTCGGTCCCAGTCGGTCCCAGTTGGACCCAGTTTCTTTAAATGTCTTTGGTCCCAGTCGGTCCCAGTCGGCCGCTGCGGGGGGCCGTTACGTTAGCGATGACAAAGCCCGCCCCAGTCGTTTAAACGGCTCTGAGCCCGCCCATTTAGAGTGACGAAAATTACATATTAGGCAACAACTGATGACCCTTTATTATATTTTTTAATATCTAAGGGAGGGCCCTGGCGGATTACACTAGCTATGTATTGATCATGGTGTCATTTTATTGTTTATTGCAACACAAGTTATCATCAGATAGGCTACAGTCAATTGTGCAGCAGACTATATGGTTAAATAACAGCATGTTTTGCATATATCTTGCCCAAGGAAATCAGCCAATATACTCTAATCTCTAAGCCACTAGATTTAAAAATGTTACATTTCAATGGAATTTAATTGCCAGAGCTGTGGATTTGCAAGTGAATTGGAGCACATCTTTGTCAAGTTCAACTTTGTTTAACTTTTACCTGCGTATTTGCACCATTAACCAATAGCAGGTCATGACAGTGGTGACCTTTGAGGGAGTGTCCAAAATGGAGGAAGCTTTTAGCTTAATCAGCTGGGTGCAGCCTTCCACTTTTAATTTAACCAGATCGGTCATATATGCTAGGTATAAAGATAGTGTTTTACAAATAGTTGTGAGACAGGAGTTGATGGTACAAATACTGATTTTAATAAACGGTGCAAAATATTGTCTCATTAACCAAGCTACATAGCCTGCTACCTAATAGTTAAAGCTGATACCCCCAAGCTTCTTCTTTCTTCACTGTGGATTTATCTTGAACAATGTATTTAATAAGTTCATAATTGTTTTTTTTATGTACAATCTTAATTTGAAAAGTAAATAGAAACCAAAAATGTAGTGGAGTAAACAAGTAGGCCTACAACATGTGCCTCTGAATTGTAGTTGAGTAGAAGTATAAAGTAGCATGAAATGGAACTGACTGTAATGACAACAATTACCCTTAAATACCAAACTTTTTGGAAGTCATCAGCTGCTGTGGGAAATTATGGGAACTATAAGATGCACATCTGGACATGAATTCAATAAGTGATTGCATTTTGCTGGCAGCAGAGAGTCAGGATATTGAAACCTGCTTCCCTCAGCAGAAAAAACCCCACTATCATTATCTGTTGCCAACGGTGCAGCCGAAGGATTGTCATCTGTGACTCCTGTGATAAATTCAACAAAAAGACAGATCACAAACGTTGAATTAAGATTACAGATTAAACTAAATGTCAGTAGAAATCGATTGATGTTTTTTGTTACTATTGCCTTTCTTGCATTTACTCTACCCAACCTGTTTTTTTTTTTGTACAGCTTTCCACATTTTGAAATTAGTCTTTTATTTTTTATAACTGTGTTTACATTTTGCTCATTGTAACAGCATCACTCAAAATGTCAACAGTAAGGATCATCATAATTTATAATTTCATGACCTCTGTAGTTCATTTTTACACTTACAATTTTTCTAGCAATGCCTCAAATGTATTACCTCATTACCTCCATTTATTTGGTTATTCAATTCAATTTTATTTCTAGTATCAATTCATAACAAGAATTGTCTCAAGACACTTTATAGAGAGAGTAGGTCTAGACCACACTCTATAATTTACAAGGACCCAATAATTCTAGTAATTCCTCCAAGCATTTAGTCAGTTAGACAGTGGCGAGGGAAAACTCCCTTCAAGGAAGAAACCTGGGACAGACCCAGGCTCTTGGTATTGCAGTGGTTCACAACCTTTTGGATGTTGACATGAGTTATGAGCAGCTCAACCAAAGAGTGATTTCCTTTTTAGATTTCTTAAATTGAAGAAGAATTGAAAAGAAAAAAGAAAAAGCAGACAAATAATCACGACTTTGAGTAATGTAATTGGTCCAATTTTTCCTGGGAGAGAAATGCTGACAAATATCCAGTTATATTAAGCCACTGCCATGTACTATATAGTAACTGTGCAGTGCATTTGAGTGTATAATTATTATTAGGAACCAATGCTTGTCCGTACCAATACTTTGTGTTTGACATTACTATAAATGGCAGCTGAAAGGCAAACAAACATTCATTGTGCATTTAGTAATTTGCTAATATATCTAATACAGGAAGCTCAGCAATCAAAACTCATTTGCTACTATTAACAAATAATCAGAGAGTAATGGGCTTATCTGGTTTGGTTAGGCTGTCTTTACACCAGCCTCCTCAACTCCTTACTGGCACCCATTTGCTATCATTTTAATAGTTTTTTCTAGCTTTAACTCTCATTAAAAATTAACCATAAGATCTGAAAAAAAACAATTCAGAAAATAAATATAACCTTCTAGTGTGTTTAGCTCTGAGACGTAGATGCTGGTCAACTGCACGAACACCTTTGAGACCCCTGCGGAGAAAAGATATTTAACATCTCTAGCTCTAGGACAGCAGCTCATTCAACCGGAGATTATAACAGGGGACAGGAAATCAATGCTTTCAGAAAGGGTGAAGAGCTACAGAAAGTTTCCTCAACAGTCTTAGAGCATTTTCACCACTGGAGAAAAGACATGGTTGATGATTTCTATTTAAATGTTACAGTCATTTTAGTGAAGAACATATGGCAATAAATAAATGCAAGGAACCTTGGCTGAATAAGTAAGTAGTACAACTTACTGTATGCCATGTCCCAAAAGGGAGGCATATTTCTTCTGACTCACTGACTTTTATTTCATGTCCACATCCAGACAGGTTAGGAGTCACCCAGCATGCCAAAGTAACTGTTCAAAAGAAAAGCTGAATAACAAATAGTCTCGCTTTACCAGACCCTCCTTTAAAGCGTGCCGAAGGAGGGTCTGGCTACTCCACATAGCATTCAGGGATGGGAGGGAAATGTTCTCTGGTTAAATGGCATTTCTAATCAGAATCATTACGGGTGACGCTAAGCTCCGCACAGAGCCATTGCAAAATGGTTGAGTGGGAGAAAAGTCAGATTGGACAGATAGTCTAGATGGCTGTCTCAATTTAGCATGCAGAGATCTGAGGAGCAGTTAACCTTAGTCCTCCTAAATCCACTGAATTTAAAATTCACAAAGAAAGCGGAAGGAAACAAGCATCTAGCTGAATTTCCTGCAGCACCGGAGCAATCCCAGAAGTAATTGACTGTTTTTATATAGCCCTTTTCTAGTCTTAACGACTACTCAAAGCGTTTTTACATAGTACAGGAACCAGTCATCATTCACACACTGTGGCCGAGGCTGCCGTACTAGGTGCTCACACACATTTACGCTCCGATGGCGCAGCATCGTGGGCAACTGAGATTTCAGTGTCTTGCCCAAGGACACTTCAACATGGGACTAAACTACTGAACTAGGGATTGAACTACCAACCTTCCGATTGGCAGGGGGACCGCTCAACCACTGAGCCCCAGCAGCCCATTGTGTGGAAGGGGAGTGTCAAGGATATAGACTAAATAACAAATAACCTGCTATAATATCACGGTGCTCTGAGAGAGATGCGTGGCCTATTTTCATCAGCATTAATAATATTGCATAATTTTACACATTACTGTCTTTTGAAATGCATTTATTTTTGTTCATGCAGACTGTGTAACATCAGTCATCTGGATTTATAATACCATTTTGAAACAGTGTTGTTGTCAGTCTCGGCTTTTGCCAATTTCTCTCAGTCTGAACTTTCAACGAGCAGACAAATCAATACAGGGCATTACTTTGAAAAAAAAAACATTAACATTATGGCCTTCTACATGCATCATTGCAGTTTTCTCAGGCAGAAAATGGGCTTTCAAATCTCTGAGCAAGGCTCAGATAATTCCCTTGAGATTTCCTGGTTTTAGCAATGTATATTTCACAAGTAATTCCCTTGGAGAAAAAAATTAAATAATAATAAAAAAATTATGGCCACAATATTTCTCTGTTAAACTGCAGGAGGAAGACAGTGCAGAGGGGCAGGGTCAGTGAAGGAGCACTCAGCCCTGAGAGGCACAGAGTGACTTGCAGTCATAAAGGAATCTCATTTTTTGTTGCCCGATTTTCACAAGTGTCATCATACACTTCTATATCCTTGAGACTGGAGGCATCTGTATCGTCCCCTGCGCTGCTCACACTGTTCCTGTAAGCGATACCTCCTATAAAGGGATACACACTTCCTGTGAACAGGTCTCTGATGTTATAATAAGGGAGCTCTGGGTCTTGTCTTTGAGGCTTAGTAATACCCTGTCCCTCCATGGCTTTGTTTCCTTGATAATACTTTGAAAACTTATTGAAGATGATGGTGACAGGCAGAGCAACCACTAACAGTCCACAGACAATACACAACGTGGCCACTATCTTCCCTGCCAGCGTTACCGGGCAGGTGTCACCATAACCGACCGTGGTCATGGTGATTGTGGCCCACCACCAGCCTGAAGGGATGGTCCCCAAATCAGTGTTCTCCTCTTCCTTTTCTGCAAAGTAGATGAGGGCGGAAAAGATGGAGATCCCCACTGAGAGGAAGAGAAGGAGCAGGCCCACCTCGTTGTAGCTGTGGCGGATGGTAGCACCTAGCGCTCGCAGTCCGATGGAGTGGCGGGCCAGTTTGAGGATTCGGAGAATCCTCATGAGGCGCAGAACCTGCACCACTTTCCCCATGTTTTCTAAGTCCTCGTTCTCCTCCGCGGCCTCCTCGTCGGCTGTTTCCAGAGCTAATGTGAAGTAAAATGGCAAAATTGAAGCAACATCGATGATGTTTAAGGGGTTTTGGAGGAACTTCCTGAGGGAGGGCGCAACAATCATCCTGATGATGAACTCTGCGGAGAAGCAGGCAATGCAGATTTCCTCCAGGATGGCGAGGCCAGGGTCCTCGATGGGTTTATCGTTGTCGTCCACCCACTGAAACTCAGGCATGCTGTGGACGCACATGGCAACAATAGAGGTCAACACCAAGCTGAGGGAGGCCACGGCCATGATCTTTGAACCTCTTGAGTGACCTGGATCCTCCAGCCTGAGCCAAAGGTAGCTCCTCACTTCTGCACACCAGGCACCTTTGAACTTGGCCAGGTCTTTATCAAGAGCAGAGAGCTCCTCAAAGGAGGAGTCCAAGCTTGGCGGCTGCTGGTCGTCGCTCCTGATGTCCCACTCTCTGTCGTCGATGTACTCCTTCCTCTCATGGTACCAGTAGCTACAGCAGGGGCTCAGGTGGAGCTCCTGGATTCCCCAGTACTCAATCTCTTGACTGAAGGAGAAGACGCACACTTCCTCCATCATATGGATGCATCCCGTGTGGTAGAAGTTGAGCACGCAGAGGAAAACCCGGGGATTCCTGTCGAAGTAGTACTCCTTCTCAGACAGGCTGTAGTCGTCACAAAGTTCAAGGATGGCCGCCTCGCTTTGGCAGCGCAGCAGGCGAGCCAGGCGTGTGTGAGGGAAGCGGAGCAGCATGTCTGGATCCACTTTGTGTCGAACCCCTCCCACGTTAAGGTGGACTTGGTCTTCCTCTTTACCCCGCCGGTGGAGGATTTGCCCATACCCCATGGTCCTGATGGTACAAACAGAGACATAATGACGAGAAATTAAGTATGTCAGTTTTATAGATTTTTTTATGCACCACAAGCTTTAAGACTGTATGTGGTACACGTATGTGGAGGGATGTCTATCAAGACATATTTGACTGCACTTTTTGTAGAACACACAAGTCTTCTGAAGGAAAATAAAATCAATTGGCCTACAATACACACACTTATCGCTTGATCTATGGTGAGTGAAGAGGCGTGAGGTGCTGTGTCTCCTTCCAGGGCTCAAGTAGCCTACTACACCAGAAGAATCAAATTACACAGCGGACTAGACTAATCCAGAGGAAATGAGAGGCAACAAGTTCAAACTGAATCCAAACAATATTTCGACCAATTATTGAAAGCCAAAAATGTATTTCTATATTATTCGGTCCTAATATCGACTATTCTACAATTCCTATTGCATGCACACCCGTGCATGAAGATTTGTTTCACCACCTAACCCTACAAATAAGTCAAGTTTTAATTTGCGACTAAAAAAATAAGAAGAAGAACTAAGTCCTTAAATCCATTTACATGCAAATCACAAACAACTTCTCCTCCTCCGCGAGAAAAAACCGCCCCCGCGCGACCCGATACCGGATGGATGGATGGACTTTTAATTTGACTCAAACTCAAGCTGAAACGTACCTGTCCTTGGAATCTTTCTTTCCATGAAAATAACTTTTATCCAGGTGGTTTAGTTTTTACATTCTTGTAAAGTGCAGCGGTCCTAGCCTGGACGGCAGGTCTCCGGAGGGAGTGCGGTGCTGCAGCTTCACGGACGGGACAAGAGCTGGAGGCGGGACAGAGCCACGGCGGCAGTTTGTTCCGTTTTATAGGGAACAGGGAGGGGAGGGGAGGGGAGGGAGGGAAGGAGAGGGACTGCACAGATGTAGGAACACCCTGCGAGAAATGGCCGAAATATAAGCTATAGTCGCTTTTTTAGGGCATTTATTAATTAGCCTATAGATATGTAAGAATCTGTATTTCTGTTGTATGTTGTGATAATTAATCTTTGCAATCTATTATAAGATCATATTACTTTCCTTTCAGTAACAAAGTGCACCTGCAGTAATTCCATGCATGTCTAATGAGTCAAAAACGGCTCTATGTGTGTGTGGAAGTACTGCAACTAGATTGCAGCTGGAGGGGTGGCCCTACTATTTGAGTAAAATCACACTGACATTTCAATCCTCTGTGAGAAAGCACTTCTGGCAGGCTAACTGCCACAGCAGGCAGTAACACTGTATTTGGCAGCAAAGGGGAAATACAACAAACCTTTGTATTGGCAGTAGTTTAAAAAAAGAGAGCAGGCAGGCGTATTGGTTGTAGTTGTACTCACAACAGTTTGACAATTTGTAATCTATGAAATAACGTGACAAGTTTTTTGTCCATTTGTGTCCTAGCCGAGGGGGGTTTCTATCCATCATTTTATTACCTCGATAAAAACATTCTTAGTAGTTCCATGTGCTGCTAGTAGCATAGAATATAGTTCCTCAAAGCACCAAAGCCTTGCAGGGAGATGTGGACTATCTCTGTTCTACTCCTAAAATGAATGCGGATTGTGCTTTTGTGCCCTGTGAGAGCTGAAATATTACCTGCTCAACATAAAAAGGAATCAGTGACTCTCGATAAACAGTGCATTGTCAAGTAGTTTCTCAAGCAAAACATGTCCAGCTTTTTAATTCTAAGAATTCGCTGAATTTCGATGTATTATGGGATGGCAGGCCCGCTATCGGGAATTATCATCGGGGGGACAACATTTTCCAAGTTGGGCCCCTCACCCAGTCCAGCAGCACCATAGAACTTTGTATTGACCCTTTGGGCCTTGGGCCAGGGTCATCTGTATCCTTTGACCCCTTGACCTCACCTTAACCTGCCATTTTCACAGCATAAGGATCTTCATTTCAGTGGTGAAGATGGAGATTATGTGGTTATGATTGAAGGCAGGAGGTTTTATTTTATTTTATTAATTATCATGTAGTCTTTTAAAATCTCCTGATTTTGTGGCCAGGTTGGTAGAGCAGGCGCACAAATGTAGAACTCCGACCTGTGGCCCTTTGCTGCATGTCATTCCCCTGCTCTCTCTCCCCTTTCATGTCTTAATCTGTTTTGTGAAAATAAAGGCCTGAAAAATGCCCCCAAAAAATGCAAATCTTTAAAATAATTTTTTTCCTGATTTTAAAAAAAGTTGAAACTCTTTCCGTTTGTTGTTTCGGTTTTACACGTCATTATTTGTTGAAAGTTGTACTGTGACCGTTACTTTTTTTAATTTTATATGATATAAAAAACATAAACATCTGTTTTTTCAAGGATCATAAAAACTTCTAAACTTGTGGTGTCCCTGTGGCTCAGGGGTTAAGATGCTGACCATGAATCACCCTACCTTTAAATTTAGCTGGGCACTTTGTACATCGCTCCCTCTCTCATTTCCTGTCAAAATGCCAAAATGTCAAAATTTATACAATTACATTTAAAATTGAAAACACTTTATTGCACATTTCATTCTCACTATTCATACCAATAGTTTATATATTTATATATACGTATTAAAAACATTTCCTGCAAGATCTATTTTGGTGACACAAGTCAACTAGTTAAATCAATCTCTTTACAGTTCATATTGAGACTCACTTCCAGCCACATGACGAGACACAGGTCCACACAGTCATCCCAATCAGACTGTAATAGGAAACACCTGTGTGTAGTTGTGTTTGTTAGCAGGAACCTCCCTCATCATGCCCATATGTGGAGGCCTGTAGAGTTTATGCCTGTCCCAAACGCTTTAAAAACAAGGCGAAAGCAGCAACGTTAAGGTTGCCCATTTCCTACCTCTTGTGCCATGGGTTCTTCAGTTGGATTGGGGTTTGTAGTTCTAGTTATATTCACTGCTTTTGCTTAAGATTTTAGATTTTTCTTGCAACTTTCAAAACCTATTCTATCTCTTTCAGGTGGCTTACTCTCCTATTAGCTGTTGTAAATATAAGCGCTCAAAAGAAATCCTTGATAAGTAAGTTATTTCTATTACTTTTTTTTGAATGTTTTTGTACCATATGCTGTTTACTTAGATACATGTTTAATCCCAGATATCAACTCAAAATGCTTGGGGAACGTCATGCGTTTGGATGTTGGTCCACTTGGAGGAAATCTTCTTGAAGTGTCTGGTGTTGTTAGTAAGTTGATAGTCCTGAATTAGTGTGTTTTTTGTTTTTAACTATCTCAGATTCTTTCTTCTAACTGTCATCTTTCCCTCCTCAGATAACTCTACAATTGTCCTTACACCAAGATTAGCTTCCATGTGTGGCTTCAGCATGAAGATAGACCCTTTGGGAAATGCTATGATTTTTGCCTCTCTTCAAAACTGTTTTGCTCAGAATGTGGTAAAAAGACAGATTGTTTATAGAAAAGCATGTGGTGTTTTGTTTTGTTTGTTCATTTTGAGTCTTGTTTGTAGGACGATAAGGCATTTACAACAAACTTAAAGCTTCGTCTGCACGGGAATTGGATGACTGAAGATGAGGTGTACCAGGTGGCTGAGACCTGCCAATACACTGCCTGGGCCTCCAGAGAAATTGTCTGTGTCCAAAACTATATGGAGGCAAGTGAATGCAGCATGACTCAAGGGTTATTTTCCAGTCTATATGATAAGTGGCTTTTGGTCCTGTATGAGCATTAAGGCTGGTACATTTGATGTCACTGGAGAGGGGGAGATTGATTATCACTTATGGAATGTCCTCATTTCTAGGTGTCTGTGAAGAGGGCGGCTCCAGATGATTATGCCCTACCTCTACATCACGTCTCAGGGGCCAAGTCAATGTTTCGTGATGTTCGACAAGCTATGGTTAGATGAGCTAGTTGTGCATTTAATTTAACTTTTAAAAAAACAAACTTTTCTGCATAATTTCTCTTGCTATTTGCTTCACAGAAACAACCCGCCAATGCAGAATTCAGACTCACAACACTCTCATTCTTCACTCCCGAGGAGAGGATCATGAAAGTCCCTGAAGCCCAGCGCAGAGGTTATGGGATTGCAAAAACCCCTACAAGGCTGGTTCTGCGTATCCCAAAGACTTCACCTGAAATATACACTCAGACTGTAAGTGGGACTGCAGTTTGCCAAAATTTGAAACAAGCTTTACTTTGGACATCTTGCCCCTCAGACAGGCACTGGCTAAATAATTGCAGCCCGTTAGAGAACTCCCTACTTGCTTACACTTGCAGTTAACTATTGGATCTGCTAATAAGCTGCCTTCTTTAAAAATCAAAGGATTACTTTGAAATCCAGCTGGCACAGTTAGTCTATTTTACTGTATCTATATCTTACTCACTATGTTGAATTACCCACATCCTTTGAGAGTTAAATTCTCTTGTGACCACAGTATACAAGAAATGGAGTGACCAAATATTAATGTACACAATGTTCTGTAATTTCACCCTGCAGGTTGCCGGTGTGCCAATGATGGTGCTTAAAACGTCAATGAAATTTGAAAAGAGGTGGCTGGTGACTCAAATCAACGCAGATGCGGCTTGCCCAACATTGGAGGGTAATGTTTAACACTAGGCTGGGACACAGCTCCCACTCTGAGGCTGTCTTCAGTATTTTCTGTTGGAATTGTGGCTCTTGCATTTGGGGGTTTAGCAGTTTACTGAACTGATTCCAGGGATTTTAGACTTTATAGATTTGACTACAAGGAGGCATACAATTCTCCACTAGACTTGATATAACTGGTGTGGAGGCCTTTTAGGAGCAGAACATTTAGCCCCATTTTTGGGGGTAAACCCAAAACTTATTTGCTTTATTCGGGGTTGATACCACTATACTTTAACTGAGTGAATAAGATCAATCATTAAATGTGTCCATATGGGTCTTTCCCTGCCTAACGTGCTGTATTTTTGTGTTCAGGTAGCGTTTCCTTCACCCCAAACACAATCAACTGGATCCTGCCAAGGAACATTGACCCGCTGATGTCCTCTGGTCAGTTTAAACTGTTGGAGGTGCACATGGGTGTTGATGGCCAGAGGCTCACCACTGCTGAGATGGCTGCCAGACAATATGTGCTGTCTGTCACTGATGTACACATTGTCATTACAATTCCTGTTGGGGCTGTTGGTGGCCACTTTAAGGTCAGATTTACTTTTTACTTTTTTTTTTTTTTAAATGAATGAGGTTGCCCAGCCTGCATGGACTCTTTACATGTGCACATGTTCTATTTTTAATTTAAAATTGTCAAGATTATAATGCCACTAAAGGAATGCCTTACTGAAGAGTTTTGACTTTTGCAGAGTCATGTTCAGGATGGTCAGTACCTTACTACTTATACCATTGCCCCAATGCTTGAGTTGCTCTGGACTGAAGACACTGCTCACGAGGACACAAGATACAAAGTCATCCTTCCCATCACGACACCTCTTCTGTCTCGACCTCTGCAAGTCATTGACAGTAAGTTTTTATCTTGGTACTCTTGGCCATATTTGAAATGTATTGTAAGCTGCTGTCTTTATTTTTTTTTTTTTTGTTTGTCCCACAGACACAGTTACCAAGGAGCAGATATTTAAGGTGCTGATTGGGCCTTTCAGCCCTGATGTAGCACTGGTAAACATCACCTTCCCCTATGAGGTTTTGTCAGTGGCAGACGGCAACCTTCGAGGCTTTAACATCCTGCAGCACGAGTCCCACAGCAGCTCAAAGGTCTTTACACTTGAAGTGCCCTTCACGGACCCTAGTGTACTACAAATGGTAAGCTTTACTCCCAACTTGGGAAATAACATGCAAAAGTTTTAATTTTGAGGGCTAATCTTTCAATTTCCCAACAGACAGAAAAAGGCACTACAGTCTACTCTCTTTACCTGACCTTTGGCTTGCTGGTTCTGCCGGAGTTTGCTCCATTTTCTGTCTCTGCTCATCTGGAAGCTAAAATAGTAAACCTAGGTCTGTACTCATGATATGATGCATTTATTCATTATGGGCAAAATTATTTGAACCTAACCCTCTGCCCCCCCCCCCCCCCCTCTGCAGTTCATCCCTCAGTCTCTGGTGGCTGTGATGGTCAAAACTTTTATGTCCTTGTGAAACATGGGACCAGCTCCTTGAACTTTCAGATCATAGTAGGAAGACAAGTGTTGACCCCGGACTTGGCTCAGCAGTTCGGCTTCATGGACAACGGAACACACTTAAGTTTTTCAGTACCATCTTATGCCCCCATTGTTGTGAAAGAGGTACATCACAATAGGTTTACCTAACCAAAGTACATGTGCAGGGATTTGTCTTGGACACTTGTTGAAATTATGTGCAACTTATTTGTTTCTGACTTCTCAGGCTGTGGGGTCCTCTATCAGAAGCAGACTCGATGTGGCACTGAAGTATCCTGAGGCCAACAAAAATATTAAAGACTTTTCTGTGGCTTGCAATTTCTTCTCAACACTGACTGGTTTGTTAGAACATTGTGGTTTTTTTTTTTTTTTTTTTTTTTTTTTTTTGGTTGGGGCAGGCACTAACCTGACTCTGCTTAAATCTGATCCTCCTTTTCTTCAGAGTGTTTTCCTAATGGAACCATGACAGCTGTGGCACTGAAACTGGAGTCAGTTCCCAGCCTGAACCCCAGGCATCTCACCCTCAGAGACCCCAGCTGTGGTCCCTCCTATAGCAATGACCACTATGCTTATTTTGTCTTCGCTGGAAACTCCTGTGGGACAACCAGAAAGGTAGCATGCTGTTAAATTATTTCCCTGAATGCAGACTGTAACACAGATTGACCTGTAACAAGTGTTTTTTTTTTTTTTTTTTTTTCTTCCCTCAGTTTTTGCCAAACATGATGTTGTATGAAAATGAAATCTCTGTGCCAGAGGAACATTTAATGAAGACCAACTTAAATAAGGACTCACTGGAGTATCAGTAAGTGACTTTGACCCATTTTTGCTCCCATGGGTTTAAACTTTAAGAAATCAAAAGTGCCAACGTTTTATAATTTTTTTTTCCTCACTCTGACCTTTTGCAGCATGTCTGTCTTAATGCAATAGACTGAGCATCTGGACAAAATAATCTAAATTTCACTTTAGAACACTTATTAGAAAAATTGGCAGATTTATGTCAAACCAGGAGACTTGTGGAAGCTATACATGCATGAATCACACTCTGGTACCATCAGATTGTGAACATGACCAATGACACATTTTTTTCCTTTTTTCACTTTTGTCAGTTACACCCCTACAGACTAAAGTTGTCTAATGGGCTTTTCTTTCCCCCAGTCTAAAGGTTTCTTGTCATTATGACATCGACACAAACCAGGGTGTGGCCTTCTTCACCAGCCCTCGTACAAGTGAACCATTTGCTGAAAATGCAAGAGGCGAGCTGCAAGTTGAAATGAGACTTGCTTCAGGTAAGGAAAGTTCTGGATAAAAGGGACAGGATCACCTTTTTACTAACCTGCATAAACACTTTTGATATCTTGGACAGTCTTGCAACTCTAAAGAAAAGACAAGATTTTAAATTGACTGTTCTGAAATAGGTACTCCTGGTTTCCTAAAGCCAGGAGGCATTCCCACAAATCTTTAAACTAATCATGAGTAAAGTAATTGGACTTCTGACATGGTTGGTTCACATCTTTTTAAACTAAATCTAAATTAAGTTGACCAGTATATTACCATATATTTTCACTTCCTGCATTGTCTATCCTGTGTACAGGCTCATTTATATTGTTTGAATTCATAACTTGGTCATGTTCTGGCTCTCTTCACCCAGATGACACCTACAGAGCCTTTAACAACCTAGATAGTCCCATCACAAAGTACCTCCAACAGCCACTGTATTTTGAGGTGAAATTGAGGTCTACAAACCCTGAGGTATCATTGGAGCTTATGTCCTGCTGGGCAACGCTAGAGAATGACAGGAAATCCCTTCCCAGATGGGACATAATCATTGATGGGTAACTTCTTAATCTTTCCCTGCTGGGACGTTTGCCCACAAACAACATAACTGTTAAACTGAACTTGAGACATATTTACCAAATTAACTAGTGGAACAATTTTTATCCTCAGCTGTCCAAGCCCAAAAGACCCATTCCCAGTGAAATTCCATCCTGTTTTTCCTGATGGCAGAGTTCAGTATCCTTCTCATGTCAAGCGCTTTGAGGTCCCGATGTTTGCCTTTGCCGACGATAAAGAGAACTTGAAAAGCAAGGTAATTTAGCTTAAATGTGTCAAATTTGTGAAACCTATGTTGTAAATGACAATCCCAATAGCAATAAATCTGTTCCTTACTTCTAGCTCTTTTTCCACTGTGACGTGGTGCTCTGTGATGCCAAAAATCCAGTGGGTAGACCTTGTACTGGGCAGTGTTCAACCCTGGACTACAAGACAAAAGGTTTGACCTCATTATACAGTAATTCACACTAAGGCTTCAATTTGTTACCACAGACAAGGGATGGGATAAATACTCCATAGTTGGTGTTCTATTAAAGTGACTAATCTATAAATTCTTTCTCCACAGGTCAAAAACGTGAAGTTTCAGAAGACCAAAGCTCCAAACACGTGTCATTAGGACCCATATTTATTAAACAAAATCCTTAAAGATTTTAAAAGAATTGACACTTTTCTTGGATATTATCCTGGAGATGGGATTCTTTTTCAGCTGTAGTTTTCCATGGTTAAAATGTGGTCCCAATAAACATTTTGTCAAAATATTTCTGTCTTGAGTAGTATTTTAACAAATGATACAATGTTGTGAATTTGCATTTGCTATGGATGGTTTTTTTTTGTGGGTTTTTTTTTTTAAATGTGGGCTTTTTCATTTCATGGAACTGAGCCAAAGTGCTCCTAATCAATGGTGATTTTTATTTTTCTTTTTTTTTTTCTTTCAGTATTTGTGTGTATACCGCATATAAGGGTTCAGTGCTTTGCCTTTTCAACGTTATGTTGCATCTTTAAGATGGCTTTTTTTTTTTTTTTTTTTTTTTTTTCTCCCTCAATTCTACAGTTTTGAGATTTTTGCACATTAATTAAATCAACTGAAATTACTTGTAAATATTCAACCTGAAGTCTCTTGGACTATGAAGCTACCCGCTTGGTAAACCTTTCTTGGCAGATTTTGTCAATTCCTCTCTGCAGAACCTCATGCTCCACCAGGTTGGATGGGGAGTCGGTGCACAGCCATTTTCAGATTTCTCCAGAGATGTTCAGGCTTGGCCACTCTGACATTTGGAGTTGTCCTGATGCCACTTGTTCACTTTGGCTGTGTGCTTGGGGTCACTGTCCTGTTAAAAGATGAACTGTTAGTCGGCTGAGCGCTGTATAGCAGGTTTTCTTCCAGGAGGTTTCTGTACATGGCTGCAATCAACCTTGACTAGTCCCACATGATGCTGCCACCACCATGCTTCACTAAATTTCTTGCCCAGGTGATGAGCAGTGCCTGGTGTCCTCAACATAGCTCTTGGCATTCATACCAACGAGTTTGAGCTTTGTCTCATCAGACCAGAGAATTTTGTTTCTCATTGTCAAGTCTTCAAGGTGCCTTTTGGCAAACCCCAGCTGGGCTGCCATGTGCCCGTTTCTAAGGAGTAGCTTCCTTCTGGCTACTCCACCATACAGGCCTGATTGGAGTGCGGCAGTGATGGTTGTCTCTGAAAGGTTCCCCCCTCTTCACAAAGGAACCCTGGATCTCTGTCAGAGTGACAACTGCGTCGTTGGTCACCTAACTAAAGCCTTTCTCCCCCTGACCAATCAGTTTAGAGGGATGGCCAGCTCTTGGAAGAGCCCTGGTTGTTCCAAATGTCTTCTATGTTCAGATGGAGGCCACTGTGCTCATTGGGACCTTTTTAAAGTAGCAGACATTTTTCAGTACACTACCCCAGATCTGTGACACAAGACAATCCTGTGTTGGTCTATAGACATTTCCTTCAATTTCATGCTTGTTTTGGGGTCTGACATGCACTGTGGGACCTTGTATAGAGAGATGTGTGCCTTTCCAAATCATGTCGAATTGACTGAATTTACCACAGGTGGACTCCACTTAAACATCTCAGAGATGATCAGTGGAAACAGAATAGCCATTTTGTCAGAGAAAAAATCTCCAATGGACCAAAAAAATTGCCTGTGCAGCAGGTAAGTTGTAAACCAGTTTAAGACTGGACCAGACAGGTCAATGTTTCTACTCTGTGTAGTAAAATCTGATGGTCAACGGTATCCAAGGTAGCGCTGAGATCCAGGAGCACAAGAATCAGTGTTTATATGCAAATAATTCACAACTTTAAGTGTGGTTTCTGTGCTGTGGTGGGGCTGAAAGCCTGATTGATAAATGTCAAGAAGGCTGTTTGACATTAGTTGATGAGCTGAAAAGAAACTGTTTTTTTTTATTATCTTGCTGAGAAATGGCAGGTTGGAGATGGGCTTATACATTCATATGACTGCATCAAGATTGCTCTTCTTCAGGAGTTGTTTAATGACATAACTTCTAATACCTCATGTGCAGTTAAAAACAGTTTTAAAAATGGGGTGGGGAGAGGGTCCAAGCAGCAGGTGGAGGACCTGAGCTGTCTTTAAATCAATGTGGAGAAAATGAGGCATGGTAACAGTTATAATTCTGGAAAACTGGAGGAAAGGAGGATTTGTAGGCCTTGATGCACTAATATTCTGTCTGATAGCTATGATTTTGTTGTTGAAAAATGTAGCAAATTTGTCACACAGTAGACGACATCTCTGATGGGGTTGTAGATGGTGAATTAATAGTTTGATCAACAGTAGAGAAAAGCCCTTTACTGTTGTGATTTTAGAGAAAAAAAACTCAGGTCTGTTTCAGTTTTTTGTTGTAGTGATTAAGTTTTCTCAAATACAGTATGCCATGGTGAACATGGAGTTTTTCTCCACTTTCTTTCCGCCTCGCAACACTCTCTCTTACTCTGCCCAACAACCGCTCCATTCCTCCAGGAGGCTTCTTGTTTTGCTGTGTTTTTGGTTATAACAGGTGCAATGTTATCAATGATATTTTGTATTTTAGAGTTACAGTTGTTTACAGGGTCCTCAATGAATTGTGCCATAGACAACAATGAGATATTTACAATGCTCATAAAGGTTTCATTGGTAACAATGTTAATAATCAATTTTTTAACTGTTCGGGTAGCTTTCTGCTGTACAGGAAAAGCAGACACAACGAAGAATATGCAACAATGATCTGAGATAGCAACATCACAGGGCACAGTGATATTAAGTCCTTTTGATGGGACTATAAGTCTATGGTATGCTCTTTATTGTGGGTGGGTCCGGAAACATGCTGAATGTAGTCAAATGCCTCCAATAGGGAGATTAAGTTTTGAGCATTGGAGGCAGTTGCATTGTCTATGTGAATATTAAAATCACCTACGATAATTATGCCATCATAGTCAGTGGAGACCTTGGACAGCAGCTCAACAAAGTGATCTTGAAAAGCATATTTGGATTTGGACAGTAATAATTAAGAATGGAAAACAACAATTGATTGATATAGCAAGGTGTTAAAAAGATGCAAAATCCCCCAGTATGATTTCCTTACAGTTACAGTTATCGGAGAAGACGGCAGCTATTACATCGCCTTTCTTATCAGGTCTGGTAGTGGGGATACATTCAAAATTCGGAGGTGCTGTCTCAATGAGTGAAACTGTACCATTTTGCAGCCAAGTCTCAATTAGAGTCAAATTCATATTATGGGTGCAAATAAGGCCATTAAATAAAAATGACTTGTAGTTAGTGACTTGACATTTAATAAAGCCATTTTCATTGTCCAAGGTGAATGGCTTTGTGGGTGATTGATGGGTGAAGTCTGAACAAGTAACAAATTGTTTGGATTCCTGTGTGTTATATGGGCCTTTCTGGATGTGGGCATATGGTTTATTAGTACAGGAATAGTTATGGCTGGGTGACAGTCATTGATATTGGTAAAAAGGAGCGGACTCAAACATTGCAGATGACGCTAGTAGGGGGAGCTATTGGGGATAACAGTAGGCCTACTAGGTGGTGCCACTGTTAATGGACGTCCAAATATGAAACAGTTAAAGCCTACCTAATATATTTGCTACCCTTAAAAATCCCATTGCCCTAGCCTGGCTTTTTGAAATGTTTATTGGATCCCCCAAAGCCATGCCGTCAGTTTTCCTAGAGTCTGGCACAGTACTCATACAAATTGTATACGTTCAAACATCACAAATCCATAAACCAGTAAGCGCTATAAACAAAACGGGCACCATGAATCGTTTACTGCTCGCTCAGTTAATGTTTGCAAAATGGCTCTAGATTTAATTGTGATTTATTAAAGGGTTCTATCCTGTAATGACTGTAAATTACAGTAGATTTGTTCTCAGTCTAGGTGGTTAGAGATGTCCTAAACTGGCCTGGCTTGACAGAATGTTCACTACTGATGTACACTACTCGGTCAGCAAAATGATTTAAGACATTCTTGAAGATCGGAAGACTGGATTGCAATCTGTTCTCCACAGGACGCCGCGAGAGATTACGGTAGTGCATTTGAAAAACATTTGGTCCAATTGAGCAATAAAGAGCTATGGTCCGGCTGCTGAGTTTTGAGAAATTTCCAGTTTTTAGATTTCTTAGCTGCTGATGACTAAATGACTGAATAGTGCTAAAGGTGTGACAAAACTAAAGCTTGAATCTCTTGGTTCAGAGTGCTTGATGCTACATACACTCACATTTTCTGATAACAGCAATGCTCTTACCTATTTATTACAATCTTGCCAATCCCTCCCCATAAGTCTCATTCACAGGCCGTTGTCCAGTTAGGCAGTATGTTCCCAGCAAGCCAAACCCTACTGGCCTAAAGGTCTTTGTCCTTGCATCACCAAATGGTCTGATGCTTGCTTTTTAAGTCTACCAAGGGAAGAACACCTTTACAGTCCAAAGTTTAGGAGTGCAGCAGTTCTATGGTTGAATCTGATCTGTTCCAACAGGAAGCCACATATTCTTTGACAGGTACTTCACAACCATAGATTTTTTGGACGCATTGCTGTTAAAGGGCCTTCGTGCAACTGGAACTATAATGAAGAACCATGTCCCAAAGCTGTGCCAGCTGCCAGTAGACAAAAGCTGAAAAAAGGGGAGAGGGACATCAGTTTCAGTGGTCAGAAATAGTCCTTAGCTGGCCATCACAAAATGGTTCAACAAACCAGTGCTCATGGCATCCACTGTACATGGGTAAGACCCGGAAGACATCTGTTCCAGAAGGTCCAAGAAAGAAAAGCTCCTGATCCAGGTTAGAAGACCAACAGTAATTAAGTATAATGACAACATGGGTGGTGTGGATCTATGTGATCGCATGCTTAGCTTCTGACTGACCATCCAAGAACACACATCAGTACTTGGACCTTACATTACTCCTAGCTGAAATTTCGGAACTGGATAAAAGCTGTGAAGAAAGTGAGGATGAGCCACCATCTAAAATGAGGATCCCACAACCAGAGCCATCGGTGTGCAGACTAGGAGCCATGCACATGCCTGAGATGATACCAAGCATGCAGAAATAAGGGCTGCAAAAGAAAGATGTACATGAGATTGACAAAATGCTCTTGCTCTGCATTACCAAAAAGAGAAATTGCTTCCAGAACCACCACTAAAAAAAAAAAAAATAAAAAATAAAAATACTGAGAACAAAATGAAGAGTGAAGGAAAAAAAATTAGATTGAATGGTTTCACAAAAAAATCCAACAAAATCATTTACATTAGTTCTATGTTCAAATAATGCTAAAAGGATTCTAGGGGACCAATCAAAGGATATGGAGATAAAGTATTAAGCTTTAATAGTAAACATCAAGAATGTAGTTATCAAAATGCCTGTATTCTATGATATAATCACTCTGCAGCCCAAATGTCTATTCTCGGTTGTAAAGGTTTCTACACTTAAATGATCCGGTTGTCCACACTAAAATAAAATTGTAGGTTTTAACTCTAAACGGTACGGAATCAAAAATTAGGGAAACATTTTCCTTGGTTCCCAGGAGGGAAGGCACAAGGAATTAGCTCACTCTTGCAAACTTGTGTGGCTGGTTGAAGTCAGCATAGTGCAGGTATTAGTGAGGCCTAGCTGCTGCCCTAGGATACATCATCCCTCTTTGACAGCAATTAGGGCCCAGAGTGTAGAAAATCTTTCAACTGGATTAGGAACTTGTCCCTTAGTCCAATCCTGGCTGCATGTCAGTATACCTGAATATTACTCCCCATTTATGTAATTTTGATGTTAAAAGGGCCTTTTTAATACATCTGGACACTTTTTAAAACAGTTCAGGATTATCCAGGACGTTATCGTTCAGAAGCTTCAGTTTTGAGTTTCCAAATAGCAGTTAAGCTTACCAACATCACTTTGGTTGAGGCAGAACATACGAGAATAGATTTGTTTCAGCAGCCAAACTGCTCTGGCCCATTGCAGATTTTTTACATGAACATTTTTAAAAGTGCATTGACATTGTTTTTAAGCCTAAAAAGGCAATGTGGGTAGATAAAAGTTGCTTAAATGACAAGTTTTATAGCTGCAAGTCCATTTGTCTGTATACAAAAAGTCAATTGGCAACAGGTTGCCAGATGCAGGTTTAAAGAGCAAATTACATTTAAATTTGATACTTATGACTGAATTAGGCAAAGAAACTTATATTTGTTTAAGAAACTTAGTTTTTTATTTCAGGAGGTTTGACTGAGTGTTTTGAACAATAGGTCCAGTGGAGATCTGCCTTTGGTGGGTGGCGTCCATACTTCCTCGCTCTAGAAACAAGCAGCACATATATTACCAACTGCACACAATTATAAGTTTATCCAGACTTATTTGAGCCACTTACCCCTTCTCAGTCCTTTAGTTCCTTGATGTTTATCACCACCCAGGCCAGTAGGATGCATACACTGGCCTCTGCAGGAACCATCTTGGCTATTTGTGTCACAAATCAGTGCATCACAGTGGACATAAATCTGAAGATGAACAGAAGGATTTGTTATGCAGGACTTGGGCAGCTATTCCTCCTCTCATTTGAATGTACAAGTCTTACCTCATCATTCACAACCTCTTCATCTTTAGTGAAGGTGAACATCTTCATAGAGAAGCGTTTGATGTGGGATGGGTACACAACTCTGGCATCACTCACAACCGGATAGAAGATTGTTTTGTAGCTGTCATCACGATTCTCACAGCTAGTGAAGAAAAAGAAAAATTAACTTTGCATTTCAGCAGTCTTTTAAACTCATTATGGATAAACATTACCTGTCCACAATAATGTCCCAGCTTGGCAGAGATGTCCTGTTCTTGTGGAGGGTGGCCCAACAGTTTTCCAGGATGAGCTCCAATTGTGGGTCTGTAGACTCCATCAGCTCCACCTCAAAATACAGAGGCTGCCTCAGATATTCTGCTACTGGATAGTCTTCTGCTTGGTAGAAGTGACGATATGATGAATCTGAAGGAGAAGAGTGTCATTAGAGAAAGGCATGGACCAAACAGACTGCATGTTAAGACAAGAATTTAACCTTACCTTGGGAAAGTCTCATGTGCACCATTAGCTGCCCTAAGCCAATCTCTGCGGTGGGGTTAAAGCTTCGGTGTGTAGAGCTGAATGCAACACTCAAAGTTGCATTGATCATGTAGTAGCAAGAAATTGTTTGCCTATTAAGAGAAAAAGTTTTTAAACAGCCTGCAGATTAAAAGATCTAAATATATGATTGGATAAGCCTTTCTACCTGTACTCAGGATCAATTGGTGATTTGTAGGCTACTCCTTTGTTGTAGGCCAGGGTAATCTCATTTTCATACACCATGTAGTGGTCCATGAACTAAACAAAAAATTATTGGTATTACAAAATAAAATTTCCTAGATTGAATTTTACTTCATACTTACTCTTCTAGTGGTCCCACAGGAATTAACACTGAAAGAGAAATATGCCACGCGAAGGTCACTGAACACCGGTTTGCAGGACTTGTCCTGCAGAGTAAGCTGGCTTGGCACAAGATTTGGCACCGATTCCACCTTTACTGCCAAAGCGGTCATTGTTCCATTGGGGTGGCACACTGAAGGTAGAAAAGTCAGTGTTAAGAAAAAAAAAAGTCCTTTTATCTAAAACTGCAGAAACAAGGTTCACATCTTACCAGTGGTTGTAAGGGGGAAGTTGCAGGACAGAAAGTAATCAGCAAGAACCCAGTTGTTGATAGTAGCAAACAGAAGTAGGTCAACTCTGGCTCTGACTGCGGTGGAAGTAAGCAGCTGTAAAAAGAAGAAGTTATCAGTGCAGAAATTCTTCAATCAGAATATAGTGAACCTGCAGCTCAACATACCTCAAACACGGTGTCCTTGGCACTGTATGGCAGTATAAGGCTAAAATGGGTGCCGTTTTCTTGGAAATGGTATTCCTCAGCAACCTCAGGTGTTAGCACTTGAGATCCAACCATTGCCTGGAAATTTCTGCCTTGACTCCCGTATTTCACATGGATGTAAAACATGTTCTGGTCACAGGTGCCTGTAATAATGGGTAGCACTAAAAGCAGAAAAAGTTAGATATTTTTCCCCTGCGTTTACGGGGTAGCTTTGGTTTTTCACAAAACAGCCATCAGGAACAAAAACATAAGGGCTCACCAATATCCTGCAAAGATGCCTGCAATTCCACTGGGTGGGCAAATGGAGTTTCTTCAGGAAGTATGATGAACCCAAAGATCAACTGGAGAAAGTAGGTTGTAACCAAGCGTTGAGGATTCTGCAGGTATGCATATAGAACAAAGCTTAGTGATGTCACCGAAACCTTAAAAATGCAAAGCAAACAGCTGGTACAGACTGAAGTTTTAAAAGTGAAGATTTCCACATACATGTTTTAGGACAACCTCATCACTAAAGGGCACCAGTAAAGAGAAGGCCTTGGTTCCATTTGAGAAAAGGTGCTCCTGGATGATAAAGTCTCGGGCACTGCACTCTTTAATAGTGAGAACCCCGATGGAAAAGGTAATGTTCTTAAGCTGCACATCATGAAGGAAGGTTCCTAAGAACATGCTGAACACCCGGGTCTCTGGAACAGTATCTTGAGGAATAGAAAGCAGCATGTTGGGAACCTTCTCCACAAGCCTTATTTTCCGTAATCTACCAGAAAAATGTGACTTACTGTTTTGGATGTGGAGAGGTCTAGGCATTAGAGGGGTGGTAATGGGGTACAAAACCTTGTATCTGGTATCTTGAGCGTTACTTCTCCACAGTAACTCGAGCATGGGCTCGACAGTGTAGGTGACATGGTACTGGTAATCTGGGGCATGGCTCTGCAATTATTCATGACATTTTAATAAAACATGCAAATGGACTTGTGATTTTGTATTTTATATCTAAAGACTTTCCAACCTTGTAGTAACCATCAGGTGATCCCACTTGGATATCAATGACGATGTGGAAGTCAGTGGAGTATAGCGTATGCCCCCGTGCGCTCATTTGAGATTTATCCAGCCTCTGCCCGTTGATGCCCATGTACAGTTCTAGGATTTTAAACTTGCTGTCAGCCAAAGGTGTCACACGGCGAGGTACGTGCCAAGAGATTACTTCGTTTGTGAAGAGGACGCCACCTGTTTAATGACAAAGCAACTGTTGACGTAACTGCAGCCATTTAATGTTTACTGTAAGATTGATTTTGTCGAGATTCACCTGTGGGACAAGTGGCCACCAAGTTCACAACACTGAGACCATGTTTTGCCTTGTAGTAAGCGCTGACCTTCAAAACTTCCATTGGGACTCCAGCCACCTAAAGAGGTCAACATCATGTCAAGGTTTAATATCAAGGAAAAACAAAAACACAGACACTTGAGATGGCTGTGTGTTGCTTACATCCTCATAATAAGTCTCCGCTGTATTGTATGGGCTTCGCATAACCAGACGGGTTGAGGTAGCCATAGCACTGTAGCCAGCTTGTTCAACCTCCTTCAGCATCATTGTCACTGGCTGTGGGGTGTTAAATGTTACCTTCCAGATACCAAGAGCTTCTGAGTCCTACAGGAAAGAATTAAAATTCATTCATGGGATGCCAAAAGGTGCAGGGTCAAAAATAAGTCAGGCTCTAGTTTAATAGCAGAATCTTTAGTCAACATACATCCTGAATGGTGTCGAGCTTAGAGCTGTCTTTAACATTCTGAGCCTGTCCCTTAGCATTAGGTGTAGCCATGTGGTTTGACACCTAAAAAAGAAAAATTATACATATGAAAAGCTAGCAGTTTTAATTTGTTACCACACAAAACTGGCATCAAGGTAACGTGACCTACCTCCATATAGTTCCTATCGCAGAGAATCTCTCTGGAGGCCCACCGAGGGTAGCTGCAAGTCTGCATCACATCATGGCTGATCACATCTGATTGACTGTCGCTGTACATTTTGAGTCTCAAGCCAACATCATAGGAGTCTTCCTACGAGACAACAAAAAACACATGGGGCATTAAATGAGACACTGCACAACATCAATTGGAAGATTTGATTGAAGTGTCCAGTGAATCAAAACCATAAAATTTATGGTCTCACTGGCAAAAGTGAAAAATAAACTTTAGCTAACACCGTTTACATACTTTATTGTTCACATAGCAGCCCAACAGAGAGGTGTAGATTCTGGTGTTGCCCCATGGGTCAGACTCCATGCTGTATCCACACTGAGCAGCCAAGCTGGGTGTTATCAAAATGTGCTGGGTGCCATCTGGGGGGGCAAACATGACAGGGATGGGTTCTCACAGCAATGAACCAAACTGCTTATCATTAGCAAAGCGCATACTCACTGATGGCCTCCACCTCGAGATGGTTCCCCACTGCCAAAGCCTTGTCTAATGATAGCCTCATTAGATTACCCACACAGTCGGTCGTTAAGCCACTGCCTGTTAAGAGCAAAGGCTTGTGAGGAAGAGTGCAAACTGACTTGATAAGAAAGGATTTCACGTAAATGAAAGCTTACTTGACTGCGATCTGTGCTTCAAATTTGGCTTTGCTTGACCCAGGAGGATTAACGCAGCCATCACGTTCCATAACAAACTGAAGAAAAAAAAAAAGAAAGAAAAACACAAGTTAAACAAACTGGCAGCAACTTACAGTTTAAAACAAGCGATAAAAGGAGCAAGACCATAAACTTACATGTTATCAAGCATCCGCATGTTGCCGTCAGAGCACAGTCAAACACAACAAAAAAAACTACAGGAATCCGATCACTATCAGAGAACGGCAATGCGACGCTAGCACATCACCTCAAAAGAACCAACTCTGAAGTGAACGGGCTGAGTGCTCTACCAAGCATCCCCAGCGGTTTTATCAGCGGATGATGATCACACACACCTGAGGCGCATTAGTGATAATCAACCCCCCCTCACACTCACACTCAGGTGGTCACCAATTACCTGCACGTGTTTGCACAGAAAACTGGGAAATCTGCATTTGGGAAAGATAAATACACATTAATCATTAGTGTGATAACAAGTTAATGTTCATTTATACATTTGTGTTTGGTATCAGAAATATATATATATATATATATATATATATATATATATACATATATATATATATGTGTGTATATATTTTCTTTTTGTGATTCTTTTTTTAAAAACATGTTTAAGAAATAAACAGTGACAAACAATTACAAACAATACACTGAGACGAAGAACGGAAAGGAAACTGGGAAATCTGCATTTGTGAAAGATGAATACACATTAATCATTAGTGTGATAACAATTTATGGTTCATACTGTATATACATTTGTGTTTGGTGTCAGAAATTTATATATGTATTCTTTTTGTGATCAAATAATACAAAAAACATATTTAACAAATAAACAGTGACAAACAAAACAATTACAAACAATACACTGAGACAAAGAACGCGTCCCAGGGCCAAAACAATAATAATAATAATTAAACAGAGGACAGACGGGAGGGAGGGAGACAAAACAACACACACAGAAACAGACACACACAAAACACATACATAAACAGACACACATGTATTTTAATTATTCAATACATTTCAGAAGAGGGGGACTACCTTTTCTTAAAACCACACACCACCTTGTAGAAAGCAGCTAACTGTGACCGGCCTTCAATTTAAGACACAAAACATGTTTTCTTTGCAGCTGAGAGACTTCTTATCATGACTGTATGCCAACACTTGACTGTGGTTTGTTTCTAGTGAAAAAACTCCTTCTAGTGTCTGCTAGATGGTGCACTAACAATTATTACTGACAGTAAAACTCAAAGATCATCTTTTTTTCTAGTGTGCCCGGGTCAATTAGACTGCGCTGTCCACTCATAGACATATACAGTGATATACTTCCATTTATGAGGCCATTATATTTTTTCCAACTGGAAGAGTCTTGAGTCAGTGCAGAAAGTGAATTGGCAATGCTCTGCTTAACTAAAATCCAAACACGTCGTGACTAATCCAGTGGGATGTCTTCTTCCTTCTTCTTTCATGTGTTGAAACTGCACGTTTTTGCAGCTAGTTTGATTGCTTGTGTTTTTTTTCTTGGTTTATTTTCATGCTGATATCTTCAAATAATCAAAGTGTTCATTTTCAGATCAAATAATGACTTCTTCATTTGTTGTATGACAGCTGTGCATAAATTAAAGTAAAAGGACAACTAATGAGAGAAAATACATCTTTTCTTTATTCACCAGATTTCAGAATATATAAAATATGTTCTCTATAGTTTATGAAGCTGTCAGTATCCCCTGTTTATCTTGTGCTGCTGGTCCAGAAGAGTCTGTTGCAGGCTCACTTTGGCATCTTCAAAACCCGGATTGAGCTGTAATGCTTGGTGGAAGTCCCTCTTGGCATCGTCGAAAAAACCTGTAAGGTAATAAAAAATTTAACATACATAATAAGTTTATGATTTGTAATGTACTGCCAAACTGGCTTGTTAGGAGTCAGCAGTTTTATTTTCTGCGCAGCATGAGCACGCTATCAGAGAATACACAGCTCCATCTAGTGTCGTAAAGAAGAATACATCAAACTGACTCCACACATCTCTGATCTATATCAAATGACAGCTGGTTAACTGAAGGAACAACACCAGTGACACCAGTATGCATTTGGATGAAAATGTAGCATTGTGCCAAAAAAGCCAAACAGGAAGCTTAGCTTGGATCTTGGTTCACTGAGCCAGTACCATGTGTTTTCCATTGATTGTATTACTAATCTTAGTATCTAGTGTCACAGCAAAAGGAGGATCATAGGAGTTTTTTTCTAATAGAAAGGTTGGCAATCTTATCTAGACCTTTCAGACAGTAATAAGGCAATATCAACACTTTAATGTCGAAGTGTCCTTGGGCAAGACACTGAACCCCGAGTTGCCCCCGGTGCTGTGCATCGGAGTGTGAATGTGTGTGAGTGTTTATCTGATGAGCAGGTGGCACCTTGTACGGCAGCCTCGGCCACAGTCTATGAATGTGTGTGAATGGTGAATGTTTCCTGTATGATGTAAAAAGCGCTTTGAGTAGTCGTTAAGACTAGAAAAGCGCTATATAAATACAGCACTTTTACATTTACACTTACAATGTAACCCAAGATCACTGTTACAGATACCCAGTGCAGGCTACTTCTTTTATCTCCACTGCAATCGTATTAATAAATCCTGATTTTTGAGGAACTTGATGTGTTTTTACAGTCGTCGTACTGTCCAAATTTGAATTTGATAAAAATTAAACTGTACTAAACTGAACTACTATCCATTACATTTACAGATAGGTGACAAATTAAAGGATATAACAGCAGCATGTGTCTTGATAAGGCGCTGGGCCATCATGAGCCAACAAAACAGCTTCAATGATCTTTGTCATGGAGTCTACAACCCTACTGAAGGGATAAACACCTCCTGCATCATTGCATGGACAGATTGTAGATGCATTAATGAGTCAAGATGAGTTAACTCTAATTTTTTTATTTGTTTAATGCTATTCCGATCTGTAACATTCTTTATGTATACCTTTGTTGGGACAAAATCATCCACCATCCACCAACCATCATCAAAGTGTTAACCATTTTACTACATTGACTACAATAAAATGTTGGAACGGTGCCACTGGATCCAATGTTTAAATGTGCACACCACATCAGATGTTCAGTGTGCCAACGTCACCACTCTTTAAAACATATTCCCTCATTTGGTGTGATGGTCATGCTGGTGGAGAGCACTGTCTAACAGGGGTGCACGATTCAGAAAATGTCACGGTTTGATATTGGTTTATTTGAGCATGCAAATGTAGATACTTTTCCCCCCCGAAAAAATTGGAATTCTATGAATCCATTTTGAATCTGTAGAGTTTGAATCGCGATACCAATGTGAATCTATTTTTTTTGCACACCCCTACTGTCTAATATACTTGTCCAAAATCCCTCATAGGTGCTAAACTGGTTTGAGATCTGGTGGCTGTCATAGGCCAGCATGTCGTTAAAATAATTTTCATGCTGATCAAACATCTGCACACCAGCATCTGTATGGTTTATTTTCTTTAAAAAAATATATATTTTCTTATTTTCTTGTAATTTCTTACATTTATACATACAAGTTGTCTGGCATGGATTTTGTATGTTTAACTCCATTATTATATATTTGTTTCACTTTCGACTTTTTTCAAACGAAACAAAAGGGAAAAAATATTGGAACATCATAAATTTGACATTTATTTTAAAGGAGACCGGAAGTTACTCAGTTTGTTCTGTCAGGCTTGACGATGACAGCTGTCTGCTGTGTGTCCTTACCATAGACTGTATATTAATCATATACAGTCTATGGCGCTTACCTAGTCTATAGTGAATGAGTCCTCTGTTGTAGAAAGGTGTTTCAAACCGGCTGTCAGTCTGTATAGCGGAGGTGTAGTCCTCCACTGCTTCATGAAAATCCACCCGGAGGTACTTTATCTGCCCGCGGTTGTTATAAGCAATGGCCAAGTCACTGGCTTCACATTCCCTGTGGAAACATCATATGGCACCACCGTTGCAATAAAATGACACCGAAGAGAGAGAGAAACAGACTTAGCCTTAGCTAACAGTTAGCAATAGCCGGGTCACAGAATTTGGTGGTTACTTGACTAGCCACAGTGGCTAACTGTTGGCTAGTTTTACATCTCCAAAAA
This sequence comes from Etheostoma spectabile, assembly GCF_008692095.1. Classification (NCBI taxonomy): domain Eukaryota; kingdom Metazoa; phylum Chordata; class Actinopteri; order Perciformes; family Percidae; genus Etheostoma; species Etheostoma spectabile. The sequence continues at coordinate 9,242,843 of NC_045750.1, forward strand.
TGAACAAACAGTACCTGGACTGTAAGCAGGAAGAGATAAACTTTGAGTACATTTCTTCTGCACGTTTATAATTACGTCTTTTAAACTCAGAGTGAGCATATTCAAGTATTTGGGGATTATTATCTTCCTCCATGGTTTGATGTGTTTTTTTTCCAACTGCGGATGTGACGTCACTCAAGAGTCCGTCCAATCAGACGTGGTTTGTTAACATGCGTAAACACTGTTTTTCAATGGCATCTCATATTGCTTAGTTATCCCTTTGATTGTACTTATATTAAAGTTATTATTATTATTATTATTAATATTATTATTATTATTATTACTAAAGTTTATTCAGATAGGGACATATACAAAAAAACATAGATAAGCTTAAACAGTCATCTGATGTATATCATAATGTTTTTAGTTGAAGCTAATTTACGACACTTGTCCCTAGTAGACATCATTTTATTATTATTATTATTATTATTATTATTATTATTATTATAAACTAGTATCCTCATGTATCTCAGTATTATTTCATGTTAGACAGCCAAATAATGTGAATAAAATGCAGACTGAAGTGTGTAGCTGATTTATAACGTGTAAAAGGTTAGAGTTTTTTTGCAACAGCAGGTGGCAGACTTGACTCAAATCTCATTAAAACAGGGCAGTGAAGCCACCTGTGCAAGTTCAAATTCAATTTTGTAAACAGAGGTGGAAGAAGTATTCAAATGCTTTACTTTAGTAAAACTACTAATACCACACAGTAAAAATATTTTGTTACAAGTAAAGTTCCCGCATTGAAAATGGTACTTGAGTAAAAGTATGTAAGTAGCATCAGGAAAATGTAAAAGTAAAAGTACTCAATACAGAAGAAATACACATTTTAGAGACTGTAAAGGATCAAAACTGAGTGTGTTTAAAGCAAAGGATGTGATAAGAGACTCAAACATCTGACACACCAGTCTCAGAACAGTGTGGACACTCGCTGCAGTAAACGCAACAAAGAGGCAACCCATAAGCAAACTCGTGAGAAATTCTTAAACGATATCCCAGGGGAAGAAGTCAACTGTCCTGGTGAAGAATGACACCCTAAGGAAGCAGAGGTCGCTCAGTACCCGTGCACTTCCCTGTTGCGGCCCATTTATCTCCAGACTGTGTAAACCAGTTGAAACGGATCAAACGGAGACCGGTTTGACCCAGAGGACGAGGATGTGTAGGCTTGGTTGTTGACACTGCCAGAAAAATTGCAATAACACCAACCTGGAAATTAAGCAAGAAAGTAAGCTGTATGCCATTACATCACATGAATCAAGGGGTTTAAGCATCCCAAAACAGCCAAACCATGAATGAGATGAGAAAGTACACATCTCAGAATTCATTAAATACCAAGACTCAAGTGCTTTTTTTCTGAATACAAATGAGACAGGATTACCTGGTTGCACTGTGTTCATCATTAGAGGTCAGATTTGTTTATTTGAGGCCACCTAAAACTCCATGCAGCTATGGAAAGTCTTTAAAGGTTTATTTTGGCAAGGATAACCTGGACAGACTGTTATGTTTAGCAGCCCGGGGAGCTGGCACTTCTTCTTGCGCCCTAAATGTTGCTGTTTGCTGAGAGAATTAACACAAAGTATCAAAGTCCACTTTGGTCTGGCAGAACCAGGACACACATCCATCACACACACACTCCTCATCAACACTGACAGGCACACAGCACCACCACACTGCATTTTTAGCATTACAGTTCACTAGCCTACTGTCAGTTCAACCAAAGACTATAGCATCTATTTCAGTTTGGTACACCCACAGTTCATTTAAAAAAAAAAAAAAAAAAAAATGCAGTTATGTTTGTACTAAGGAGGTAATTCCTGCTACATTTGAGGTCGGATATGGCAGGAAAACAAAACAAGATCAAGATGCACATAAAATGGATTTGACAAAGAACATCTTACCTCAAGGTCCACTCACTAGCTTTTGCCAAAGCTTTCAACCACACTTTCTTCAGCAGCTGGAGTTGTTAATTACAGTACTTTTTCCAAGGTCAGGAATGAACTCGTACTAAAAATAAAAACAGCTGGTACAGAATATTTCAAATATTTTAAAGTCTGTTTTTTGTCAGGTGCCTATTTTTCTCTGGAGACAAACTTATTCTCTTAACAAAAAACATTAATTTATTATTTGCAAGTGAAACAAACTACAAACAAACGAGGGAATTAAAAGGCAGTTTAAAAGAACACGATATTTTGAGTACAATTATTTCAAGTTTACAGGGACAGGTTTCTTTGACGCTCATGTTTACATCCACATTAATGCAGTAAAATATATACTTGATTTGTTTTACCAAACACAGTTGGACTTTATTTTGTTGACTTCCTGTTGTCCATTTAATTATAATGTTTTACTTGTTATTATTAGCAATGTTCTACCTCAGTGTTAGTATCATCATATCATAAGTATTTATCTTCATTAAACATTAGAGTATCAATCTTCTCATCTAACTTTTGGCAAGAATGACCATTACTATTTGTGAGGATTGTTATCGATGGTTTATTATTATAAGGTTACAGGGGGAAAAACCTGCCCTTTGTGACCCTTACAAAATCAAAATTATCAATGAAACAGAAGACTGTTAAATTCTTCAAGTTCAAGTTTAACCTCAACTTGTCTCACTAAAAGCTTCTGACCAGGGACCCATTGCACCAAACGTTATGTCTTTATGTCTTTTCCACTTCTCAGAGGTGTGTGAGTCCCATTCATCTTGTTCCACTTAAACACCGGTGGGCTCACCTTCCCGTGTGTGTGGCAACCATGAAAGCCACTGAAATAGCGAACAAACACAAAAACAGCTGTCTGGTTAAAGAAAGGAGGGATAGGATCCAAACCAGACTCAAGGTAAACGTTGGCGTGTTGACTCTCTACCTCGCACAGACAGAGCAGACAGAGAAGCTCTGTTGTCAGCGCTGTTTCAGGCAAACACGCCAACTCATTCCAGAGGTTACATGATGACCCCTGTCTGTTTTTTTTTCTGGCACCCCTAAAGGCGTAAAACAGAGATGATGGTGATGACAGAGTAGAAAACAAATGGTGGTTTTGGAAAGTCCTCTGAATTTTTTTTATAAACTGAGATTGGTCAAATTACCAGCTCCGCTCAGTCGTGGTTGCATCTTAGACTCTTTATTTTGTACGTAGGGTTTAGGGTTAGGAAGTGATCTTCCTCTGACACTTTTGTGAAGCCAGAGTAAATTCTAACACATTGTTAATAGAGATGTCAGAGCTCAACCGTCATGTTTACCTTTCTATATTGACACAGAAATACATATATGCCATTGAAATGTACAGTTATATAAGATAGACTGTTATATAATGCCTCCTTTGTGTCCACTAAAAACAGATTTTAGAGCGACAGGTTGACCCTGCCAAATACTTTATACAGAATGAACCTTTATCTTCATAAAGGTTTCATAAAGACACAATGTGGGATTCATCTTAATTATATATTTTTTATGAAGGGAATGTATTAAGTAAATTTGAATATAAAAACAGAAATACTAAAACTCAAAAGTGTACGCTTATTAGTAGTTCATGTATTATAAGGAAATTTGATAATGAAACTAAGCCACATTTTTTAGTATTTCTGGTCAGCACTTTTTTAAGCATTATCCATTCAATTAATTTGTCATTACCTTTCTACATAGAACTGGTAGTTTTCACTGTTAGTGGTGGACTCTGCCATTCCAACAATGGATTGAAATCTCTTTGCACAATGAATTCTCAAGGCTTGGTGCATCCATGTAATCCAGAGTTACAGTTTCGCTGTTCAGCCTTTTCTAGCCCCAGTAGATTTTGTTAGAAAGTGTGATTTCACACATAATATCGTCATTAAGAGCTCAAAAAGACAACAGTGTGCACAACTACCTCCTTTGGGATTATTTTATTGTCCAATGTGTTTGCATGGTTACATTTATAATTCTTAGCAAACATGAAATGTCATCTCATAACATTCACAGATACAGAAGATGAACAATTCTATAACTCATGATACAACAAAAAAACTTTTGACAGTAAAATTGTTGTCATAGAGAGGCTATAATAAAGAAAATATGCAAAAATATGTTAAGTATTAAACATTTTACTGGTTGAATGCTTTGAAACATAAAGACGTGTCTATCAAAATTGTTATCTAAGTAAATACATTTTGATATTTCATTATAACTAATATATACACAATATGCAACTTTGTACAAACAGGACACATAAAAACAATACAGAAGAAACCATAGAAATAACACTTGTTTAACATACGTTATACTATGATCATAGGTGTTTAGAAGAAATAGTGTAAGTAGCTTAAAGTAGCTTTAACTGCAGTTTAAAAAATATTGCATTAACGACAAGCACACATTCAAATGCGGATATTGTTACAGTCAGCAACTTGAGGGATATTCGTTTATGAATCACAGCTTCACTCCTTCTGTGGTTGAAGTCCATACAGTAGTTGTGGGAGGGTGGATGACAGGAAGCACATGTCCATGTCCAGGAAGTAAACCAGCGAACCGTCTCTGCAGAAAGTAATAAAAACAAAAAGGTCAAACTGTGTGGTGGGTGGGCGGCTTTTACTACAACTCGCCTGTGCACTCTTACCGTTGTGTCCAGCTTTAAGCACGGCCCACCATGATCTCCAGACGCTCGATTCTCCCAGACACATCGGCTAGTGAGATCCGTTAAGGAAACTCATTTTCAAACACATTTACAGGCACAATGAAATGAAACGAAATGAAAACATAGACAAGACACACTGTTACATTACATATCAATAACATCGCCAGCAGGTGGAAAGAATCAGCTTTCACCTTAGCGAATTGTGCTGTTTATAATAAAATGTCTTCCATCTGAAACAACAGGAAGGATATGCTTGGCTGTGAGCTGCTGGATGGCAGCCTGTGTCTGCTTCTGGAAAGCCAGTCTGGCTTCACATTTACAGGGATCCTCCACCACCACCGCCGCCTTCATCTCTTTGCCGGGAGAAAGCAAATTTCACATAAGTCTGACAGATCATGTAGAGAGTGGAAAACCACACACAGTGCCACCCACTCGACTTTTTCCAACTGGGCTGCTGTTCAAGAACAAACCAAAGCTTGACCGTACACTTTCCAAAAATATTCTACAATATTAATTTACCATTGCCATTTTGCCACAACAATAATACAGTACTAGTGAATCAATTCTATAATATTACCCGATAATTGTCCAACAAATGCTACAGCCAACAGGGAATTGTATAGTCAGGAATTATGCACCAGTTGGTTGTGATGTTGTGAAGGCCTGCTTATAGGCCAAACATATTGCTTTGAAAACTTTTACACATACTTTTAGCAGCATTAATAACAGAGTAAAAAGTCACATTTGCTGCAGGAATCCACACAGTATGTTCTTACGTTTCTGGGAACATGTTTTCTTGTCCGCATTCAAGATAAAATCTTTCCGGCACTGGCAGTAATAAGAGGCATTGCTGTTGACACATATGTGTTGGCAGTCATGTCCCATGGCACAGGGGTCCAGACCTGGAATAAGCCGAGGTTAAGCGATGGCGCTGTCAAGATGGCAGCATAGGTACAGTTTCATGTGGTAGCACACAGTCAACTAAAGGTAGGCAGTTTGTGATAAGTAAGTAAGATGGCTGCAAAAATCCCCTAAATCAATTGATGGTTATTAGCATCTCTTTCTAATGTTGACGAAAAGGAATAAAATCAGTTATTTCTAATTCAATTTATAAAATATATTTTGTTGTATATTGTATATTTTTGTATGAGTTCAAAAGTTCTATTGTGTTTGTACTTGACCACATGTCGCTTGTGGTGGAAAACTTTGTTCATACACCTTCACCACATCTCAGCCAAGGTCATTTGCGAACTGCTTAGCTTCACTGTGTGTTGGACAACACAGGTAAAATCACAGAACCCTGAAGTTCAACAGTAATGACAGTTACATGGACAAATTATCTCATAAGTACCAGGGGGACAAGACAAACAACAGACAGCAACATGGAAAGAAACAAACATAGGAGAACCTCATTTGTCCAAAATCTTTGAAGTTTGTGTACAGTAGTGGATCAAAATCAAGCTATTCAAATACATCATTGTGATCAGTGAATTGCCTCAGATAATTGACATTTTCACACATTTCACCAGCAACAAAGAGTGCTTTTTAGAATGCTATGCATGTAGACAAGTGTATAATATGTAGGTTGTTTTATGTCAGAAGAAAGCCAAACCATATAAAGAATAAAGTCTATGCATGTGTTATTATTTAAGTGTATTTCAGTTATAATTGTATTAGTTTGGATGCCATATTTTCCAGATTGGTTTGAAAAAATGAGGTTCTAGCCTACTGTGCGTTTAAATCGTTTCAAATAAAAGGGGATAAACTCAAAGCATCAAAGCAACATAATGAGGCTTTGATCGCAAAACACATTACTAACAATCACCATGTACAATGTTTTGCTTAAAATGAAGTTGAAAGTTCAGGGCTGCACAGTCCAAATACTTTCCACTGGTTTAACTTGGCAACTACAAGCAGGTTCTAGTGCCGACATCTGCAGTCCATGTGGGGGTTGAGAGGATCTGGTATTTTTCCTCATGAATTTAAATTCACCATTAACACAGTACATGATCAATAATTTGCAACAAAACCCCCTGTAGACTGTAGGTGCCCCTTACAGAGGAACTAGAACCAGGGTTAATGCTGGAAAAAAGGCCTCACGGGTCTCTTTGTCCTACCGCACAGTGTCTCCTTGAACTTTGAGGTGAGCTTCTCGATCACGCCGTAGGTCTCCACATAGAAGACATGGTCCTCCAGAGGGATGCTGGCCATCAGCTGCAGGGAGCGCATGTCAGCTCGGTCTACCCCGACAGCGTAGATCTCAATGCCTGAAGCCCGAGCTGCAGCAGACACCTCCTCCACCTGGTCCTGTGGTCTCCCATCTGTCACAATGATGGCTACTTTGGTGACTTTCCTGGAGCGAGGCCGGGCTCCAGACTCCTCAGTGAAGGCTTCATTCACTGCGGTCTTGATGGCGAGGCCCGTCATGGTGCCGGCTGCCAAGGGCCCGATGCGGGAGATGGCTTTCTTCATGTCGGGTTTGTTGAAGTGGCTTTTGAGGAGGAACTCGATCTTGACCGTGCTGGCGTAGTTAACCACAGCCACTCTGGTGGCGTCCGAGCCAATGTCCAACGTGTCGACCATGTCAGCCAGGAAAATCTTCACCTTCTCAAACTCCCCAGGACGCACGCTGCGAGAACTGTCAATGATAAAGACCAGGTCCAGGGTACGGCTCCTACACTGAGAATCTGTCTCTGGTGATCAATCAAACCATGGCACGATTAAGTCCATTTCATACTCAAAATAACCCAGTTCATTATTCAGACAAACATCCAAGCTTGTTGGTTAAACTGTCACAGCGAGAACAAAACACAGAACACTTCGGGATACACAACACACGTTCCTATGGTAACCAAAAGGAAACTGTTGTGCATCGCTGCAGTGGTAAAAATAAAAGCTTTTGGTCGTGGCAAAATGATATAGTATGTCATAAAACACATATCATTTCAGTGTTTCAACACTCCATCATAGACGAATCATCGGACTTATCCTTTTATCTCAATTCCCTGAATGAAAAGGATGATGATGTCCACATATAAAAAGTGAAATCACATCTAAAGATAGAGACAGTGTTAGGAGCCCTGCCTGTCCAATCACATACACATATACTAAAATACACTTCTGCAGTTCAGTGTAAGATCCTCTCTGCTTTTTCAAATCAAAAATATTTTAATTACAAAAATGAGCATTAGCTTTGTCTCATTTTAAACGTCAAATGCATGTTTCAAATTGGCCTGTTTTTTTTTGTTTTTTTTTAGCTTTTAGTTTCCAGACATCTTAATCTTTGTCCACATCTCATCAATTCAGAAATGATGAATAATGTGAAAAGTCTGTTTAGAAAGCTACTTATTTTGTCTCCTACCACTAAAACACATTCACATTCAATTATATTACTTTTAAATAATATGACATCTGCTTTAAAGGAATAGTTTGTCATTTAGGGAAATGCACTTATTTGTTATTAAATGAAAAGATTCACACCACTGTCATGTCTGTACAGTAGGCCTAAATATGAAGCTACAGCCAGCAGCCGCTTAGCTTAACTTAGAACAAAGACTCATTCATTTTTTCTAGATTAAGTGTTGATTATTTAGCATTGCAGGAGCTGGTAGATGGATTTTTTTGTTTCCTTCGTTTCCAGTCTTTATGCTAAGCTAAGATAAGCGCCTGCTGGCTTTAGCTTTACATTTAACAGACAGATTTGAGAGTGGTGTCGATTTTCTCATCACGCTCTTAAAAAGTCTATACATTCCTTTAAAATGACATCTGCTTGAAGTAACGTTTGCATGCTTCTATTCTTTCTCAGAGCGAAAGCAAACAGGTCTGACCTGGAAAGCATTGAGGATTTGGGTTGGAAAGCAAACCTGACTGGTAATGTTCTACCTGTCTCCACAGGACTGATGGTGGTGATGAAGCCGCTTTGGGTACTGACCGGTAGCGTCACAGGAGCCGTGGTCTCCACCGGCAGCACAGTGGTCACCACCACTGGCAGGATGGTTGTCACTGGTGCTACTGGAGTTGCTGGCAGAGTGGGCTGCACTGTTGGCTCTGGTAGAGTTGGAGGGACGGTAGGAAGGTGTACCACAGGTGGTGTTGGTACTGTTGGGTCTGACTTTATTGGACATGGACCTTTTGATTTATAAGGGAATTGGCCTTTGAGCCTTTGATGGGGATGGTGGGCTACTGGTGGAGACAGCCCTTTGTATGTGTGGTGCATTTGGGGTGCAACTGGCCCTTTGTATCTGTAGTGATAGGGCGGCATGGGGACTGAGGGCCTGTGGTAAGTCACTGGAGGAAACAGAGGCATAGGTCGATACACTACCGGTGGAGGGATCCTTGGTGGCTGGTTGTGGTAGTGATACCCTCCTCTATACGTGTAATCACTTCTGTGAACTACAGGGCCACCAGAAAGGAAAAGTGATAGAGAACATAAGTAGGTTGAAAGTACAGGAAAGGTGTGTAAGTTGACATTGTAAAGTTAAAGTGAAATATACAATAACAACAACAGACAGACAAATTATTAGTTGAAGCATGAGTGTAAGTTCAGCCACCTGGGTTGTTTGCAACAAGCTGGGATTATCCTGTTCTATGACACTTGTGAAACACCCATTCAGAAACTTCACATTGCATGCACGTTATGTTTGAGGAAAGTGTAAAATCCTGTTGTTATACTACCGGTCAGATTACATTTTTGAAAGAGGAAATAACTATTCTGGCTTGGCCAGGTCTTGCCTATAACATTTTATTTTCAAAAGTATGTTTTAAAATGCCTTACATTACAAAACAGTCAGCATTATTTTTATGTAAACAAATCCTAACTTCAATTCAACAAGTCTCATAGCAGATGTGAAATGTAATGTAATTTACTCAAGTACTATACTTGAGTACAGTGTTTAGGGACTTGTAATTTACTTTAACACTTCCAGTTTATGGTAGCCTACTTCTACATTTGAGAGGAAAATATTGTACTTTTTACTCCACTACATTGATTTGACAATTGCAGTTATTAGTTACTTTGCAAAATACCAATTTACACACAACCAACGATGAGTCTGACTAACTACGACATTAAAATAATGCTTACACATACAGCAAATAATCCTAGAATCTGATATATTGTAAAATAACACAACACTGATATGGGCTAGTTGTCTGCATAAACAAGTACTTTTTACTTTGCTGATAAAACTTAGTTAAGTTTTAATGCAGGACTTTCACTTGTAATAGTGTTTTTAGGGGTGAAGAAGTTTTAATGTCTTGAACTTGGATTAATGGATAGATGATTATTGGAGAAGAAAGAAGAACAAAAAGTTATGCAATGCCAATTTGTGTTAATATTTTGGACTTTTCTCAACTATTTGATATTTATATTGTTAAATGTTGAAGAGTTTTACCAATTGGGCCTAACGTTGTTAAATTGAACTGTTAACAACTCGCGATATCCTTGTAGAAAAAAAGAGGCAGGTCTAGATACTGCCTTATTATTAGGGGTCACAAGCCAAATCTATGCAATGCGTTTAACATGCTTAAAAAAGTAAACTCTTAATTTGAAAAGTAACCGTAACCACAGCTGTCAAATAAACTAGAAGAGTAAAAAGTACAATTTCTCTCAATGAAATGTAGGGAAGTTTAAAGTGGCCTAATATACAAGTAGCCTAAATCAGAACTGTAAATGTAGGCTACTTAATTACTTTCCACCACTGGTGTTATTGTACTGCTGCTACTTAAGTAAAACACACTGCTTCCACCACTGTAATAAAGTACCAACTAAAACTGAAAGTATTCATAAAGGATTTGGAATACAAGTATAAGTAAAACTTACTTGCAGGGTCCAGGGTCCTGGACGGTGGTCGGCCATTATTTCTGGTTTGTGCGTGGCTCTGCGCGGCGATCAGCTGATGATCCCACGCATTGAGCTGGTATGTGGCCAGAACATCAGACAGCAGCAGCGCAGCCCACAACAAGAGGCTCCAGAGGGAAGACTTCATCATTATCTGCACGCAGAGTCCTCCGGTGGTCTGCCCTGTGCCTGCTCTGTCTCAGAGGGTGCTGCTCAGCAGGGGTCTGACCGCCTCCACATATGAGGGCCCCCAGTCCGACGCGTCAAACCGTCTACCCAATCCAAGGCTGGGACAAGACCTCCAGGCCACCGTAAAAGAAGGTATGGAGGACGTTATACGACTCAAATTTCTGTCACGTTATATCCCCCCCCCATATCCAATTTGCTTCAGATCCGAAGCTAGGATTTCACAGATTTTCAAGGAGGTTTTTAGATCACGCGTCCCCCAAACGCACCACTTTACACAGCAAAAAATGCTATCAATTAATTAATTTTCACATTTTATTAGTTATTGAACTGTTCAATAATACTTATATAATAATACATTCGTTCACACCATGAAGGTCTAAATTGGGTTTAAAAGCCTTTCCCACACCGCCAGGCATGTTTGGTAAAGAAACGCTAATCTTCGTATTGGTAAATGTGCAGATTATTCAAATTGTAAAATATTGAGTCTAAAAAATACTGAAAAGAGGTATTACAGAATGTTACCTGCCCCAAAACGCTAAACCCCCAAATTCACTACATAAATAAAATATTAAGGACCAATTTTTGCTAAAGAGCACTAGCTCAAGCAACACCTGGTGATCCTCTAGTTCATATTGTCCTTAGGTAAAATTAAGTCTTTTAGCAATACAATATTGTAGGTCCATAATTTGCCAAAAAGGTAACACAAGATTTTAGTAAAACCAAATTCAAAACAAATATTTAACAGTTTGTATGGAATAGTTCCATGACAACTGTGCAGACTCAATCTGCTGATTAACATCATGGGAGAAATTGGAAATTCTGCGATAACTAGAAGTCTGAGTACCAATCCTACCTCAAGGATGGATGTTCACATACTTAATGCAGTTTGCTATTAATCTTCCTTTTGATTTTACTTCAGCATTATGGACATGGACAAAAGATTCATGAAGATATAAAATGTTCTGAAACGTTTATTGAAGTCAAAAGTATATCCACTAGGATTAAATCATATTACCAGTAAAGTAATGGGGAGGCTGGTGATAAGCATGCAACTACTAATGTTCACAAGACTAGCGGTTTGCTCCAGATGTCAGGTGAGAGAGAAGCAGAGAAAATGATCCATCATCTGTCTCTCAGTCTCAGCTGGGAAACGATTCACTAGCTTTGCTAACACACCAGGGCAGCACAGAGTGATGAAAACGTCAAGGGTGGCGGTGAACTGAACCACAGCAAAGCTAAATAAATAACAGACGGAAAAGTGCTACAGAATCCATTCATGACTGAGATGGACTAGTCTAGACATAATAAGTTGGGGGGAAAGTAACACAATTCAACAATAATAGCTATAATAAGTAGATTGTCATAATAGTTTTTTTTTTTTTACACTTCATATATCAATCTATAGATAGGATAGTGCTGGATTGATGATAGCATTTCAAGCAATTACATTTTCACATGTATTCCTTTTACTAAGACATAAAAAAGGGCAGAAGGGGTGGGAGGGTGGGCTGGAAGCTTCCATTGCTTTTCAAACATCCCATTCATTCATTCATTTCACACAGATTTCAGTCTTTCCCCACCTTTCTCCTCTCACACCTCCATGATGCTTTACAGATGCTCTGTAGAAATACAGAGGGTAGGGATAAACAAAACATTATCAGTGGCCTTACACATACACAAGTAGGTCAGGGGCGTTCAGAAAGGGTTAGTGAGGGAAGGTAGGAATGCATATGGTGGTGTGTGGGTGTATATGTGTGTGTGTGTGTGTGTGTGTGTTTTGGCAACAGGGCTGGTGCTTAAGCGGGCATGTAAGGGGGAGGTGGCTCCTTCTCTGGCATCTTCATTGCCATCTCATAAGTGGGCAGGATGTACTGGAGAGGAAAGAAAGAAAACAAAACTTTAAAAATCATAGAGGCCTATATCAAGATTTAAACATATACATATACACACACATATATATATATATATATATATATATATATATATATATATATATATATATATATATATATATATTATATATACAAAATGTAACATTTAGGTTTGACAAAACAGTGATGTTTGGTAGCAAAGAAATCTAGATGCACACAGATCTGAAGAGTTTGTAGGTGCATATTAGGGCTGCAACTGAATTAATATGCAACAACTTGGATATTCAAGTAATGGTCAGAAGTCCTTTTTTGAGCAGAAATGGGGAAAATTAACTGGTTTTAGCTTCTCAAATTTGAATGTGCACTGCTTTTCTTTGTCTTCTATAATAGTAAAATGTGCTGGTTTTGGGCTGTTGGTTGGTTAAAACTAGTAATTTAATTTGTGGCAACTTGTACTTTGGGAAATTATGAACAAAAACTAATTATACAAATTTGGGGATTTATAGACCAAACAATTAATTGATTAATTGACAAAATAACAGGCAGATAAATTGATAACGGAAAGAATTGTTGGTTTCAACCTTAATTCTGAGTTTACTTCCCCACAAGATGACTCAATTTAGTGTAAACAGTAAAGTGTGTACTCCCGCAACAGTAAAACTCATCTTTTTAATGTGCGAAAAAAATTCAGAAACATTTAAACCTCTTTTATAATGCAAATTTAAAAAACTTGACATAATAACTCTAAAATTGTATCATATATATATCTTTCTAAATTAGCTGTCCATAACTGTTTTTTGATCCATGACAGGGTAAACTTTTGGCTTCTCAGACTGTCAATGTGTGGAAGGCATGCCACCTGCTGGCTTCACCTGAGCATTACATATTGCTGCATCTGATAGTGTCAATTTTCTGGGACAGGAGATGACTCATAAAATTCGTAACGGTCAATTCCAGAGTAACTCAAGCAGCTTGCATACCTGGGGAGGGGTCTCAAAGGCCGGGTAGACAGCAATCTCTGGCATGTTCCTGTTGTTGATGTACTTGTAGCAGTTCCACACACAGTTGATCAGGTAAGACTGGAAAGTAAAGAGAAGTGTTTTGGATTTTATGGTTTAATCAGGCTGTGTGACTCAACAGTCAATAAAACACTTTCAATCCCTTAACTCGTTAAACCACAGTGTCTCTTTTCCCATTTAAATACGCCTGGAGAAATTTAAATTAGGGCAGAGGGAGCGTAGCTGGTAAACGGCGCTATGCTAGCTGTGTTAAATATGTCTTACACTCACCCTTTTACTGAATCCACAGACATGAAACTAATATCCATTCATCCTACCATATTAGATTTATTTTTTTTATATAAGTTTGCTTTAGAAGGATATAAGTTAAAAGGAACACGCCAACTTATTTATATGATGTATACATTTCTCGGCTTGTGAGAAATAGTTCCCAGTATGTATAGGTTAGAAGATAGCTGTGTCTCATGTGGCCTTGTTATTTGTACTCTGCGTGACTATACAAATCACAACATGTAAACAGCAACATATTGGCGTTATTTTGTCACTTACCGGGAGCAGTAGGCTAGATGGAGCCGGTAAACCTCAAGTATCTGTGCTAAGCTAGGCTAGCGGTGGGTGCTTCAGAGAGAGTTATGTCACGCACCGAGATGAGAAGGGTATGTATGGACTTATCTAACTCTGGGGGATAAGGTGAATTATGGTGTGAAGATTTGACTGTGAATAAGCAATAATTTTTACCTTGAGGATGATGAGGAAGGCGAAGAAGACCAGCACAAAGAGCAGCAGGCAGCTGGAGTCCAGAGAGAGAAGGTTGTCCTTGTACGGGAAATCCGGCTGACGAAGACAAGAACAGACATCAGATAATCAATAAGACCTTTTTATACTTATTCCACTCACATCACCATTAACTGCTGCTTTCCGACCGGAAACTGTAACACTTTCAGCTCCTACTTCAGGGCATGGTATTTTCCCTTTTCCGCATAGTGGTGGTTAGATGGCTGTGTTACAATAACAAAAGGTCAGTTCCTATTGCCACTTGGCCAGTGTGAATGCAAATGGTAAACCGGTTTTGGGCGAGGATAGATAGTAGACGTGTATAGAAGTGGACTATTCCTATAACCATGTTCCTGTGACTACCTGGTCGGATAGAGGCCAACGTTACTATGCAGTCCATACAAAAAACAACAACACATCCTTAAATGAGCTTGAGGACGATGTAACAGTGACATGTTATAGATAAGACTTTTTCAGTATTTGTTGAAAAACAGTGTTTGTATTTGATTTTTCCTGAAAAAAAAAAAAAAAAAAAAAATCAAGTTACACAAAATTAAATTAATGCAAACAGACTAGTTTATCTGTTAACAACTTTTCTAATTACTTTAATTGGGGACTCTGACTTGACAGCAGCTCATTTGATTTTTCCACATTTTTCTCCTCTTTTTCTATGAGCGTGGAATCTTATTCTAAAATACCAACAGTGTGCTTTAGTAGAAGGAAATAATAAATGACTGACATTAAAATACCTGTACTCCTTTACATAAATCTTAGTATTGGTTTGGTAAAAATGAGAATGTAATTATAGACACTGTATTCTGTTGCCTGTGTTGTCAGGATTCTCTGTTGTAATAAATAAACATGGGAGAGGTATTGCAATTGACTCATAATGTCAAGAAGATCAGACGGTGGACTGGACTGTTGGCACTGACCAGCTGGTCCAGGTAGTCCTTGATCCTGGGTAGGTAGGTGAGAGAACTGATGGCCACCAGGCAGCTCAGTGCAAAGTCAAACAGCTGGTAGCAGAAAAACGGGATGAGCCAGCCGTCACGATGCTAAGGAAAAAATATTAAAGGTGAGTCATCTTAAATTCATCAGTTAGGCAGATCATGTTTAAGGTCATTGTGTACAAGGAGGACCATGTTGCATTTTTTCCAACCTTATGTCCACACGGCTGAGATTAACATGCCTACATATCTGTATCTAGTAGGTAGGCTCTTTTGCTTCTACAAATTCCACAGATGAGGATGCATCCACAGCCTGAGCAGCAACCAGACACACTACAGTTTTCAATGTTTTAAAGTCTGTTCCAATTAAAAATTTCTAACCTTGGTTTTCTTGGCTTACATGTCTAATTAGAGTTTTCCCTGGATTGAAAAGCTGTTTCCTTCAGCTCAGGCTGTGGCTGCATCATCAGATGTGGTTTGGGATATATAAAAAAAGAGCCTGCCGACAGAGACAGGGAGTGCAGACATTGTAACTGTGTACATAAACTCGTCTTCCTGTAACACTTGGAGAAGGTTGAAAATCAGCAAAGCGGTCCTTTAACTGAGTCACTTTACAAAAATCTCTACAGGGATTCTATTTTGTTTTCTAACAAAAGCACAGTATACTCATTCTTATACTCCTACTCTCCTTTCCTACATTATGTAGAAATGTTCTGAAAAGCTGGGAGCATGTAGTTGCACAGATAAAGCATAACTCTTGCACAGACTGCAACTAAGCACCCAGCCTGCAGATACACACACTTTAACTGTGCAGTCATTGCAACTAGCAGTTTAAAGCAGGGCCACGTCAAAAGACTATCAAACCTGTCAGTCTCGGTGCCATCAGGCAGGCCTGTGAGGTAAAGATGACAGGCAGTGAGAACATAGCATTGTGCGCTACACTCCCACTGCATCAGGATTCTTTTTTTAACATCCAGTTAAAATGTACTAGAGTAAAAAAACAAACAGGGGAGGGTCCTTTGGTATTTTTGTGTAATGTCTTGCATACCGCTTAACTCTGGTGTTATTATTATACAACTTGAAAGCAATGGTTTTTTTGTTTTTTTTTTAAATGCACACACATTCTGGGATTATATATTAGCATAAGAAACAATGACAGCACTTTAAATTAAGTCCATGCTGTCAAAAGAGAATTAAAAATAGCACACTGTGCAGACTTACAGTAATGGCTCCATACACCATCATGGCACTGATAGTGAGCATCAGCAGAGAGATGGCAAATCCAACACAGGCATTCTCTGTATTAGGAAAAAGTGATAAGAAATAAATGCAGGAATCGATTTATCACATTAACCATTAAAGTACGTATGTATCCGTGTGTGTGGGAATGCATAGTCGCCTGCTCTCTTTGAAGCAGCAGTGATTTACATACTGTGTAAGTGAACAGTCTCCAGGGCTTCTCTCTTTCCAGCTAACTGTGTTAAAGGCCAGAAAGCATTATGCCTCTCCCTCACAGCTGCGTAGTGTTGGTAAATACGCAATGAAACTCGGCCCGGGATAATTAAAAGGCCTGCCTTTCATATCCTCTTCTCTTTCCATCACTCAGTCTCTCGCTTCCTCAAACTGTTCTGCCTGTTGCACTGGAGAGACGATGCTGCTAAGAAAGCTACTGCAGCAGTGTGGTCCAAAGACATTTCTTTTTTTATTCAGTAGTTCAAGCAGAACAACTTGAGCATTGGGCTGGGCGATATGGAGACAATCAAATATCACAATGTATTTTCCCCAAATACCTCAATATTGATACCGCAACAATATTGTAGTGTTGACTATTGGTCCTTCCAAATATTTACACAATGAGATTTTTGATAAATAATCAACAGTAATGTAGATATAATGACTAGGTGGATGAAGGTAAACAACAGAACAGAACAGTCTGGTAAGTTCAGAAAATGACATCACTTTACTGTAATGCAGACTTTAAAACCAGCAAAAGACAACACTTATGTCATATTACAATATTATGATACAATAATATGATATCCAAAATCTAAGACAATATCTAGTCTCATATCACGATAGCGATATATTGCCCAGCTCTACTTGAGCATCAATGTTTGTAACAGTCAGAGGACTGTCTGGAACATCAATTAAGGTTATAGGAAACAGAATTTATACAAGCTTAGGCTCTGGTATTATGGGTATAATTAGGGGCCTGTACATTGAAGTTGATAAAAATACCACTTTTATTGTGTGTAAAACAAAGTTACAAAAAAAAAAAAAATCAGGGTATTTTTCAGGCCTACCCAGTTCCCTTCTTTTGGATTTTTGGCAGTGTGTTGTTTTTACCTGCATTTGGTTTATGATAATAGTCAAAACCCTAAATATATTCCATTTACTTTTAGAAAGAGGGGCAGAAAATTGGAGATTTGAGAACCTGCCACCAGAGAATATTTGGCATTTTGTAGTTTAGTATAATAAATTGAAAGGCCGTTTACACATACAAGATTATTTTGAAAAACGGAAACATTTCCCTTTGTTTGTGGTCTTCGTTTACACACAAACAGAGAATTTGCCTCCAAAAAAAGTTGTTTCTGAAAACTCCGGCCAGAGTGGAGATTTTGGAGGACTTTGTTTTCATGTTAGTGAGGCAAACGGAGGTTTAGGCAGCCGAGGAAGAGTGAGGAATTGATTTGTTGCTGTTGTTATTTTTTGGGGGATTCTGATTGGCTAATGTGGGCTTGAGCTTCTCGTTACACTGCTCCTTACAGGTTTGACATGCTCTGGACGGCATTGACAGCATATATACATGGGTAAATGTAAACAAACACTTTTCTGAAAACTGACCGCTGTGCAGGATGTTACTCTTGAAAACCGGAGAGGTTGAAATGTCCGTTTATGAAAATAGTCTCCTAGGTGTAATTGTAGTCTTAAAAACAAATACTCAGCTTAATCCAAACTAAACACCAGAGACCATGTTATCTTTTTATTAGTTAAATAACTTTTAAATATGTCCTGAAATAAAATGAGTGCAGCCTGATGAAGCTGCACTTATATACTAACATTGCCTCTGCAGGCTGTGGACAACCTCCACTGCTCTGTGTGCTGGCATGAGCCTGCTGTGGGAAGGTCAACCCACCATGCTTGTTTCCCCTCCTCTCCCGCTGAGTCACCGTTTCAGAAAAACGAAGAAGCCTTCACCAAGCCAAACCAACAAAACAACCACCAGCTAGAAAGAAAAAGGCCCTCTGGTAACCCTGCCGGCTCTGCCCTGGCACATACAAACACACACCTCGGACAGACCCAAACCCATGAAGAAAACACAAGGGAACGACAGCGGGACACGACACCAATAACATTTTCAGACATGTACACAGCACAGCAGTGATCGGTTATCCTCATGAGTTGTTTTGTTTTGCAGTCAGTGGGGGAGTTGTGCTCCCTGTCGAAGATGAATCACATGTTCAACCTCAGCGTAACTGCTGCTCAGTGAAAAAAAAAGCAGCTATACACTTCTAAATCCAGTGCAGTGAAGATTTATTCAGTGGGAAAACTATTTTCACCTGGATATCTTAACAGAATGTGTTTGGTGTGTTAATGTTTGATGAAAAATTTCCAATGCAGTATGTTAGCTCTTACAGTAATTCTTATGTAGATTTCACTGCTTACCAGACATCCTGTCAGAGGCAAAGTAATGGTCGATGACCTCATACTGCAAGTCAATAGTGGGCACGTTCTCTGGGTGGGTCACAGCTACAGTCAGCAGGATGCCCATCAACAGATTGACTACCTGAGGAGAGGAAGGAGAAAAAAATAAGGCAGTACTTTTACATGTTTTAGCACATAGTTTACAACATTTTCCAACAACAGATTGAAATATGTTTTAGATTGAATTCCTCCCTTAAAGTCAGCCATTGGTTTCAGTTCATGTTAATACTGTAGATACTGTCAACTTGGTAAGACATAGATGACAGGCAACATCACACTGAACAATTTATATTCCCTTTTTGTCAAAGTTATTTTATTGTTAAGAGGGAATGCAGTCGTGAAGAGGAACCATTTAGGGACTAAAGGATGCTCCAGCATTCAAGCTGCTGAGAGGCCTTTCAGTCACAAGATACAGTATGTCGATACTGTGAAGAAGACGTACATGCTCACGTGAATGGAAACTACTAGTTATCTGGAAGGAAGAAAATTAAAGTTATTATATGCTATGAAAATTAGTTGGCAATGTAAAATGTAAGTTATTGTGGTACACTAAAAATAAGTGGAAGTGCTTCTTCATTGAAAAACTAGCTTTTGAGAGGTGGAACTAAAAACTAATAAGCTGGAACAAGAACGTCCTAAAGAGAACTGATGGCCACCAGGCAACTCAGTGCAAAGTCAAACAGCTGGTAGCCGAAAAACGGGATGAGCCAGCCGTCACGATGCTAAGGAAAAAATATTACAGGTGAGTCATCTTAAATTCATCAGTTAGGCAGATCTTGTTTGAGGTCACTGTGTACAAGGAGGACCATGTTGCATTTTTTTCCAACCTTATGTCCACACGGCTGAGATTAACATGCCTACATATCTGTATCCAGTAGGTAGGCTCTTTTGCTTCTACAAATTCTACAGATGAGGATGCATCCACAGCCTGAGCAGCAACCAGACACACTACAGTTTTCAATGTTTTAAAGTCTGTTCCACTTCAAAATTTCTAACCTTGGTTTTCTTGGCTTACGTGTCTAATTAGAGTTGTCCTGGATTGAAAAGCTGTTTCCTTCAGCTCAGTCTGTGGCTGCAGGCTGTGTTGGAACTAAAAACTCATAAGCTGGAACAACAATGTCCTAAACAAAACAAGACATTGTTGCAAATTGTTACACCAACATTGTATCTACAACTCAATGTAGGGTGGATTTAACTGCAGAGAAGTCTTGTTAAGTGCTTGTGTTTATCGGTTTATGTGTTCCGATGAATTCAAGGAGAAAAAAGTTGGGAAAGCATAAGATAACATTTATTAGTGAGATACATTTATTAGTATAATTAAGGTGAAGAGAACATTAATAATAATAATAATAATAATAATAATAATAATTCAAGTCAAATTAGTACAACTGAGGAAACTTGTATTGTACAGACAAGAAGAAGCAGCCTGATCAGCCTGACCATCACATAATTAAAATAATTAATAATTAATTATTAAATTAAATAATTTAAAAGTGTAATATAATTAGAAATGTTCCGCCTCCAATACTGCCTAAAATGCTGGCATCAGTATCGGGAAGAAAATCTATATTAATGTAGTTTATTTATGCTCTTTTTATGTTATAACTGACTGTCAAACTCGATAATAACAAAGTGTTGTGGCGTTCATTGTTTGAGAGTTTAACCTGAGGCAGACCGACAAAGATAAAATTCATATCACATCCATACAGGAATAGTAGTATACAGTAGGGCGGCTCAATTATGGAAAAAAATATAATCACGATTGTTCCGGTCAATGTTGAAATCACGATATTTGAACGCAATTACTTGTTGACTTCTGGAAAGATTTTGCAAACATTGAAGTTAAAAACAGTGGAAAAAGTTAAATAAATCAACAGTAAAAAACACATACAACTGTTAAATTTGCCTTAATACTTTTCCTATCAAATCTTTATTTTTTTTAATTCAGAACACAAGAGAAAATTAGAGTTTACTTGCAAAACGTAATGAGCTAAGCAATTGTTTTTTCTCGATTATTCTGTTTTTGTGATCATTGGATGCCGAAATTATAATCACGATTAAATTTCCATTAATTGCACAGCCCTATTATACAGTTGTTATAACATAATACAATATATATATGGCCGATACGCAAGTTCAGGTATCAGAATCGATATTGGGAATAAAAAAACGCTATCGGACCATCTCTAACTATAATACTGTTTAATAATGTGTTCTCCGTGTTGCCATTTCAGAAAAGGTCTAGGACACACCATGGAGTATTTTAAGCAGTCACACATATGATCAAAAACTCTTGTCTCTTTAAAATATATTAGCTTTGACGAAACAAATAAATAGTAATGAACAATGTGTGGGATTCTTGGTTTGCAGTTGTGCTTTGTTTTTGTTTCCTTTTTATATTTATATTATTTTTCTAGATTGTTCTCCAAGCGGCGAGCCAAAGTAATACACACTGTGCAAAGACTAAATATTCCCCAGAATTTTTTATTATTTGAATATGTAGTCTTCTACTATCTTCTACAGTTTGTAATCCGTTGAGCTTCTTCACATTATTATACCAGCAAACCAAAACGTGAGCACACGATTTTCAGTTTCCCTGTGTTGCAGCATGTTTCAGATTTTGTAGAAATAGAGCAACACGGCTAATGGGTTTCTATGAGCCAAGTAACGGTATTGTCCAGCTAGCTCAGGATTTTGAATGCAACAAATCCAGGAACATCGGTTATGTGACGTGGTAAAAACAAGAGGGGATTAATTAAACTGTTAGTTATATGATAGTGCTGCGGGAAAGAGAAATGCGGTTTAAAACGAATTAGATTAAAACCTGTGTCTTTTTTAGCAAATTATGTCACTGTGGAGTTATTCAGAGTCAAGCTTGTTATGGTTTGACAACAGTTAGCGTTAGCAAGTCAGCGTAATGTCGGCTAGCTTGCGCTAACGTGCCACATAACGTTGTCAAAATGTCACATATTTTAACCCTTCTGAACCCAATCGGGTGCTCGTAACAACCAGGGATCTGCTACTTGTCTTTGTGTCAGTTTGCCAACCGCACTTTCAAAATTGAGCAAGTTGTATCGATAGAAAGAGTCACCTTTTAATTGTGTTAGGTTAGTCAAACCCTTGGCCAAACCTGAAATGATAGCAGGCTAATGCTAACGCTAGCGTTCTGTTCCCGTCAACTCAGCAAGTAACGGCTGTTTTAAAATGGTCGAAAGTAGCGCCTAGCTAACATGGGATCTGCCGACAACAGTCATTATAACCACATTAAGACAATCTGGTTAACAGTCATTATGTAAGGGGTTTCTTTAGCAAACTTAAAACAGTTAACAGGCAATGCTAGCTAGCATTGGCTTGTCACCCATCAACCATTTTACGTACCATGTACCATGTTCCCAGGATGATGGTCCCCGTCCGGACATGGCAACATCCACAGCACCTAGTGGTGTACAATCTGTCTCGACTTGGTTTAAAATGATGCATGTCCTCCACAAGCGTAGGAAGAAACATCGGGAGAACTTGTCGTGGCGGAAAATAATCTTCGCAGCATCAACAGCCAGCTAACGAACACGGAGGAACGCCCACCACTTCCCCTGACAACCTGCAGCGCGACACCGCGGATAAAAACAGACGCTCTGACTGGCGGTAAGAGGCGGGACCAGAGGATCACCTTTGACAGACAGGGATTTAAACCAATTGGCTTCAGGCCATGTTAGCGCTAGGTGATGCAAAAAAATCCTGAACAAAATTCTAAACGCAACACTTTTGTTTTTGCCCACATTTTTATGAGCTGAACTCAGATCTAAGACTTATTTCGCTTAAATATTGTTTACAAATCTGTCTTAATCTGTATTAGTGAGCACTTCTCCTTTGCCGAGGAAATCCATCCACCTCACAGGTGTGGTATATCAAAATGCTGTTCAGACAGCATGATTATTGCAAAGGTGTGCCTTAGGCTGGCCACAATTAAAGGTCACTCTAAAATTTGAAGTTTTATCACACAGCACAATGCCACAGATGTTGCAAGTTTTGAGGGAGCGTGCAATTGGCATGATGACTGCCAGAATGTCAATCAGAGCCGTTGCCTGTGAATTGAATGTTCATTTCTCTAACATAAGCTGTCTCAAAAGGAGTTTCAGACAATTTGGCAGTACATCCAACCGGCCTCACAACCACAGACCACGTGTAACCCTACCAGTCCAGGACCTTCACATCCAGCATCTTCACCTCCACGATCATCTGAGACCAGCCACCCAGACAGCTGCTGCAACAATCGGTTTGCATAACCAAAGAATTTCTGCACAAACTGTCTCAAGGAAGCTCATCTGCATGCTCGTCGTCCTCACCAGGGTCTCGACCTGACTGCACTTCGTCGTCGTAACCGGCTTGAGTGGGCAAATGCTCAAATTCTATGGCGTCTTGCACTTTGGAGAGGTGTTCTCTTCACGGATGAATCCCTGTTGTCACTGTACAGGGCAGATGGCCGACAGCGTGCATGGCATCGTGTGGAACGGTTTGCTGATGTCAACGTTGAGGATCAAGTGGCCCATGGTGGCATGGGGTTATGGTACGGGCAGGCGTATGTTATGGACATCAAACACCTGTGAGGTGGCTGGATTATTTCGGCAAAGGAGAAGTGCTCACTAATACAGATTTGTGAACAATATTTGAGAGAAATAGTCCTTTTGTGTAAGTTTGAGTCCAGCTCATGAAAAATGGGGGCAAAAACTAAAGTGTTGCGCTTATAATTTTGGTAAGTGTAGTTTAACAAAAAGCTCCACTTATTAGCTTTTCCTTTAATAGGACAGTCTGGATTACCAAACAGGAAAAGCAGTTCATTGCCCAAGGGTACCAGATCTTCAGCAGACCAGTGAAGCAAATAGTGACAATTTCATTGTTTGCTTTTAATCCTGTTAAGCTAATTATAAGGCAACAATTGCATTACTGACCCAATCTTGAGGCCCCATCATATAGAGGGGCCGATAGCTAAAACTTTATTTTAAAGTTGTTTATATGATATAAACAACACACACATATATAAATACACATACACTGTGTGTATATACATACTTTACATTCAAAAACCACTACAATCAGTTATCTTTCTGTACTATGGTGTAACACCCACTGTACTATAATAATAATAGTAATAACTATAATACATTTTATTTATATAGCGCCTTTCATGAAACCCAAGCACACTTTACAGAAATGATTGTGACTAACTCTAGCTAAGAAAGGTTGTAGACCGTGTTGTTATAATAATATAATACAATAGCATGTATATCCTTTTCATTTTCATACGTACATTAAAAAAATGTATACTCTCACTGAATGCTCATAAAACATAAAAATGCATTGAGGATAAAACTAAAAAAAATGTATTTTATTAAGAATTATTGAATACACAAATAGTAAAAATATAATTTCATGGCACATTTATAGACGACATAATGTGTTATATCGTAGCAGTCGATCATAATTCAATTTATACTTCATTGTTATTTACATGTAATATACATCCACAAATAAGTTTCCCCCAGATTCTTCATTTCATATCTCATATCACATGAACAATTTTTCTGAATGAAATGGAGGATAACATTGATTTGTCACAGTGGATCAATTATTTTTGGGACAGCCAGAGCTGTAGACAGGATTTTAGAAAAGTGCATTAGTCCTGCATGCAGCTTTGATGGGCCCTGTTACACCTGGTGTGTAACAGAGGGGAGATGTTCATAGCAGACATTTTGACTTATCATAGTAGTGTTACTGATGAGGTTAATAATTACTCTGTTCTATTCAAGTGTCCCAGTGAGATGTGAGTGTGCCAGTGAGCCAGCATGCACAATCCCAGCCCCATTAAACTGAGGCATGCAGCTAAATGGAATTCAGCCATCATTCTTAATTTTATTTTCTTTCATTTCTTTCCATCTGTGCTTTTCTATTGTTACATGTCAAAATGTCTCCCATGAAAAGACAAGCATTTTTTGTATGAAACTATTCAAGTGAAGAAAATGTGATCATGAAAGCAAACAAAGCTGCCACTTTAAAACAATAACATAGCAAAGTGTATCGTACATGGTTAATAATTCATTGATCACATATTACAGCGTTGACTATCTTCTTTCAACCATAAACAAAAGTCATAAAAGATCAATATGCACTGGCTGACTACACTTGCTTTCCACAAAATAAATTATCAATGAACTGCAAAAACATATGAATTAAGTGCAAGAACCATAGAACACCTTAGAACAGAAGCTTCTCAATTCTCAAGGACCCGTTACAAAATAGATACTATACCGGGGACCCCTTACCAGATAGATACTATACCGGGGACCCCTTACCAGATAGATACTATACTGGGGACCCCTTACAAGATAGAAACTATACCGGGGACCCGTTACAAGATAGATACTATACCGGGGACCCCTTACAAGATAGAAACTATACCGGGGACCCCTTACAAGATAGATACTATACCGGGGACCCCTTACAAGATAGAAACTATACCGGGGACCCGTTACAAGATAGAAACTATACCGGGGACCCCTTACAAGATAGAAACTATACCGGGGACCCGTTACAAGATAGAAACTATACCGGGGACCCGTTACAAGATAGATACTATACCGGGGACCCCTTACAAGATAGAAACTATACCGGGGACCCGTTACAAGATAGATACTATACCGGGGACCCCTTACAAGATAGAAACTATACCAGGGACCCGTTACAAGATAGAAACTATACCGGGGACCCGTTACATGATGGAAACTATACCGGGGACCCCTTTCAAGATGGAAACTATACCAGGGACCCGTTACAAGATAGAAACTATACCGGGGACCCCTTACAAGATAGAAACTATACCGGGGACCCCTTACAAGATAGAAACTATACCGGGGACCCGTTACATGATAGAACCTATACCAGGGACCCCTTACAAGATAGAAACTATACCGGGGACCCCCATGTGTATGTCCCTTGAGCTGATTCAATGTAGACTATTTTTTACAATTCTATAGTCTCAGTTATGCAAAAGAACAACAAAATGGAAGTATATTATTTGACATATTTACACAAGAGTCACAGGTTTGTTTGATTAAAATGTAATTTTTTTAGTAGTTATTATAAATTTAAAAATTAAATTAATATTTGTTGAACTATGAAGCCTTTTGTAAAAAAATAAACTGCTGGATAGGAGAAACAACGGTCGGGGTTTTTTGCACTTCTTTAAACCAATCACAATAGTCTTGGGCGCAATGAGATCCACACGGAGAGACGGTGGCTCTGCAAAATGGTCTCTGGAAGGACCTTGTTTTGGCGGAACATTTGCACCCCGCTAAAGAAAACGCTACATGCAATATTAAATGAAGTTAACTGTTCACACAGTACAGTAACGTGAGCCATTAAATAGCCGGATACATGGTTGAATGTTATTTTCTCTTACCAGTGTATCGCCGTGTGTATTTTGTAAATCTCCGCCAATCGGTCCCAAAACATCCCAGTTAGAGAGTAAATGCCGTCTGGTGCGTTGCACGATTTAGATCGTCTTCAAAACCTTTTCAGCGTGTCATGTTAGTTTGCTAGCTCCGATGTACTGTACGTTCTGGTTGCTGTTTCTTAAAGTGACCGGAGTTTAGAACGTAAACACAAAGAAAACAGAAGGTGAGGCACATCCAGCGGAACGGTCGTCGATCCAGACTAATATCATGATAATTTATATGAAAGAATTTGAAAACTTTTCCAAAGACGCCCTGGCGGGGTGCCACAGACTTTTGGGGGTCCCTGGACCCTACATTGAGAATCAAAAACATTAATGTGAAAGTTTTAAGTTAAACAACAACTTGTTCCCTGTCTGGTCTGTGATAATCTTCATCTGAAGCCCTCTGCTGGCCCAGAATATATCCTCCATTATCTTTCTTCTGCCATTTGTAGATTAATAGTGCTGCCAGTGCAGCTGCAAGTGCCACTCCTGTTACTCCTCCTGCAATAACAGCTGGAAACATAAATGACAGAGTTAGAATAGAGACACACAGTGAATTATTAAGTTAAATTCAGCGTACCATACTGCAAAATACCGGTAAAAACTTCTTTGTTCTCTAAGAAACTCTTGCTGTTTGCCAAAATAACAAATCCTGATCCGCTGTCTTTGTGTGCATCGTCAAATTCCAGGACTGAAGAATCCTAAAGACAAAAGTAGAAACGGTTGCACAACTTTATTTCCCGCTCTGCCATCTACATTATAAGGTGAAGAAATGGTGAGCTCTGTGAAAACAACTGTACATGGAGGGTATTCTTGGTTCCACCTCCTGCGTTTGCTGCAAACGTTCGGACATCTTCGCTGTTGGGGTTATACTCAAAGTTTTCCATTTCACCTGGCGAGACAAAAAAGATGAAATACGTGTTTGGTTTTGGAAAAAATAATGACATGGCCAACAGATACAATGTTAAGTGGATTATAACTATGTTAAAGTCATTGTGTGTGGTGCGCAGCATTACCTTGTTGAGACCAATCCCCAGAGCCAGAAATGTCCAGGTCATATCCTGATCCCTCCAAATCTCCAGGAAGGACAGGAAACTAATTTCATGGAGAAAAAGTGATGAGGATATTTAAAGATGCAGACCACCACAATATGGTTTCCTGTCTTATTATCAGACACATGAAAAACAGACAATAGGTGAAGGAAGCCTATAAAGGTACTTTCCTTAAGAGGACAATAAAGGAATGAATCATGTCTTGGATACAAAGTCCCATTCCAGTACCACAATCTCAAAAGCACACTGTGACTGACAAACCCGTAGTGATGCAATTGTTATCACCAATAAAGTGTAATGAGTAGAGAATATAGCTCGAATTAAATGGTAAAGTCACTCCACCTATTTGGAAAAGCGATAAAAAGGTAACAGAACATAGAATCTTTTGTTTGCCCTCAACACTTTTTTTTAGGGAGTAGCTCAAAGTGAAACTTAAAAAAAAGCAATTGCAAACATTTCTTTGAAAGTAAAAAATCCACAATCCACAAAACTGTACTGGATATTCCTTAGCTAGACTAATTGATGGGGATTAAATGGCCTGAATCCACTGTGACCAACATACAGGCTGTTCTTAATGACGAGGGAACGAATGATCAATCTACACTCAAAAAATTGGGTGGAGGAATAAAATAACATTTGTTTTAGAAAATAACAAAGATCTGCAGCTGAGTACTCGGCAATCTGAACAGTCATACTGGGAAAACCCCTACCAGAAAATAGAATGGAAACATTTGTCAAGCAGGACCAGGGATTAAAGGGATGCAGGGAACCTGGTGTTTAACTTAAAAATGCTCCATAGTTTGTGTGTTTCGTCCAGTGTTAGGCTCCTTCCCACCGTCTACAGACATGAATGCAAGATGAACTTTTCCTTATAGGAGGGAATGTTTTCTGTCTGTGTGTGTCAGCCCTGCGATACACGGGCCCCCCGGGGCAGGACTCATGTCTATTGCATGCCGAGTGGGTCAAGGATGAATGAACTAGTTTATTAAGCAATAAGTATAAATAAAAATCATTCATCAATAATGTTGATGATCCATTAATTATTTGAGTCATTTGTAGAACAAAAAAAAAAAACCCGAAAAAAATGTATCTGATTTCATGCTTTTAGCATGTGAGGATTTTCTGTTTTTCTCTTTTCTGTGTTATAAAAGGAATACCTGTGTTTTTATGTATTGTTGATCGGACAAAATAAGCCATTTAAAGATATCAGCATTATTCATTTAATAATACACTGCATGGCAATTTAACATGCATGGGGGCAACTTTTATTCATAATAATTACTTTAGATATTTTAAGTATGTGTTCCTACTTCAATACTATTACTTGTGAGTTTGAGTGCAGGAGCTTTACTTGTAATGGACTATTTTAACAGTGTGGTGTTTTACTTAAGCAGCCAATCTAAAGCACTTTTTCCAACATTGGAAATATTGTACTTTTTACTCTAGAGATATTTGATAGCTATGTGGATTATAATTTGCATACAATATAATAGACTTATTAAATGTGGTACACTGTTAATTAAAAGAAAGTAAACTATGTAAGTTATATATTTAAAGTTATATGATTAGCGTACACAGTAATGCATTATTTATAATTAAATGATATGCACAATAGTATGGGAATAATGGGAGCAGGGCCATTCTGCCTAAAGAGGACTTTTTGTACTTTTGATACTTGAAGTAAATCCAACTGGTAATACTTTAATACATTGATGTACATTTATCTAAGTCAAACTTTGAATGCAGGACTTTTACTTGTAATTGATTATATTTAATATATCGGTGTTTTTACTTTGAATACTTCCACCAGTGCTAATAATTAAATATATTTAATGGTGGAACTTAGAATATCTGCTTTCTGCCCTACTAATACAAGGAATTCCTACTAAAGATCGAAAAGCCATTAGGAGATTTCGGTAATAGATGTAAAATCCACAACATTGGGAGGTGTGATGTCCTTTGATTATTAATATCTTTAATTCTCTAACTACAATATTTGATCTGAAATTGAGTTTTAAAGACGGAAACGAATCCCTAAGACACCAAATAGGCCTAATTGTAATAGTTTCTAATGAGTGTTAAAAATCCATTATTGATTAAATTAAATAGACATGCTTAAGCAAATAAGCATGAATAAATCCGACTATTGTAGCCGTCAATAAATGTAGGTAACTGTACTTAAAATTGTAAATAAGAAGAAAAAATGTTTATGATTTAAACCAAATCCCAACAAACAATATGATCGTAAACACACGTACCGTACAGTATTCTAACACTGGTTAACTTCAGGAAGTGAGAAAGGTGAGCACATCGGCACACCGTCTACACTGTTAATGTGTCTAGCACGTTCTCTTAACACTTCCATGGTTTAAAAACTGAAAATGACTTACCGACATATGGATAGGATGTATTAATCCCAAAGCTAAAAACAAAAAAGATACAGATATCCCCATGTTGCAGTTGAGTTGGTGTCAGTTTATTTTGTCCGCTTCTTCCTCCTCCGCAGGTGTTTGATTGAACCTCGAGCCCAAACCCCGCCCACTAATAAAACATGTAGAACTTGAGATGTTCACAGAGAGCACCTGAAGAAAACATCTATTCATTTGTGTGTCGTTTTTAAAATCATAAAATGATGCAATGGACCTGTAGAACTTCTATAAATGTCCTGGAACTAAAAAAATAGTAAACTGAGTTGCAAGAAATGATTGGAAAGACATTTACATATATATATTTGGCTTTCCTAAATGTTTATCTATTTACAGGTCTACGTTATGGTAGAAGAACATGAGTAAAAATAAGGTCTACATCAGACAAACAAACCCAGACTTTGTCATACAGAGTGACTTATGTATGATTGATGTGTTAGCTGTATTCTAATTATGTTGTGAAAGTGCAAGGCTGAGCTACTACCTAATTCATATACCTTTGGGTAATCTATTTCAATGCTTTATATGTTTAAGATTGGTTGTTCATGTAAAAACTCTAAATTTGAAAACTAAGAGCATAGGCGGAATGTATTAGAATACAGTTACCTCTGACACATAGGGCAATAATAGCATAAAGTTCTACAAAACAAGATTAGGATACGGCTGTATTTCTTCCATCAATTGACTACACAGCTAATCTCAATTTAATTAATTATAAGACTTCTAAAACCAATTGAAATGTAATGGAGTAGAGTCATAAGATAAAATACTCTAATAAACATTTTACCTAAAATACCGTATTTAGTATACACACATTTATCTTAATCATTTTGAATTTAAAAAGTTCTGTCAAAAAGTTGGTACACTACTTAAAAAATAGCATCCGTTAAAGCATGTGTAGCAATAGTTATAACCGTTTATCATTTCTGGGAATAGCTAAAACAGTTTGAAAATAACGTACATGAGGAAAAACCACAACAATGCTGGTCAAATGTTAGAAGAACAGTTTAATCATAGTCACAATTCTGCTTCCAAAAATGAGTTGTTTTCTTCATCTAACATCTGGAAATGTACATAAGGCCACCTGAAAATGTACATGACTTTGACAGTGTGACAAAACTCATATGTTCATATTTATATAATTGACAATATTTTACATTGCTTTTGCTTACAAGGTAGAAGCTGTTCCAAAATACAGCACTCTTCTGTACAAAAATAATTCTTGTCATATCCTGTGAAGTTTCCATGGTAGCAGAGAGGACTAAATGCAGCCTCAGTTTTAGTAGAGTGTTTTGTTTTCTTCATTTTAAACTGTCACACTTCAGAAAGACGAACAGTGGATGTTACAGCTCCGGTACAAATAGAGGCTGGCCTTTCCCATAACAGATTAAAAACAAAAACCATGCCAGATTGTGAAGCCATAAACCTTTTTTTTTCCTTTAAAATAACACTTGATCAAATAAAACTGTATACATTATATTCAAGGGGAAAGGAGTGATGAATATACACACATCAAAATGCACATTTGCCTTTTTCTCCCCAAAAAGTGTAAAAGACATCCCATTTACAGCATAAACGTTTACAAATGTACAACTGTACAGACGAAATAAAAGCATCACTACAAATTTAGAGCAAGGCCTGCCAAACACCACGACTAGACAATTTTTTCTTCAATTAAACTAATAATCTTACACATTAACTGCACATATACTACATGTATTCTACAATTATTCATATGAAGCAAAGAAGCCATCACTACGAGCATTACAGGTGAATTGTCTAGTTTTCGATGGCCCCACCAGCCTCCATCGATGCACTTGCATACCCAACCAAATGAAAAGTTTTAAAAAACAAAAACAGAACCATTAAAAAAGGTTCTTTAAGTATCCCTTTCTTCAGCTTATCGCACTACTTCTAGTTCATTTCACCTCAGTTGTTTAATGCTGGGATAAGCTCCACTTCACAATATATATATATTTTTGGACTACACCGACCTTCAGGCGGTTGGGGTTCCATCATCGCTGCAAGCCCCCTACCCAAAAGCAACAATTTACTCTTACATAAAGATGCTATACATTGCTAAACTACTTCTACGCAAGAGATGATTATTCAGTACATAAAAGATACCATTTCTAGGGCAGTGTTCATCTCAAAGTACAAGACAGATAAGAGGTTACACAAAACATGATAAAGAAAAAAATCATTCCAAGGATTAAAACCTGTCACAGCATGCCAACACATACCCCACTCCCACCCCACTATCCCCACAAAAAGCCCCCCACTACGGTCATTTCATGTTAAGATTATACCAGGTTACACACCCACTCTATAACCAAACCACATGCTCTACTTCTTTAAGTTAATGGTAGCTTTTTATTTTGCATAAACCCCGAGTGATCACCTGGATGAGGGATAGACGGCTCAGATGGGGCTCAGTGGATGCAGCAGCTCAGGTTGGTCAGTCTGTAAAATTAAGTACCGAAACTGTTCAGATAATTACACCAGGCAGACTACAAGCTCCGGGGTAAACAACACCCCTCCAAATTAGCCTGGAAAATGAGGCAAGAATAAGCCACCACTGGAAATCACCACCTTGGACTAAAGCACCAATCCCCAAAGCAAAGCTCGCACACAGGTCTCGAAGACCTCTGGGTGTCTGTGGCACAGGACACATAGTACTCACCTGTGGACGGAGGGGTTTAAAATCCATCCATACTATGTAGTGCTATATTATAAACTAATCCATCAGCTGCTTTGGCATGGGAAAACATGTTTACTGTGCATGGGATAATATACAAATATAATATTCAATTGCCTAGACTTAGAACAGCTGACACAATAAGTCTGGTTACAAAACAAGTGGAATTGTTTTTTTTAAAAGGATCACTCAGTTTAGCCTTATAAAATCACTTGCTGGTGTTAATTGTAGGAATTGGAAATTTCAGCAAATGTGTATACGTTTTTTTTTCTACAGAGAATTTACAAGGTAAAAAACTAAATGTACAAGAGAATATGAAAACCAGTGAAATACATCAATTACATCATTAACAATGGGCTTGTGCTTTACCCAGGAAAGAAAAATCGGCCTGCTGACTGTGGGGGCCACTCTAGGGACCTGCACCAGGGGTGGCAGAGTGGCAGGGATCAGTTGTCACAGCGTTCTTAGGTGAAGTTGACTTGTCTTTTTTTTTTTTTCTTTTTTTTGGTAATTCCCCAAAAATGGGATAACAGATGATGTCAAAGGCTAACCCCTATGGCTAAGGAGCATCTCTCGTAGGAACAGGGGGGTTTGGGGCTCGTACTCCTCCACTTCTTCAGGGGACCCGGGATGTTGACATGACTACATGAGGCCATTCGGTGGGCCACCGATGGGACCCAGTTCAGATCCACTCTTCATGTAGTACTTTTCCAGCTTGGCCAGAATGTGCTTCCCGTAGGTGTACTTACGTAAAGTGGCTATGTGAGGCCGGATCTGACAAGGGAGAGATGGCAAATTTCAGCAGATTCAAAGTAGAATTAAAATGATTAGTGGATTAATCAATCAATTGATCAAAAACTTTATTTTTTAATTTTTATTTCTGAAGGAAAAATGCCAAAGATTAACTAGTTCCAGCTTCTAAAATTAGTTTTACAATTAGTGCTTTGTGAAAGTAAACTACATATTTTTAGGCTTGGGACTATATTATATACTCTATTTTTAGAGGGACGTTACAAAAGGATAATATTGTTTCCACATCTGGCTCAGACAATCAAATTGGCTCAAAGTCAAGACTCCGGTTTTCTGATGTTAAAGGTTGAAGATGTATTTGATCATTGGTATACTAAATTTATGGAAAAACAGGTGCACATTTTTTCCGATTTTTTGCACTTAGTCCAAATAATAAGAACTCCTTTTGATGTGCATATAAGCCCCCTCATTCCATATCTGCATAATCACACAGATTTAGTAGTTTTACCAACCTTGTGCATGATGATTTTGCGCTGAGCAGGTTCTGCCATGTCAATCATTCTTTGGACAACGTAGTTGGCATACTGGTCCTTCATCATGGTGTACAGAGCGCTGTGGGGCCCGTCTTTCTGGCAGCACACTTCATCTATCAGCAGTGCCCTCTCTGCACGTGAAGAGTGGATGACACACTTCTCCACTACATTACTAAGGAAAAAGGAAATAAAGGAAAAGCTTTAATTACAAATGCATTACAGAGCAGAAGGAGTCACAGTACTGACCAGTCATGGTGGATGCTTTTTATTTTTAATCTGGAAGGCTGAACACATTCACAAATAGAAATGTAAGGCCTTTAAGATTTGATGTATTTTGAATTGAAGTTCCAAATTGCAACAGTAGGAGGTGTATTAAAAAATGTGTCAACATTAAAGTTTTTCACAGACCTAACTTTAAAGTCTTCATATCTGTCACCACATTACAACGTATACAACTTACCTTGCAAATTTGTGTTGGCTGAGGACGAGAACCTTTCCACGAACCTCTGCGACTATCTTGCTCTTATCTTCTGGTCTGCCGTGCTCCAAAACATGCTGAATGACGTAGTTACCATACTGATCCTGCAGGGGGGCAGTGGAGGTATGAGCTCAAGGAAAAAAATTCAATTTCAAAATCGATTATCACAAAAGGATCCGTGCGACACCCATTAATCTGATGTTCATGCACTTCTTTTTACCATTGGTCTTAATTGGTGTGAGATAATCATGCATCTCTACAATGATGCAAATTAGTGACACCCCCATTTGTCTTACAAATACTCTTACGTCATCACTGCGGAAGGTCAGACAAAACAGATGCTGCTGGTTTGGAGTGTTGCTGAATAGACAACACAACCAATAGCATTGTTGCCCCTTCAGAAATGGGTGATAGACAGTTATGGGTGTAATATTAGTGTGACAAGATGACAAGATAAAGACAGGAACTCACCTGACCAAGCAACAAATAACTCTGAATTGATCTTGTTAAAGTAGTAATTTGTTTGGTAGGTAATGTGCCCTCCACCTTTAATTAAGTAGTATCTGCCTAAAAATCCATTTCCTGTCAATCTGTTTTAACAAGAACCTGCATTATTTTGCTCCTGAACTTGACTTTAAGCCAAGCACTGAAGGCCAAGGTGAAGTGATTTAAGCGCTACTTATTAAAACTTTAGTTGTCCAAAAAGGTTCAAACTCTCTGGAAGCTTCTATCAAACAATTACAGTGAAATCAAGAAGATGAAAACAGGAAACCAGATTGATCAGGAGATGCTTTCGGCAAAGGGCAGAGATATTATCAGACAGCAGGCAAGCATGTGCCTTGTGAATCCTCTGTGGCATAAAGCAAGAAGGGGGAAAAGGCGAGAAGAAGGCGGCTCAGTGGGTTAGGAGAAGGCCTGTAGTTGGAAGTTGGAGAACTCTCTAAATGTTAAATTAGATTCTTTACAAGGGTTGCAAAATTCCAGGAATATTAAGGTGTAAACTTACCATGGGAATTAACGGAAAAAAATATATAAGACTTATCTGCTCAGGCTGTCTTTACCATGTCATATGTGGACATAATCCATTAATTTGCCAAATAAATCCATCAATTATTCGAATACATACAATGTGAAAAATGTGACATTTGGTGAGTTAACTAGTAGGGAAAGGTAGAATTTGGGTGGTGTGCAAACTTAGAGTTTCAAGTGAACAACTTATTCATAAATGTATAACAATAAAAATTCCCATGCTAAGTTATTATCAACTTTTACAAAGGAGCAATAGAAAGCCTCCTGACTGTGAACACTACAAACTGGCAATGGATGTGTATTGCCCGGGACAGGATGGCTCTGCAGCAGGTATTCAAAACCGCACAAAACTTCATTGGTATCCATCTACAGAGTATCACTGTATCGGTGACAGAGGTGACTGCGCAGAGCCCAAAAGGAGATGATGATTTTTTTTTTTTTTTTTTTAATATATATATATATATATATATATATATATATATATATATATATATATATATATATATATATATATATATATATATATATATATATATATATATATATATATATATATATATATATCTCAAAAGTAACTCTAGGGCTGCAAGATTATCGTTTGTTTTTTTCATTTAATCTGTGTTTTATTCTCAATTATTTGATTGTTGGGTCTATAAAATGTCAGAAAACAAATGGAGAAAAATATTGATCAGTGTTTGTTAAAGCCCAAGATGACGTCCCCAAATGTCTTGTTTTGTCTACAACTCAAAGATATTCAGTTTACTGTCAAGTAAACTGACAAGTGAAGAAACCAGAAAATATTTACATTTAAGAAGCTGGAATCAGAGAATCTACTTTTTTTCATAAAAAATAAATAAAAATAACTTCAACCGATTAATAGAGTATCAAAATAATTTGAGATTAATTCAATAGTTATCAACTAATCGATACATCTTTGCAGCTCTAGAAAACCCTGCTGTCTTCTGGCATCGATTTTGTTTTTAAACATATTTCACTTCAGTAATATAATCAAAACCTACATAAAAGCATGCAGTCCTTTGGCTCAGACAGTGCAGTAGTGTGGGCTGCACATGTGATGAAACAATGCACTGTGCTTGCAGAGGGTTGTGATTTTACTGAATTCCTATTATTTGGGATTCTGGCAAATCTGTACATGTGATGGAAGAGTGTGCTTCTGAATGCACTGCATGGTTACAATTCAATGGGCAAACTTTTAACCCAAACATGAAAAGTCCATTTTTTTATGACATTGTTCAAAAATTCCCAAAATTCCCAAGCTTAAGTTTCCTTGGAAATTTTCCGACCCTTTGCAACCCTATTCTTTACACAAGAAAAGATAAAAAAATAAAAATAAAATAAAATGAAAAAGGGAAAGAGGAAAGGAGCACAGGGACATCCGTGAGAGAGGCAAATTGCTCTGACCTTGAACAGTGCATCGCGGGACACTGTATAATAAGTTTTGGGTGTCATCTCCAATGATACGCCTTGATATTTCTAGATGGAATAAGTGAGGGGGTAGGGTGGATGTTTAAATAATCACATATGTCAGATGTAACGACAGCTAACAGAACAAATACATTCATCCTTACACTTAGCAGACCACAACTACACAGGAACAATGAAAAACTGAAAATATGAAATGCTATAACATGAAGGAGACATGCAAATACGACAAGCACACATCTCAACAACGATCTGTCACATCTAATAAAAATATCTGCAATCAATGTGGGCTTTAAAATGAGACAGGTTGGAGACAGATGTGCTTACCTGGCCCAGCTGTTCAGAGTGCTGATGCAGCTCCTCCAGGATGGGCAAAGTCTGCTCCTGGGTGCAGTGCTCCAAAATCCTTTGGATAACTCTGCAGCCATAGGGGTGTGTGGAGAGCACAAACACCTGTGAAGAAAGAAAGAAATAAGAGCTAATCAATATATAGGTAATTTCACAAAAAATATTGTATGGCTGCGGCATTAAAGCTACACTAAACTGGATGAAAAGCTAATACTAAGCCCGTGTTTTTTCTTGTGATTATTTTACCTACGGAGCTATGGAATAATACAATAAATAGTTTTTTCCCCTTACAATTACGTTACAACTAAATGTTTTGATTACCTAAATGAAACATAAGTTATAAATGACTAGCAGCTGAGCCATTGCTTATGATACTGAACCCACCTGTCCTTGGAAGGCATCGATAATGAACTGTAGGGCCTGAGGCTGGACACACTCGATACACTTCTGCACCACGTGATTGCCATTCTGGTCCTTGACACACTTCAACACATGGCCGTCCAGTTCACGGACAATGTCACTCTAAATTGAAGACATTAGGGAAACAGGGGCGTGATTTTAACAGATGTCACTGTGCTGAAATTGAGGATTGCAATATGTTGGATTGATATAGGTATTGATATATATGTAGGATATCAAAAATACTGTTAAAAATAAGTATAATCTCACTTACAATTACCTGCTGGTCTGAGGAAATGGACTCCAAAGCTTTCTGAATAACCCTGCAACCATACATCTGCAAAGCCAGGGGAAGGACGTGTCCACGGATACGTGTTGCCAATGCCAGCTTCTGGTCTGCACTTCCAAACTGCAAAACCCAAAAGACAAACGCACTATTGCACACGTGCTACAGAAAATAAAGTCTTTGTTCTAGTTAATCTTGTGTAGTTTACTGAAATGACACCTAGAAACAGTCCAGACCTCAAAGAACTTTTGGATGACATAGTTCCCAAATACATCAGTCATCAGTTGGTATGCTGCTTGCAGAATCTCTCCAAACACCATCTGCCTCTCAGCTGGAGTGGCCCTCTCTAGCTTCTGCTGGATAAATCTAGGCAGAAAAGATTGAAACCGAAACAGTAGAGATGAAAAAGAAATTTGTCAGACTTTGGTACACTAACACAATGCACTCCCTAAAGTTTGCAGTTTAAAAAGGTCAGAATGGAGCAGCGTATTTTTTAAGCCACCTGGATCCATGCTGGTCTTGAGAGAACTCCACCATGTGTCCTGGCAAGTCACGGAGTTGGAGGTTTGGGAAGCGGTTGTTCCTAAAGTCTTCTAGTAGGCGGCTGCGTCCGGACGGCATGACATCAGAGCGACTGTAGCGGGGCCGAGACGGAGGGAACAGCTGGCTGCTGGAATTGAAAAGACTAGATGTCCCTCCGGCGCTCCGGTACTTGGCTTCAGCTCCAGGTGCTGCAGAAATGTAACGCCCGCTGCCATTTGTGAGGCCACCTAGGAATACAGAATGACCGGAGAGTATTGTATTACAAGCAGAAATTGACCATGATTGTTATGAATGTAACAGTGCACGCCTTAGGACGCAAGACAAATTCCAGAAAAATAATGTTTATTTTTAAAAATATTAATTCTTTAAAATAATATTCTTTTGACAGCAGCGGCCATTAGCTCAAAGGTGTTATAAGCCACCAACGTCAACTTCCAGGCAGTGCTG
Organism: Etheostoma spectabile; assembly: GCF_008692095.1. Taxonomy (NCBI): domain Eukaryota; kingdom Metazoa; phylum Chordata; class Actinopteri; order Perciformes; family Percidae; genus Etheostoma; species Etheostoma spectabile. Next base: position 9,281,752 of record NC_045750.1, read on the forward strand.
TGACCGCTGACTTCAAGGCACCTAACCTTTACCATGCATTGGCTAATCCCATTGCCTAGCATTGCTGCCTGGAAGGCGATGGGGAACAAGACACCATACACCCAGCCAGTAGCTCCAATGAACATCGCTGTCTTAATTGATTGTCTTTCTGCCTTGGTTACTGGAGCACATATAACTTGAGAGATACGCTCATCAACTTCAGAGAAAGGAAACGCATGGGTTAGACAAAGTGCAGTGGGCCTTGAGACAATCATCTTCCGACCACCCAGCTAGACCAGCCTGTTACCAAGGGTGATGTGACCTGGCTGATGTCTGGAAAGTTGAATGGATGAAATAGGACTCAGGATGGCCAAGCAACGGGAGATCGGCGACTGTTGTGCTCATATCTTTCAAAAACATGGCTTCATTGCACCATCCCGGATCAGCGAGTTCCACGCTGACAGAGCGCAGAACTCGGGTGGGACGAAAAGAACTCTGCCTTTGCATCGGTAATGCAAGGTAGCAGAGTCAAAGTTGAGGGGCAATGTTTTTTATGTTGAATCTTTAATGTTAAGATGCAGGCCATGTCTTCCCAGAGAATGACCCAGTGTTTTTGTTGCTGTTGTTTACATTCCCCCTGATGCCAATTCTAAAAATGCACTACGTTTTTTTTTGTGCAGCATAAAAAAGGACTGCAAGTGCATTTCGTTGTGCAACCCTGTGTTGTACAACAATATACCTTGAAATTAAAACATTAAGGCAGAGTTAGCAAGCTAACGTTAGCCAACTAACACCGGTTGGCTGGCTGGCTTGCTGGTTCCGCCGTGCTTGTATGTTACATCACTTACAGAGAATGATCTGAACTGCGGGATGGGTCTGATGTTAGTGTTACGCTGAACCGCTGTTGCTTGGTCTAACGTTAGCTGTCCGCTGCGCCAAATTGTGGTGATTTTTTTTCTTAAAATTCAGACGTAATGAGTGGCACGTAACGTGAAATATCATGGCATTTTATTTGTTTAAGTTTTAACTTGTCCAGTATGGCAAGTAAATTTCTCTTCCACTTGTCTTGGACGAGCCTTAATGTTGAGCCCCGCTGGGTTGTTTGCATTCCTTTAAATCAATCACATTGTCTTGGGCGGCGCTAAGTTCCGCACGCACTACCTCTGCAAAACAGTCCAGGGAAGGAACTTGTTTTTGTGGAACATTTGCACCCTGCTAAAGAAAACGCCACATAAAATATTAGATGAAGTTAACTGTTCACACAATACAGTAACATGAGCGGTTCAAATTAGCTGGTTACACGATTTAACAGTGTGTACTTGTCCATAGCAATCCCCATCAAACGGTCCCAAAACATCCCAGTTAGATAGTAAATGCTGTAAACCTTACTTTTAAATCTTTATAATTTTTCCCCGAAAGAATGGCTGTCGTTTTGCACGACCCATATTTTCTTTAAAATTAGCCATTTTCAGCGTGTAGCTTGTTAGCTCAAAGTTTGTTGTTATTGTTTCCTGAAGCAAAAAGAGTGTGAGAACAATAAGACAACACAGAGCAGTGGTGACCAACATAGATGTAAGGCATTCATCCTGGAAATATACTTCCGTTAATACTACATTCTATTATTCCTATAAATATAAGGCTTACCTAGGTGAAGGCTGGAAGAGGATCCATGAGAGGAGGGCAGAGAAGGTGGAGGAGTGAGTGGAGAGTGACCTGGTGTGAGGCCAATGGGGCTGGGTGAAGAGGAGTAACCAAGGCTGTTGTAAAAGGGTTGGCCAATGGGAGTTAAACTGCTGCCACTGCGTTTGTATAGATCAGAACTTGCCAGCAGGGAGTCCCTGCGAGATACACTGCTACTGGTAGAGCTGGATACTGCAAGAAAAGAAAAAAAGTGAAAGTGTGGAAAAACAGACTCTTAAAAGTGAAGTTCCTTCAATCCACATGTAGCTTATTGCTAAGTCACTGACCAGAAGAGCCAAAGCCACCAAGAGCAGAACCCAGGCCTACGCCGATGGAGCCGCCAGTACCGCTGAAGCCCAGGGAGGAGCTTTGTGGGGGCGGCGCAGCAGAGGTGTGTGAGAAAAGGGAGCTGCTCTGAGAAGTGTTAGGGACTGATCCAGAGCCGTAAAATGAGCTAGAAGGCAGGCCACTGCTCTGTGGGGGAGCCTGCTGCTGCTGTTGCTGCTGCTGCTGCTGCGGTTGAGGTTGAGGCATGGAACGGTACAGCCCGTTGCCTGGAGGACCAGACAAATTATTACCGGAGCCAGATGCTGACACCGCAGCTGCTGGTGGCGGGAGAGAGTAAAGTGTGAGGGGTAAAAGCAGAGCTGAGGTCAGAATGACCCTTAGTGGTACAAATTAAATAACAGAGTAGACATATATATTCTGAACTTATAATGACAGGTGGACTAGTACTTACCAGCTTGTGCTGCTGCAGGGTTGATGAGTAGAGGGGTCTGGACTAGACGAACTGGTCCACCAAGACCAGCCCGGGCACCAGGACCCATCACCAGGGCCCCAGTCTGGTCATAATAGGCTGCAGGGGCCAACACTTGATAACCTGAAAAGATAAGGAACATAAAAAAGGAGCTTAGCAATTATGATTACTACAAATTATCAATTTGTAAAGTCCTTCAACAATAAGTAAGGTGTGCAGTGTTAGAACAATGACTTAAAATGTGTAGATTACTACACAACATTCTTAAAAGAGCAGTTCAAATTACAACATCAAGCAGTAAAGATAAATGTGTTACCAGACATCCCTGCGTATGCCAATGCAGGATTTGCAGCAGCTGCTGCAGCTAGAGATTCCTGCTGGCTCTGTTGGCCTTGTCCAGGTGTAAGAGGTCGCTGGTTGTTTCCTGTGCGCATCACCTGGAGGAGATGGTAAGGATACTGTCACAGCCACAGGATACCAAAATACTGTTTGAAAGTTCTCAAAATAATTCTGCATTTAAAGTACCTGAAAACTTTGTTTCAAATCTTAAATATTTAAGACTAAATGAGTAACAGTTAAAGTTAAGCTAATGTCCAACATCAGGACTGTGTGGGTTTAGTTTGTTCAGATTTGATTAACAGTTGCCTAGCAACATAAACAATCCCATTGTCATCACATATTGATTCGAATGTTGCTAAATTTTGATTGGTGCCCACCAGTATGTGACATCACCTTTTTCCAACTGAGCTTCACCCACTTTAAAACACACAGATAGAGAAATCCCTCTTTTGAAAAAACTAGGGCTGTCGAAATTAACGTGATAATCAGTGCGTTCCTTTTGGGCTTCAAGCCGCTCTATAGTTTGGGAAATCAGGAAGCAATATAGCAGTTCTCATCGAGTTCCTGCATCACCCGTCAGGGTTCTAATTTGCAATAAGAACCAGCTCACTCTACTTTATCCAGCTTAATATATTTTAATACAGCTTATTACATTATTACACAAAGGTTACCTGCTGATGTCCCACTCAAGACGGTTAATCTTACTGCTGATTAGCGCAGCTCTCCACGGCCCGGTGAGAGCGCTAACCATGATGGATCTAACTAATGCTGTTCCCATTAGCTCAGTTAACGATCCCAGTTTCCTCTACCCTCTCGGGTTTTGATCCGCTGATCAGCAGTATGAGCACAAACATTGATGTGTGTGTGTGTGATAGATATATATATATATATATATATATAAATAAAAAGGTCCGTCAGAGTCTATGATCAGAACGTCGCTCAGGGCAACGTTCTGTTATGCTTAGCAATGGTCTACAGAAATAGCAGATTGCAGAATGCTGGGATTGAACAGTCAGAATAAAGTATTTAACCAATCCATGTCATAAATTGTGTTATGTTTATATGCACATGCATTGTTGATTGATGGGCTGGGGTTTGCCATATTATGCTTTCAGCACATTTTAAGCATTTAGTATTTGTCATTGTTTTGGATTGTTGCAATAATAAACATTTGCATAAAGCTAGCATATTTGTCCTCACCAATGTTGAGGAAAGCCATTTTACAAACTTGAAAAAAATCCTTTTAAAATTACATTTAGAACAGATAAAAAAGAAAGTGATTAATCCAATTAATCCATTAACTATGGAAAACCATGTGATTAATAGGTCTGTAAAAATTAATAATTGTCTAACTGTATTTTTTCTTTAACACAATCACGGTTATTTCTTATAACAGCAATTAAAGCATTTCATTTTTTTTAAAGCAATGTTTGGACACTATTGTTTGGATTCAAACGTGTTTGCAATACTGGCGTAGCACCACCTAACAGTAAGGTTAGCTAGCCTATGATACTATGGATTCCTACCAGAGGACAAATCCAGTCTGCTTTCGAACATCAAAAATCCACAAAGCACCTTTACACGCGTTTAAGTAATGTAGTTAGGCCGTCTACGTTACCGTAAATGACGACGCTGTGGCAGAAATGTCCGTTATTCACTAACATTATGCTAACGTAGTTCCACAGGGATTTGTGCTTTAATTTTTCTAATCTGATTGATGGTAATTTTTTGGATGTGCCAAATTGTAATTATATAACTGATTATTATTAGTGATTTAACAAAAGATGTATCTTGGAGTTCTTTAAAGTTTTGTTTGATACAGTAATAAATTAAAAAAGTATTCTCTCATTAAAAGAGAATTATATTGTTAATTGCAATTATTTCTGGGACAATTAATTGTCCCGCAAAATTTTGAATTTTTACAGGCCTAGTGATTCATCACGATTTAATATTGTAATTGACAGCCCTAGAAAAAAATAACACAAAAAAACAGTTCTACATTTAATAGAAAGTTGCTCAGAGCAAAAAGCTGAATGAGGAAAAAGGGGGCCTTTAAAGCTTCCAATCAAATCCCATTTTTGCATTTGACAACCTGCTCTTCATATACATTCTAGAACGTTTATTGGAAATGCATTTTGAAGCACAATACTCTTATATAATCAAATGAGCATTTAAAGTTTGACTAAATCTAATGGCGTTTCACAAAACAAGTTCACCAATTTAACTAGACTTGCTTTAATAAAAATCAGGCTTATTTTCAGAGAATTTTCTTCTTCATTTAGCTTCAAATAAGCAGTGTTTTCGCCACAGTACTTTACCGCTGCACTATGAATATTAGTATACTAAAAATTTGATGTATTTTACTTGCACTGCAAATTGACATGGACTGCACTTGTCTATCTGAAACCTGAGCTCTTTTAGGATATGCACCACATTTGGATTAACAAGTTTGAACTGCAATAGCTGTTCTCACTAAATATTTTAAAATTAAAAGAAGCAAACTCCCAGAAAAGGTAGGTATAAGGTAACAGTGGTTCTACCTCTCCATAACAGGGTTTTTCCAGGCTCAGAAGCAGACACTTTTAGTAAAATAAAATCGCATTATTTTTTTACTGCCCGTAATAATCAGATGATGTCTACAGTGTTTTATCTGCCCTCATTTTCCTCCTTGCCTCCTTGCCTAGTAATCACTGATTTTAAGACCCATATCTGCAAAACTAAAAAAACATTACACTGAAGGGATGCACCATTAATTTAGGAAACCTTTAAGAAATTGGACGTGCTTGGATGCAAAATAAACAATATTCACCTGATTGAACAGCCACAAAATATCAGGGCGCTGCCTGACACATTCCTGCTGTAGGGAAACAAGACTAGGTTGAAACCTGTATATGACTGGACCGCGTTTGATCAATGTGCTAGAGTATGGCCAAAAGTTACACAGTCAATGGTGTCTATATCCCCTAGATATTAAATGTTTATCTACAATTTTCTGTAGTCCAGTCCCATTTGTTATAATAATGTGTACTGAAGTAGCACATCACACAACATGGTTAAGCTATGTTTGAGACTAAGAACATGACATATCTTGCAAAACAATTCGATTCTGCTGGCAAAATCGTTTTCAAAAAACTTATTATTTTAAATTTAAAAACAAACAAATACCATCCAATACTGCATACCCTGCCAAAATGTCAATAAGACACACCGCAATTGCAGTTACAAATGGATTTTTCCAGCATAGAGAATTAGGAGGCGGGCACCTCGGTCAAATCTGTCCCGCTTCCTAATTCTCTATGCAGGAAAAACCCTGTCCATACTATAGACTTTATCACGTGCAGCTCTGTGGCTGTGAATATCAGTTTTCTTCACTGGGAATGTATGTAATCAGTGCTTGATGTCTTGAGCGTATTTTAAAGACATGGCATTTAACAGACTTGCTTTAATCTGTCCACATTAGCTTTGACTTGTGTTTATAAAATAGTTAAATCATGGTGCAATTTGTTATTCAACATAGGCTTTTAAAAGTGACCTCTGCTTTACGGAGCCACCTTTATGAAACACCTCTCTGATCAATAGCACAACACTTCCTACCTGTTGCTGGCCTGGCCCTGGCCCCTGATTGGATGCTTGCTGATTAGCAGAGTGATTAGCAGTTGATGCAGCCTGTTGTTGAAAAAGGTTGGCCGGGTACACCCCCCAAGGAACACCATAGTACTGTGGTGGAACCACTGTGGGGCCTGAAGAAAAGATTTTGATGTTACATACACATATTTTACAACTGAGCAAGATAGTACTCTTTATCTTAACTTGGCTAACAGCATTTTGTATTAAAAAAAACATCAAATTAGAGCTTCAGCGGACAGTTAACAAAAGGGGTGAAATTGTGATGTGTGATCACCTGCAAGCGTAGCTGCTGCTGCCAGCCCAGCGGCAGTGTAGGGATCGGTTCCAGGGGGGCCAGCATTAATAATGTAAGGGTTTGGCACGAAGGCAGGAGCAAGGCCAGCTGGATAATATGAGGAACAGTAATGTAATTCATATTTCCATATCAAATCTCATTCAAATGACTATACCACTGTAAAAACAAATCTCTAGAGACAAAAAGTAGTTTAACTATATTACACACCAAGATGCTGCTGCTGGGCTGCAGCCAGGGCATATTGTTGTTGCTGAGCTGCAGTGAGCTGTTGAACAGTCAGGGTATTAGATCTCTGGAACAACTAGAAAAAAGAAAAAACAAAAACGGATAACAATCTGCTGAGCCAACATAGTTAGATCTCTTGAGAGATGTGTTATGTTTTACAACAAACCTGCTGCTGTGAGTTGTAGTCAAACAATCCTACTGGTGTCCCTGAGGAGTCCATCTGAATCTGGTTCCCAGCATAGTCAAACTGAAGGGACTCCACACCGGCTTGATGCTCCATACCTCCCATGTTCTGGGCCTCCTGGTTATGGAAGTCCTCAGGTGCCTTGTTTTGGGCGTGGTTGTGTTGTTGAAGGACATGTGGGTGGTGCTGTCCCATCATCTCCAACCCTGTCTGATTAGGACCCATTCTCTCCACAGCCTCGGTGGGAGAAGCTTGGCGGCTTCCAGGGGTTGGACTGCGATAGTAAAGAAGAGCATATTCCATTATTAGTACAAAACATTGCAAACATTAGAAGATCTTCAATACTATTTGTAAAATATCTTTAGACATTTTGAAATGGGAGGATTATCTAGCACAAGGGCTGCAGAAGAAGTTGGAAAACTAAGCTCATAGTCTCACAATAGCCCTAAAGCATCAAACAATAGGTAGCCATTCACCACATGTTACAGTAAAAAAGGAAAACATACTTGAAATCTTTGCAGTCTCTGTCCATGCCGTTTAGAAGACCTCTTCCGTTGGCTTTAGCAGGATCATTCTCATCTCCCACCTTCTTCTCGGGGCTCTTGTCCTCTTCAAAGGGGGACACTTTCTCTTGGACATCAATCGTGTCTCTACCATCTTGGTCAACATCTCCTCCACCCTGTGTATGTGTGTGTGTGTGTGTGTAAATAGTAAAAGATTAGATAAGACTATGTGCCACTCTTGAGAATAAGTGCTAAATAAGCAAGAGATGCTCCTCCTTTTGAGTTAGAAGTAAGCTCAACTCACATAGCCACCATTCCTGTACCGACCATCCATCTTGTCACCAGGAGAAGAGCTCAGGACGTACTCCACCATGCTCACCCCCAGGCCTCCACCTTCTGAGCGAGGTGAGAGCACAGAATTGGCATCACCATTGCCATGGAAAGTCTGGCCTGGTCGCCGCTGCACCATGATTGGCTGAGACACTGAATGATCTGAATGAAAGGCTGTGATCAAATATCTAAAATAGTTATGTACATAAACTATAGCTGTATAAAGACCCAGTCAGATTAAAGAAAAAAAAATATGACTGGTGCATGATTTCCAATGTTGAGAGTACAGTACAAAAAAAAAAAAAAGATATAGGAGCCACTCACGAGATGATCCCCATGCATTGTCCCTCCACTCCTCTCCAAGAAGCATCCCTTTCCTTCCATCCTTGGCCAGTTCATCCGAATCCCAAAGCTTTTTCGCTGGCAGAAGCTACAAATAAATTGTACATATTTCCTAAGCATCATTAAGGTCATCGTATGTCAAGTGCAATCAAATATTTAATATTACAACTCCATCAATAACTTATTTAAATTTTTGGTGTATAGAGAAATGCATGGTATGTGAGCAACGCAACGCATTGTGGTATTTTAGGGCACGGGAGCTATGGGAAAGAGCGAGTAGTATAGAGCGAGTGATGTGAGAAGAGAAATAAAGTTTTCACATTTAAAAAAAGAAATTGACCTCCACTGAGTCAAAATACTAAATGTTTGTTCTGGTTTCCCAACTTGGTTGCAAGTTGTAGAAGCTTGACTGTGAGCTTCATGTCGACAGCTAGCTGCCCTTTTCAGCTGCCAGAGTCAGCTTCAACTTCTTATATTAACTTCTGATAGCTGTATTTTCATTAAACAGTTTGCTAATTAACCGTTTAGCCTTTACAACAGAGCCACTTCACTACACATTTTTTCCTTGTAGTTGCTCTTTCTCTACAGTGAACACAATTTTGGAGTTTAAATACTGGTTCTTTACATAGGCTAAACATTTGTTCACTCCAAGTCATTCTTCATCAAAAATCTTTCAGTATGAACACTAATCACGATCAACGTGATGGTGGTTGTAAAATTTTTGTTTGCTCCTCAGTAGAGAACCTTGCATTTTATGCTCAATGAATGCAACTACTGCAGTGCAGAGTTATAGTGCATTTTAAAATTGATTCACCCATGCACTATAATCCACTTTGACAATGCCCATGACTGAGCATACACTACTTTCGTCTCAATACGAACATACAACGCTGTCAAACATGAAAGCATGAGTTGATTTCCTTCTGTTACAGCTGCTGTTTTGCGCTCTTGCATTGGTCACAAAAACGCCTGTCATAGCTTAATTTGATCATGTAAAATGCAGCAAAATACAGATGTCTTACTGCTATCTTTCAAGTCTAGAATAAGTTTTTCATTCAGATTTTTATATTGATTTATTGCTGTACTTTGATGAAAAGGACAAAAAAACCCTTACCTCTCCCATGCCCCTTGACTCCAAAGCAAGAGCTTGGAAGTCATAATTCATTTCATCGACAGCACGGACCTGAGACAAAAGGACAAAAAACTGAACTGTAAACAAAAAGCTATTAACATAGAAGGCCACAAAATAGACTTTAAGACATTTTACATTTGTTCTGCTCACTGCAGAGCAACTAACCTGTGTTAGTTACAAATTTCAAGAAACCAAAGCTTGCTCAATACAGAGGCACTCAACACTAAGTATCTGAATAATCAACACAATATAACCACATATAAGCAAAAAATATAATGTGTTGAAATTAGGGCTGTAACGATATGGAAAATAAAACAGAAATTGCGATACTCAGCTCCACGAACCTGTGGTTGCGGTGGGAGAAAGCAGAATAAAAGTTATAATTGAGGTAAGTTTGGAGACACAAACCTTATTTAATCATTAAATTGATAGCCTACATATTTTAGTTCTCTGTCTTTTCTGTGTTGTAGACGATCCCTAATTTCTCTAACTGCCGTCTCAACACCAGAAGTAAACACAGCTGATTTAGCACAACTTTTATACATTTCTATCACATGTACAGTCACATTTACTGTGTTCACTCAAAAAGAATCACTTCACATGGGGAGACACTTTTAATGACATTTCCAACGTGTTTAGAGACTAAAAAAACATGTTTCAAAAAAGCTTGCCCTGTTTAAGCCTGTTTGGTGCTAACACTAGCAGGAGGACAACTCTGTGTAGACAGCACTGATTGGTTTCATTTTTCTCTCTACTGACAGAACTCCAAATTTACAAACAGAGCTAAGTGTTGAAATTGACCCAAATTCTCCTTTAAAGAACCACTGACACAATTTTGGAAACATTTAAAAAAGGTACAAATTAATCTTTGGTGTTGGATTGATCGATAATGAAATCAATAAATAGGGTCTCTGTATTACAAAGTGGGATGTAATCAATGACAAAACAATGCCATGTGGCAGAAAAATGTATAATGTTTAGTTTTCTGCATTGAGGTTGATGGTGCTGGAACTAATTTGGATGTAAAGGTTACAAAGAGATGGAAGATTAGAATCATAGCACTATAAAATTACACCAAAGGACAAATCAGCTGCACCCAATTTCTTTTCACTATCCCCCTTCTGATTGTGTGTGCCCGTGAAAAGTAGAGGTGTAAAATACAAAACTTCACTCAGGCATGCCCGGGGGCCTTTGTCATCTCAAATGAACATATTTGGCATGAAACACTACAGCTTACACCATTGACATACTTGAAAGAATACTGTGATAATGCAACATTAACCCAGATAGTATCTGCTGTAAAAAACAAAGAAAGAAGGTGACCCAACAATAACATCATTCTTTTCATCAGGCTGAGTGATAGCCCATGCCCAATCCACTGTCTGCATGCATGGCGGCCGGTCGAACAAAGGTCTCAGACATGGATAGGAAATGGGGACCTAATATGCTAATTGGAAAGGGACCATGGCACAGTTAATGGATTGAGACAGAGATGCATTGGCCATGTGTCTCAATAAGTAGAAGCTTGGCCCCAAACAAGATTTTCACAAATCAAAGATTTTTTTGTGTAAATAAACACAAAAGTATATTAGTATTTCTAATATTATTGCAGGTCAGGAACATAGTCCTACAAGGGCTGGGCAAACGCACTATCATTAAGTATTCTACTAAAATTATGTTCTACAATGTATGTTTCATTTGTTCTCCCACAGCCTAAAACAGCAGGTTAGGTGGGTGTGTTGCTACAAGTACCTGTACGAAGATCAAATTCAATCCAGGAAGTCCATTTTGTGTAACACATCCACACATTTAAAGACTTTTCACGTACCAAAACAACGCACAGGAGTTTAATACTGTAAGACAGGATATTACAAGTCTGGCCGGTTATCACAGCGACAGGCACTCTCCTGCTCTGCCAACACAGTGGCCAAAGCACTGGTCTTGCAGGATTTGCTAACTGCGAATGAGGAGGCTGCTTTAAAAAAGGAAAAAGAGAAAAAAAGAAAAAAGAAATGCAGTGCTATTGCCGTCTCGCACACCTAGGCCTATATGCGTTTGCACTGTTAAAGACTGGTGATTTGTACAGGGTGAACCCCAGCTCTCAATGTGTGCTGGAATAACCAAATTCAGAGACTTGGTGGACCCAGAACTCTAATACAGGTTGCCATTATAAAGGATTTTCTAATTCTCTTAACTATGCTTGAAGTCTTTCACCTCCTCAGGTGAGATGCAACAAGAGCATCCTAAACAGGAAGTCTTACTATAAGGACAAACTCTTTCACTGGAAATGTATTATTGACTAGATGCTGCAGTTTATCTGATACAAATTGAAATTAATTACTGGAGTTAACAAATACCGCACCAACTCAACTGTAGCAAATATTTCCTGGACTTTGTATTCTAACATATCTATTGAAAATGATATAACTAAATCTAGATTAATTAACTTATAGAATCTAATTATTTTAGCGGTTAGAGTAGCAGCCTTTTCTTTCAGAAACAAACACTATCATTGCCTGTTGATGTAGTAATTCAACACTTTTAATAAACTGGATTTTCTTTTAAATATGCAGATGCTTGCCAACCTTCATTTTCATCTCAAATTAGTCATTAGGTTTTTAAATGACAAAACCTTAGCATTTCTTTCTTCTGAAATTAATGTAATTATATTCATGGAGTGCTGTATCTCGCAGCATTAGCCTCTACCAACAAAAGCCACACATTTTTGCATGCTCTAAATTCAACAAAACATGCCTAGAAGAAAGGGTAGTTGATGAATGGCTGGCATGTGGTGTAAATCGTCACACATTAACTGAGCATGTGAAACATGTGACCCAGTGCCAGTTGTATCTAACAGGTTTTTACTGTTTGGGCTACACATCACATTAGGCATCCAACCTCTGATACAGCAATTATTGATACAATATTCAGTGAGACTTGTAGCCTTGACTGGTCCAAAATACTGCAGTGTGTACCTCTAACCTGCACTGAATTAAATACAGTACAATAACTGAACACCCTTTACCTGATCAACATGATTGGCATCACCAGTTGGCCAGCGATGCTTGCTGGGTGTGCAACCTCCAAGCTGCTCTCCGGGCTGCCTCTGAAAGAAGTATCCAACTGTGGCATCATCCTGAGATCGTCCACTCAGTGGAGGCTGCGGGGTACCTGGGGTGGGGTTAGCAATCCTGTCCATGCCCTGTAAATGTGGGACTCCAGCTTGTCCAGCTCCCACAACTGTGGCTAGGGGTCCTCCAACATGAACTCTGACACCTCCAGTCTCAGGAGCGCCATTAGCATGCAGCATCCCACCTCTCGTCTCCTGCCAGGCCACGTCATTCATACCTAGGATGCTGCATGGAACGCTCATTCCACGGGAAAGCCTACAGAAAACAAAATATACAAGAATTTTGTTGACATTAATATGCAGTCTTGTTATAATTACTTTTTTGTGCTGTTCTCCATAATAGCATGACTTCTACTCTACCAAAGTTACTGCCGGACACAAATTAGTCTGATATATGGTATGAATTACATTTTATAAAAGTATAATGCCAATGTAGCACCCATTTTAATGTGATAGGTTGCTTTATTCTGGTAGACTTTTAAGCAATTAAAGCTTTAAGTTACAACATTTGGCCTTTCCTTATGAGCTTTGAGACGAACCAAATTTCGATGTAAACTTTCGATGCACCTTTGAAAAATAAATAAAAAATAAAAATACTACGTGAATAACAGGTACAATTTAACTGTCTTCGCTGGGACATGACATAATCCGGCTGCTCTATGGTTGAAGATTGAAACGTTAGTTGGGGTCAAAGTAGTCTGGATCAACAGAAGAACATTTCCAGGACAAAGCCTGATATCTAGCACTTAGGCTTTGTCCCTCACCTTACGCTCTTGCCGTTCTCAAAATCCCTTCACGACAGGAAACATATCTTTTTCCTCAATCACCACTGTGTCACCTCCTTCAGTGATGGTGACTTAATAGTCCTTTATTTAAATGAGGCTCTTCGACATTACAGCTTGCCCTAAATATCCAAATGTAGTTACATGGATTTTTAAAAAACGTGACATTAACGTCAAATGGGAAGTCTTATTTGTCGGTTTGCTAATTTGTGAATATGCAATGCAAGTACAAAACAGGTGAATGACAAGCATGTTGATGCTTTGCAAAACCAAGAATGCTAGCTAGGTAACGTCGTTAGCCTAGTGTTAGCGGGTGATTATGGCTAACGCTACCACCAATGCAACGTTACTAATGATAAAAAACACTCGAGGCAAACCTATTACTTTAACATTGCTAATTTTTATTTTCCATGATAAGAGCTGTCGCTGGCTTTATATATGTTTACACTAGTTAACGTTATAACGACATAACCAAAATTACTGGTCGTTGCAGCTAACAGACGTGCAAGCCTTTCAGCAAGCTGGCTAACCATAGCTAAAGTAGCTAACCTGGCCATCAAGACCGCGGCTAACAAGAAAGCTAACTTTGAGGATTTGACTAAATGATTTAGCTACGTTTAAAATAGTTATTAGCCAACCATGTGCCCCCTTCTTTCTTTTTACGCCCAGTCCTTTATTGACATTAGCGAATATTGAACATGTTTATTGTTAGCTATGTTACATCGCTAGAGTGAGCAATAGCAACCTCCTTCGCTAACATGCTAACCGCAACGGGCCTGCTCTGTTTATTATTGGTATCGTTAGCTAGACATCAAAGTTAAATCCGTAAATTTACCTTCGTTTTACAGTAAGCCAATAGGCTCCCGTGTTGAACGGAAAACAAGCTAGTGCATTGGCTCAAAATACCACATTGGTTGAATGCAACAAGCCAAATAAACCAAAATAGCTAATGTGAGAGCTAGCGGAAGCTAATTGCCAAGTTGGTGTTGTGTGAGCTAAAACATCAAGCAAACACTCAGTGGCTAAACAACATGGCCCCCCTTCAAGTTCCAAACAGAGGGGCCTTAACCGCTAAACAAAAGGGGAAATACTCACACCACGGCAGTCGCGTTTAAATCCTTCGCTTTACAAAGCCTCTACTTTCGATGTGAACAAATAAAGAGGAGATACTTACGCGTGTCGTTTTGATAGAGGGTCTATGCTTGCTGCACGCCGTCAACCCAATTCTATATTGTTTTGTTTCCTTGGAGAGAGCGGTGATTTAGCAAGGCTTGATACTCAAGGCTAAGAGTTTGCCTACGCTAGTGCCCCCTCCCTGTAAATAGCGTAAACTACGTAGACATGCGTATAAAGTCAATGATGATTTGCCTTCCCAGCGTAGGCTACCGTTTGTACACAAAGGTAACATATGCCGTTAGCTTATTTAATGTGCATAGCAACCTCCAACATTTTATAAATGAGCACTTTACATTCCCCTAAGAGTTTCCATATAGTTTGCTGGATATGACCTAAGACATTTTTGATAGTAGGCGATTTGTTAAAAAAAGGCTGATCCAGTAACAAAAGTAGCTAAAACAGTATGTTTAAAAACAATCCGGAAATGGGAAATGTTGTAATACGGAATATTAATAGAAGTCACGTTAAAGGAGAATTACAAAATAATCCTGCGTAATACATCATCATTTACATTTGGTTAATACTGGCTGATCCTGAGTCAGATGGTCCTCGTGGTGCTTGACCCTCCTCTACATAAGGAAACCCCGATGAGATCCAATCACCTCTTCTTTTACAAACTGTGTTCGCACCTCCCTATTTCCGATTGGGTTGCTATATTTAGGAAACCACCCTATCCTTTATAAAGGGATTGCAGTGGTTCTTGAAAAATGCTCTGGTGTTGGTAGACGGGAGCGGCATACTGGACAAGTTTTATTTAGAGCAGCCTACCAAAACAGAGGTATAGGGAGTAGGCTACACCGGGAACATCTTTATTCTTGATGTCACTTTTAAGCGAGAGGTAGGAAAAGGCAGGAATGGCAGACATTCGGAAGAAACTTGTCGTGGTGGGGGACGGGGCAGGTGGGAAAACATGTCTACTGATTGTATTCAGCAAAGACGAATTTCCTGAGGTGTATGTTCCGACTGTATTTGAGACATATGTTGCGGACATAGAGGTGGAAAACAAGCAAGTCCAGCTAGCTTTGTGGGACACAGCCGGGCAGGAGGACTACGACCGGCTGCGCCCCCTCTCCTATCCGGACACCGATGTCATTCTGATGTGCTTCTCCGTGGACAGCCCGGACTCGTTGGAAAACATCCCTGAAAAATGGGTCCCTGAAGTCAAACACTTTTGTCCGAATGTACCTATTATATTAGTGGCCAACAAGAAAGATCTGCGCAATGATGAAAACGTAAAGAACGAGCTGTCCCGGTTGAAGCTGGAGCCCGTGAAAACAGAGGATGGCCGGGCCATGGCCATGCGCATTGGTGCATATGCCTATTTGGAGTGCTCTGCCAAAACCAAGGAAGGGATCTGGGAGGTATTCGAAACTGCAACACGGGCAGCCTTACAAAAACGGAAAACACCATCAGAAAGTTGTCTTAAATGCTGTGTTTTGATGTGAATCGACGCTATCTGGAGAACCTTGACGCGCAGATACGCTTCCGCCGCTGGGATCTGTGTCTGAACATGCAGGCCTACGGGCAAGGACCATGGCTTGAATACGCCCTTGTATTCAGACAACCTTGGTTATACTGAAACAAATGACTGCAAACAAGTTATTTTGAACACATTCGTTGATCATCTGATGTGTGTGTGTGAGAGAGAGAGAGAAAGTGTGTGAAATGCACTGGTTACTGCATGTTTTTTGTGCGTCACATGATCCCAGTCTGGCCGGTGGAGACAAAAAACAAATCTGGAAGTGAACGCCTTATTCCCTAGTTTTCCAACGTGGACATGTCCTTTCCAAAGGCCCGCTTTCGAGCCAAGGTTTAAAGTGCTCACTTTTTTGTGTTTCGACGTGTTTGCATATAGGCATAGCCTTACTGCCAAAGTTACAATAAGCGAAGCAGTACAAAAATTGCACTCGTTATTTATGTCCACTTTGTATTTACAATACAATGACTGTATTTAGTTTGTGAAATTGCACAGCATCCGCACTACAATTCACAGAAAGCTTTGATAGAAGTTCGAGTCAGTGCAAGGATGCCCATGGTGTTCGGTAGCGTAGCCTGTTTCTTCTGATGTTTTACGCCATTTTCAATGAAGACAGCTTATGTTTACGGTAAATAAATAAAGAAATAATCAGTTGTCTCAGGTTTGTTAGTTGGAGCCTCAACCAAAAAAGTATATTTTCGACTTCACAATAATAAATGCGTAGTTTAATAGTTTTTTTTTTATGTAAAAGGCCTAATCGAAGATCCAAGAGACTAAACACAAGCCTTGAAAAGGGCTAACAATGTAACTATATTCTATAGTCTATTTTGGTTTTCCTGGTGGCTACAATGACTCAATTTGGGAGGACATTGATGGATTATAAATCAATGAAAGAAAAAGTCACACAAACACATTGTAGCGGCTACATTCAATGATTGAATGTAGCTTGTACTTAGGACAGCCAGCAAAGAAAGGGGGTGGGCTGTTCAACCAGTCAAAGGAGGTAAAACAGTATCCCACCATGTTTCTGAACTCTGAAATCTAGGTCCTGTCTCACCTGTAGGCTGGCATATCTCAGCTGTCTCAACACTTCCAAGACCTGTTTGACATTTGTCATTAAGCTACAGCTTCATTTCCAGTTATGGCGGTGGCATTGCCAAGAGAAGATTGAGCATTTGAGATTGTTTAGCATGTGAGTGCTTCACTCAGTGAAACACGTTTTTTTTTTTTTTTTTTTTTAGAAAATGTCATCAAAAGAAGGGCAGGCTATGTCAGAGCTCAATGAGCAAGAAACACACACTCATGGCATTATGGGATAGTGTGAAAAGTAAAATGTGATGGAATTGTACATTATTAAAACCACAGTCTTATAATAGTTACACTAGGCAAAAAATTAAGTGTTTAGTAGATGTTAAAGTTTGTTTACAGCACTACAACTGAATTAGGAACAAAAACATCTTAATGTCTTCCTTTATGACTGCATGTACCTCACATTTATTTGGAGCTTAAAAGTCAGCAACATAAATCAGTGTTTTTGAGTTTATTTGTCATTTAGCTCATGTCTGATCTCACTAGAAATGTTGTGTTTAGTTTCGCTTACAGATGGTGGGAGTTATTGTTCAAATGACAGCTATGGTTATCAATTACAGACAGTGTTGCAACACTGGGATTTCAGGGTAAAACCCTGGTGGATTTACTATGCACTTTATTATCTTTGCTTTAAACATGTAATTTTTCTATGGTTCAGTAAACAATAGCAACCATAGTGAAGATGAATCTGAGTTTAAAAAGAGTATCTTTTATAAATCCAGCCAGAGTCACAGTGATGTAAAAGTCACATTCCTCCCTGGCTTCTGTTGCTGGGCTTTTTTCTGACTTACAGGACAGGAATGCATTGTGCTGGACTGGTTAATTTTCCCACACTGGCCCCCCTCATGTGCCTCATTTCCAATGATGTTAGGTTATTATTCAGTGATCAGACAAAGCAGAGCATGTTTTTCTTTAATTTTCTTGTTGGAGAAGAAAAATGATGAAAATGTGCCAAACATGTTTGTAAGAGTGTGTCAAACTATGACCACAGTAATGCAATAACATAATTACATTTGAATGGAACAATGAAATTTGGAAAAACAATCCAGAATGTAAGGGGACAAGTGGTACTGTTTAGGAAAAGCCAATAAAAAAATCAATTTGTGTCACCATCTCTACTTTTCAATTATTTTGCCTCATTTGCTCACATTAAAAACAAATGCTTAATGTCCGGTTGCAGCTGGAGTTAGTTCCAATATACTTATTGACAATAATATGAACTTGTTATATTTTGTGAATTACATCATCCATTGCATTTGTGCTTTTTTATGTTTTTGGTAGGATACATTCCCCATAACGTAAATATATGTTTTATGATCAGTGGGGAAGTACAGTTTATAGGTACTTATACTTCATGCTATTTTATACTAAATGTTGTACTTTTTACCCCACACAATGGATCTAAAAGCTATAGTTGGTAGACACTTGGCTGATTATTATTTTGATAACAAAACATTTAAGCTCAAAACTTATGATGCATAGAATTAATTACTTAGCTTGTGAAGTATATCAGAACAGCTCCACCCCAGCAAACTACATTAAATACTGCATCATTTACCAACATGTGTTATTTTGCTTTTGATATTTTACACACATTTAGCTCATAATACTTTTCCATAAGTAAAATTTTGAAAGCAATTACAATTCTGTATTGGTTTAGTGTTGTATCACTACTTTTGCCCAAGTGAAGGATCTGAATACTACTGCATACTGTATGATTATTACACATAGACATCATTGGATAAAATAATTAATGTATTTCAAAGGGTGAGACCATCTTAGGGCTTTGTTTTTTTATTATTATTGTTAACTGTCAAACTGCCAAACTGACTCACTTATTCTGTTTGCTTTATGATAAGAGACTTTTTTTTGTCTTAGAGGCTATTTGTGTCAGCTAAATTTAGACCCCTAGGATACAAATGGGCACATGACAGCCGTATATAGTGAGCTTTTGGTGTCTGTGTTCAGTATTTAGTTGTTCACTTTTAAATATTGAAGAACTATTTATTTTTAAGTTTGAGGGTAGCAACTTTGACTCAAACTGAAGTGCTACATGTCATGAAAATACCAACATGTTTATTGGGAGGAATAATCAAATGTGAAGAAAAATGTACCAGTGTGTGAAAACCATATAACACTACCTTTGCTTTCACTCCTACTTGTTTAAGCCTGCCAAGGTGTTAGCATTTTTAGACATTTATGTCAAATTATATACAATAAATGCACAAAGAAGTACAGTATGCTGTACAAACTGTCTTTATTGAAGGCCACGTTTTATTTTAAATAGTACAAGACATAATGGTGGCACGGTAGGACCTGAACAACTGGGAGTCTATTGTGAAATAACAAACAAAATTAATATTTGAATAACAGAGTAGAGAGACAAGCATCATGGTTACATATACAATCAATTTAAACACTGTAGTATATCAGCCACTGTCAGTTAGTTGAATTTGGCAGCAAATGGTAAAGGAATGTCAATCTCCATCTGTCGGTCACCTACTCTCACAAAGGGTTCAACATTTTTGCTTTTCTCCTTAAGTGTCTTAATGATATTGTTGTGGAAAGCATTTATACGTTTTACCAATAAATCAATCCAAGACTGGATGTCAGCTTGAAGCTGTTCAAAAGACATGTCAGCCAAAATAATCTGGATTTTAGCTCTCACAGCGTTTAGATATTCTACAACAATTTTCTGGACCTCTTCAACCTGCCTGGTAACATCAGCTAGGACACGAGAGTTGATGGCATCATTGCATACATCACTCACAAAAGTAGAGAGCTTCATTACATTCTCAGATTTAAGAGTTTGGAAAAACTTCTCACTTTGTTCAGCGGTAAACTGCAAAAATGCAGAGAATTTGTTCAGGATATCTTCCAGCTGGATTTCCCCCAGTTTCCTAATAGTGGCAATCAATTGGTCCTGAATTTTCATCAAAGCTACAAACAAGTCATCAAGAATTTCTCTTCCTCTGACAACGTGGTTAGAGCCAGGAAGGGTGAATTCAATGGCTTGGAAATAATCAAGGACTGCTCTAAACATGGAGGCAAAGTACTCTGGAACCTTTTGAACAGCCTCCTCAGATACGTCCGCAACAAAAGCACTACACTTCTGGTAGACCTCAAGTCCAGACAGCCTCTGTTCATACCCAGGGATCTGGAACTTGGTTTCTTTCAGGAATTTAAGGACAATTTCAACTCTTTTTTGGTACACTCTTAGGATAAAAATGGTCTTCTCTGGGACAGTTGTCTCAATCGTATGAATTACTGCTACAATGTTGTCAAAACCCCACCTGAACACCATTTTACCCTGCTCAATTGCCTGCTCAAAAGAGAGGCTTCTAGCAAATCTGTAGAGTGTGTTATATGTCCTGACAGCAGGATCAGACACCATTTCTATGACAGTGGGCACCTGTTTCTTCAGGCCAAGCATCATCTCATATGGCATCTCCATGTTCCAGGTTGTCTGAAGGTTCAGCTTCTTAGAGTTGATCACAGACATCTTCAGACCCAAGATATCAATGTCGGTTGTTGGCTCAGACTGTGGGGAAAATTAAAAATGAAACAAATGTTATTAAAATATTAAAATACTATTCATTGAAATCATATTCAAAGGGTATTAGTAGGCAAAAAAAGCGAGCAAAAGTATTCTTACCGGGTAGCGACCATAGAGTCTAGCTTTCACTTGTGCTGGGCGGTTAGTCTGCATTTGAAGTGCAATGAGTCCTGCAGATGGATTGGACATAGAGAAGACAAGGCCTTCCTCTGGATTTCCAGTAATCTCCTGATAGATTTCCAAATTCAGGACAGGTAGACTGACCTTTGCTGAATTGGTGATGGTGGTATCCACATTTTCATAGCTTAAGGTGATGGTGCTGTCATGGTTTCCATCAAACATAGAATGTTTTACAGACAGGACAGAAGCCATTTTAAATCCGCCAACTGTGTTCACATTGGTTTTGCCCTCAATCTTTCCGTTCAGAACCTCAAATTCAGAGGTTGAGGAAGCATCGAGTGTGAGGAGAATGCTGTCCTGGTTAAGGATGCTGGCATCAGTTTTGAACGTGACCATTGCGGTTTGCATGGAGAACTCATAGGTCATATCCCCCATTACTGGGATCCTGATTCTCTGAATTTTGGGCAGAGTGATTTTTGGAAGGGTCAGCTTACTGAGGGCAGATGGAACATGCAGAGTAGGCATTGTGATGAAACTAACGTCGGGCAGGGGAATGGTGAATGTGGAAATCTCAACATTCATCACTGGAACTTTGTAGGCAGGGACTGTAACTGTTTTGGGAAACCCAATGCTATACTTTTCATACTTTTCCTTTGCTTGGTCATAAGATGTAGCCAGAATGGCAGCAGTCTTATCCTTGCCGATGAGCACTTTCTTGTGCAGAGTCTCAACATTGTTGTTAATGTAATTGATCACTGGATCCACATTAATGTCAAAGGTGATCATCTCAGGGCTCTTCATGTACTTCAGCTTGGAGTTCATGTCAAATGTTTGCTGAGTTGTTGTCAGGAAGTAGCTCAAGCCAGTGTCTTCCCACAAAGAGTAGTCTTTCACTCCTCTCCACATACCAACAAATGGCACAGTTATTTCAGAAATGGTGATAGGCTCCTTGAGCACATCCAGATTTGCCACTCCGTTGATCTGGGAAAATATGTTAATTTCTCTGTCACCATTATCCACGGTGAAGTAATGGCTGTATTTGTGCTGGTTAAATCTAGCCCGACCTGTCCAGCTAGCCTGCTGCACTTCAGAGTTCAGGGTCAAAGAGATGTCATTCTGGAAATCCATCTTTCCAGACAGCTTAAATGGAAGGGTAACCTTGGCATTCCCCTTGTTCTTGGTGTCAAACATAAGCTCAGTAGGTGTGACCAAAGCAAGCGCAGAGTTTGAGAGAGTTCCCTCAACCTGTCCAGCTAGCTCAGCACTATGAGAAGCAGTGAAATCAATTTTCATGTCTCCAGCATTAGCCTGGAATTTGACATTTGCAATGCTGCTCTTCATGAAAGGTGTTTCTGTCTCAAACTTTGCATTAATAATTATGTGGCGGAAAATGCAGATTTCGGCATCCACAGTTTGATTTGATTTGAGGTGGTTGCTGCCTGTTGCTCCAGTGAAAGTTACTTTGGCTGTGTGGAGATCCATGACCAGCTCCATGTCACTCTTGTGGGTTAACTCATCTGAGAGGTCCTGCACTGCATATTTGTTATTGGCCAGATTGTTAATGGTAAAACGGGCAGTACCAGCCTCAATCTGGAGGAAATTCTTTTGATTCATTGATGCTTCAGTGAAGATGTTGAGGAATGGCATGTTGAGGTCATGTTTGTAGCCAGTCTCCACAGTGGCAGAAATTCCATTTTCAAAGGCAAATACTGCATTGTTGACAAGCTCGGCAACATAGAGCTCAGTGTTGGCATTTGCAGTAGTTTCAGAGGAAGCTTGAGCGGACAGCCCATATAGAGTCATTGTTCCCTTGTGGTCAAGTGTGAAACATGACTGGTCAACTTTAACATTCTCAGAGATGGACAGGCGACTCATCTTGGGTGCAGCAAAATGGGCACTGGCATCCACATTGAGGTTAAGGTATTTCAAAGTAGATGTAGTCTGTGAGTTTAGGTTGATTTTGAACTCTGGTGTGACTGATGTAGTGGTGGTGTTTTCAAGGTCAGCAGTGGTCCTGAGTTTCAAATGAGGGGAGGTGACTCTGAACTCTCCGTAGAGTTTCCCAAAACACGGAATCATGGTTATATCTGCAACTTTATTTTTCAACTCCATAGTGAATGTGTCATAATCAATATTTTTGAGTTTTTGGACCATCCTGATGAAATAGTCACTCATGTCATCAATCAGCTGTTTAAAGTTAAAGGAATACAGTTCATTCACAAGCTCCTGAACAGGTGCCATAACTCTTCTGAGCAAAGGCTGGATGTCAACTGACTTGAGAGCAGCAATTGCAGACTGCATCTTTTCTCTCACCTGATACTGCTTCATAATTTTAACAACCTCATCCATGATGGCTCCAATCATCTTCTCAACCTCATAGCTGGAGAGGATCTCTTCTATTTTGGCATAAATTACATCAAAGTTGTTAGCAATGTTATGCTTCCTGATCCAAGCCACGATAGCATCCTTCGTTGATTTTAGCACATTCATGACTTTGTCAGTTGGAAACTTGGCTGTCAAGTTGGTCATGGCATTTTCTATTGAGTTAAGAAACTTTCTCAAGTCTTGGACAAAGAGTGTGAAGTCAAAGTTGTCAATGACCTCTTTCAGTTCGGCCACTTTGTTCTGAATCTTGGCACTGATCTCATACTCAGTGTTGAAGTCTCTCAGCATCTCAATGCTGTGGTCCATCATTCTCATCATTTTGATCTTTGCGTTTTCAATAACTGCAGGCAGATGCTCAATGAATGGGATCTGGATGAAGTGGCTTTCACTGTTCTTGTCATATTTCACAAATCCAGAGATGGCGTAATCTTGATTGGCATCACTGAAGAGGGCAGTTGAAACAGCTCCTGACATTTCAATACCCATTCTCTCTGCATTGTTAAAGGCACTCATTTCTTGATCAAAAGTGTGCTCGTTTACTGTGGATGCCATCTTCAGTGTGACACTTTGCTCTTGGAGGCTCAGCATGCTGTTGAACTTGTTGTCCATATTAGTGATGATAGTAGTTTTCAGTTGATGGGTGGTTGAGGCTCTGTACTCAAAAGACTGTGTGAATAGAAGGGGTTCTGCCTTCAGGAGGAATTTGCTGTATAGTTCACCACTGTGCTCACCATACAGATACACTCCACCATTGGAGTTGAAAATGGCATCAATGTTCAGAGTGAAGGGTGCAGCAACAGTTTTGACTGTACTGTCCATACGAAGAACAGGTGAATTGAAGTTAGCCACATTGTTGAATTTCATGGTCAGACCAGCTACCTCCATATCAGTGGTATGTGTCATTTGAGATCCCAGGAGTTTACCATTGGTATTGCACTTTGCAGAGAGGACCATGTCAACAAACTTGACTTCATACGTGTGTTTTAGCTCTTCTTCTGAGAAGACTCCCATCATTGTTCCAGTCAGCTCCATATTGTAGGGCTCTACCTTGAAGTGGGCATCATTCACAAAGTTAATCTCCATGATCTTCAGGTCATTTTTCACAATAACCGAGGCAATAAAACGCTCCATGTTAACAGTGATGTCATGCATGTAGGAGTTCCTTTCGTCAAGGAAATTGTCAGTCTTGGAGTTAAGGGTGAAAGACCTCAACGTAAGAGACAGTGAGTGGGTGTTTTCAGTTCTCATCTCCTTGAGAGATCCAACTATGTTGTTGGAGAGGATCAAGCCATCTTCATTCAGTCTGAGGTTCACTCTGTTTCTGGTGTTGATGTCAAAGAGGTTGCCCTCAAGGATGCCATTGAGATACACTTCTGTGCTTGCAATCTTCCCATCAACATTGAGCTCAGCCTTGTTCTCTTTAATGCCTGCCTTAGTTGTGAGAGACATGGTCGCACCAGAGTTGTCAACTCCACCGTGGAAAACATTCTCGAAGGTCATTGGGCTGTGTTGAGCAGTTGTTGTACAGCTAGTAGTCAGGCCATTCATGGTCAGGGCTAAGGTTGCCTTGTGAGAGGCAAGGCTTGAGAAGACATTCAAGGAGGCATCAGCATTTATCTCCAAGCCGGAAGGGTTCATTGACCCAGTGAGCAAAGAGTAGGCACGGTTCACTGTGTCATCAGCTTGATTCTCTATCCTGAGGCTGGCCTGTCCTTCAGAGGCAGAAAACTCCATCTGGCTACGAATCATTCTCACATTAGCCTTGGTCACAGAGTCAGACTGGACATTAAGCTTGACATCTTTGTAGCTAAAGTTTATTTTGGTGGTGTGCTTGATGGGGTCAGTGTTGATGTTTGTGTTTGACTCAATCAAAAGTTCTTCCTTTGCATATGATGCCGTGATCTTGTTTGAAACCTTAAGGATTTCAGAGTTAACCCTCAATGTACTCTCCAGTTTAGCTTCTTTCTTTGCTGGCTCAATAGAGAAGGTGTGTAGATAAGTAGTGCTAGCAGTCATGGGTCCAACCGACACACTTCCGTCTGTGTTGATATCTCCAGAGAGCATGTTTGAATCTAGGGTGACCTGGGTGGTAATTGTCAGAGAAGTCTCCAGACCAACAGGGGCTCTGGCATGGATGTTGTAACTTCCTGTTGACATTACTTTGTCTGTGACAGCAATGGTTTCCAGCACATTAAAACCTGTGTTAAAGAGCATGTGGTCCAGGGAACCATCAATGTTCAGTTTCATAGTCTTCTCTGGTGTGTCAGTGATTTTTGTAGCTCCTTTAAAGCAGACAAAAAAGTAAAATATTAATCAGTATCAACTTTATGTAGTTTCTCTAGAGATATATAACAAATGTACAGTATATTTCTTCCAATTAAAAACAAGAATAAAGATTAAATTACCCTCAGTTGAAAAGGACAGAAGTTTAATTGGGCTGTCAGCCATGACGTTGAACTTGGCCAAGTAGCTAGGAGACTCTGCAGTGTTGTTACCAGCGGACACAGTTGCCTCCCAGTTGTAATAGTTGCTGTTCACCTTGGCAGATGCTTCCACCATTCCAATCAGAGGCAGAGTGAGATCATATTCAGAAGGGATGATGAAATCAATTTGGATCTCCTTTGAGGCAAACTCCATGCCCAGCTGAGGCATTGAGATGTGTGGGGTGTTGAATGAAGATATCATTAGCTCCTTAGATGATTTGCCTCCAAGAGGCACAGGGACAGTGATGGCCAAACGGTCCTTATTGAACTGGTACCTAAATGTGCTATCACTGGTGAAAGGATAAAAGCAGAAAATGTATTATTATATACTTTAAAGCAGACCTCCAACTGGTCAATACATGTTGTGAAACATAATTATTATTTTTTAGATATGGGGTAAACTTACAAGTTCATGAATAGGTTTTCAGGCATAGAGGGCATTTCAACACTTGCAATTCCACTCCTCAAAGTCTCAACATAGGGAATATCAGCTGAGATCTTGTCCATCCAGATATCACTGGCCTGATGAAGAAATGACCACATTTGTCACGCTTTAGTCCAGACAGAGGAACTGTAACTAAGTCAAGGTCTGTTAAAATAGTTGTAATGATTATATGATTTTAACCTCAACTGCCTTGTTGAAGATATGACGCAGTTTCATGTCAGTCTTGACAACCTGCTGGTCCACGATATCCTCCGCAAACTGCTTGAGCCAGGCCTGTAGGGCTTCAGTGTAAGGCACCAGGATCTTAGTATCAGCATTCATGTTGGACATCAGATGAACCTCAGCCTGGTCTTCCCCTTAGATTCAAAGCATTTTGCATTTTACTTTTACATTTGAGACAGTGATTTAGACAAATGCTTGAAATCATCAATCTTTGAAGTCCATTAGCAATGTATTCTTAAACACACATACCATATTTGAATGTAATTGCCTGAATGGAGGAGGTCTCTGGGAGCTTGACATCACTTTTAATCTCCAAGGTGAGTCCATCAGCATTGTTCATTGTAGCAGTGATGGCTGCATCAGTCTTGAGTGAGGGGACCAACAGCTGAACCTGCATCATGCCATTAGTCATGGCTTGAAGCCTGTGATTAATAAAAAAAAACATGATCAAGTCAACGTCTGTATATAATTTTTTAAGCTGTTGTGTATATGTGAATATGGGGCATGTTACAGTACATACGTAGCTCTAAGTCAGATATATTATTTATTGACAGTGTGTTTTTTTGTTGACTCACTTGGCATTGCCAATCAGAGAGAGCTGGGGCACGTTCTTGTTGGAGATCTCAAGGATAATTGATTTGCCTTTGGCACTGCTGTCGGTCAAACCAACCTTAATGCCGGCCTCAACATCAAAGTCAGGTACCTGGATTTGTGTGGTAAAGACATTCCTGTTCCTGTTGTACTTCATGGTGGCTGTAGCCTCGGTGGGCTGAGCACCTAAAGTTAGAGAAAGTATAACTTGCTTACTCATGTATGTAACTCTGTATATGAAAAAGGTGGTTGTGGCACAGAGAGACTTCAATCATTACAAATGTTTTTTTTTTTATCCAAATAAGACGTTCATACCCTCAGCTCTCAGGGCCAACTGCAATGAATCAATCTTCTGGCGGCCGTCCTTTCCTTCGCTGAGAAGTTTGTAGGCAATGGTGGCTGTGTACTCAGAGACTTCTGTAGAAGGCGCAATGTCCAAGTTGAACCTAGGGGGAAAATAGCAAAGTTGAACTCTCTCAAATCTTTTATGATATTGTAAAAACACAAAACCAATAATGTTTTAAGTATTTGTGTTTCACACTTTGACTAATTCTACTAAACAGTGTTTAGGTCCTTACTGAATAGCACACCAGTACATGCACACAATGGAAATATGTCACATTACAGAGGCGAGACACCATTAAATTACCTTGTGACTGAAAGAATGCTAATCATTCAGCATGTTGCACTCAGTGATATTAAAATGAACAAAATAATTACAGATTCTTCAAAGAAAAACTTACTTAGACTCTCCATTCAGGGGGAAGTAAGGAACAGTAGTCTTATCACCAGTGCTTGCACGGAGTGTTTTGGTGCAGTATCTGACTCCAGAGAAGAGCGTTCTGCAGTCTGTGTCACCTTCTGTGTGTGGGATCACAGCAGCCTGACCAGCACCCACAATCAGCACTTTATTGCTATTTCAAAGAAAAAACAGCAACATCAGTTTCCATCTTCTGATAACTTTGTTACACATGCTGTAATAAAGATTTTCATCTACTACTAAAGCACACTAAAATGTATATAATTTACCAAAAACAATTTATGAATAATGTTTTTTACCTGATGCTCAAGAGCTTTGTGGTGCCCTGTGGGGTGGGGATGGACAGCTTGACCTGGTTCTGTTCCATGGTGATCTTGGCATTGAGCGTACTCTCATGGTACAGGTTGGTGTGCATCTCAACAGCGGACTCAACAAATTCAGGGACATGGACTCCCATCTGAGTCACAAACTCAACTCCAATAGAGGGTGCGAACAGCAGCTCATTCTGTGCACAAAGAGAATCACATGAGATTAAATTAGTTGCAAAGTCAAGAAACAAAATGTCACTTCTAATATAGTACTACTATGACAGTCTATTATACTAAGTACATCAATGAAATAGCAACAGCATAATAATAAAACTATGAATTACATTTCGGATAGAGCATTTAGGGTAAGTTGAGGACAAAAGACGGAAAATCTACCATGTTTGGAGTAATGCGAAGGCCTCCCTTTGCTCCAGGAGTGAAGGTGCCAGACAGAGCAAATGTCAGAGGCAAGCCAGATGCTGTTGGCATGATGAATTTGTTGTCCATGAAGATGTAATGGGCAAAGATTTCATTGTCAGTCCTGGACAACAGTTTAGCCACAACCTGATAAAAAAAAAAAATCAATGGTCACTTTTGAATTCTCACTCACTATAGTACAGAAAAAACAGGCATTATACTAAATAGATAACAGGAGTTCAGAAGAGTACCTGGGTTGGAATAGTCCTCATGAAAAATTCTGCATACATCTTTGCGTTATCAACAAGGGACTTCAGTTCGTTTCCCTTGATGTAGCCAAGCTCAGCTCCCATGATCTTCAGGTAGGCCGTGGCCTCTGGGGAATCTTGACTCTGCAGATCCTTTACCAGCTTGTTGAAGTTGCGAACAATTTCTCGTACAAGATTTTCGGGAACCTTAGGAAAAAGTTGTATTAGTTTTGGTGGTATCGGTAGAAATGATTAACATAACATACTTAGTGTTTAACAGAAATAATAACGCACAAGATATACCTTTTGTCCTTCTGTGTCCAGGGGAGAAACCAATTTCTCCAGTTCTTCTTTCATCTTTGGTGGTATTTTGTCTAATGTCCAGTACAGAGTCTTGCACAAAGTGTCAGGGAAGAACCCGGTTTTTCCAAACAAAGCATCAATGGTTGGCTCGAAGCCCCTTCCTTCCATGCCAATCTATCAGAAAAAAAAAATTAGATTAAAAAACAGTGTGGGTTTAGTATGTACAAGCATGAATTTGAGCAATTATCTTACAAATGCAAATAAGTCTTAATTTCAAGGGCAGACGGGTACGGCTGGCCAAATTAACCGAAAAAGTCCAACATAGCAAATAATATTAAGAAGAAGACATATTGGAGACATATAAGACACATGTGAATGATGTTTACTGCTGCTAGTGTTTACAGTAAGTAAAAAACTACAATTTGAAACAGCATCAAATTACTGAATATAGAATGTATAGTTAAGTACGTATACTTTAGTACATACCTCCCAAAGATCCATGTTAAAACCAAAAGCTTTTAGGGTAGTTTCCAGCATCATCTCCCTAGGCAACTGGCTACTGGGATCAAAGACAATGTTGCCCTGAATGGCACCCTGCATGCTCTCATGTGCCATGCCAAGCTTGTAGTTGCGGGACTTCTCGGTGTAGTCGCTGTGTGTGGCAACACTGACGTCAGTGTCCTGCAGGGCAGCACTTATCCTCTGACCGAGCCTGGGGTAATAAGAAAATGTAAAAACAAATTAGCTGAATATAAAAAGGTGGGTGGTTAAATCAGCAAGGTATTTCGATGAAATAAAGCATAAATTGTGTTATTATTGCGATGGTTGAAATGCACTCCAATCTTACTTCTGGGTCTCTGAATCAGTGGAGGAAATTATATTGTAGACGTGGGAGGTCACAAAGGCCTTGATCTGCACGTTCTGCTCCTGCTTAAGCAACTTTTTCACCATCTCAATGTCACTGTCCAGGGGATTTCTCATCAGAATCAGGTAAGCTGCCAGGCGCTTCTGCACAGCACCCTTGGGGTATTGGCACACTCTCTGGAGGTTAGCTCGAACCTGGATAGAAGAACAAAAGTAACATAATCTTTGTTATTGTGGAATCTCCACAATATAAAACTGGGAATCTAGGATAAAGTTAATTTGTGGAGGGGGATGTTAGTTACCTCATCTGTCGCAGACATGCGTCTGAAAGCCTGGATGGCAGCCAGCTGCACAGACAGTGTGGTTGCAGGCTGTCTCATGCACTTCACCAGGGTGGTCTTTATTGCAGCGTCAGCAGCCTCCATTGCATCTCCCATGTTACCTACAACCTGGATGGAATAGTAGTAACAGTTGGAAAAAAATATCAAAGTGGAAGTTGCCATAAAAAGTAAAATGTTTACAAGGTGTCTATTTTCACAGCTGGTTACCTACCCTCAATGTCAGGAAGGTCAGATCTTTCTCCCCAGCACAATCTGCACCCAGGATGGAAGTCATGTACTCAGAGACAGCAGTGATCTCGGGGGTGACACCCTCAGCCTGATACAGTCTAATGACAAAGTGAGACATTAATAATGAATTTACAGCAGAAACCACCACTCACTCCTACAGTATTGCGGAAAATGTTCTTTAGATTAAAAGAAGATGATTTGTAGGTTTACTTACTTCCTGACTGCATTGCTCAGGGCATACATGATGGGTTTGCTCTGCTTGTACTGAGCCATTGCCAGCATATCCTTTACCATGAGGCGGGAGGGGTTAGGCAGCAGTCCCAGGGCGTAGACAGCAGCATCTACCTCCAGATTAGCATCGTCAAAGGTCCTGAGAATCTTCAGCATTGCGCTGGTGCACTCTGGGGTGCCGCACTGAGCCAGAGCTTGCCATGTCAGGGACTGGGACATGTCCATCATCTCAACAGTAGCAGATCCCAGGACATCAACCTTCAGGCCACGCAGCTCAGACACCAGTTTGTGAAAGAGGCTGGCACGCTCCTCGCCCTGAGTGGTCTGTGACAGGGTGTTCAGCTGCTGCATGGTGGCAATGGTAGCATCCTTGGTCTGCACAGGGGACTTTTCGTCAGCAACATCCATGGCCAAGGACTTGAGGTTGTTCTCATCTGAAAAAAAATATCACAAACAGTGAGAAAATGCAGCAAATTTGGCACATTTAACACACAAATTTAAAAACTGAAACACTCACTGCGGTCAAAGATTCTGTCATTGATCTTGGCGGTCTCTCTCAAAGTCACAGTCTGCTTCACCAGAGTAGAAATTCCATATTCGTTCCTGTTTGCAGAAGAGATGAGACAATTTCACATATTAATTGTAACAGGGAATAATTACATCTCTAAAAAGTAGTATTTTTCTGAGGCATATGCGTATATGTCAAGAAATTCCCTAAACTGGGCACAAATAATGAAAAAAATCTACAAATCACATTTTTCACAGTTTTTGCCCTTGAGAATTGGAAAAAATGGCACAATGTACACCAAAAATAGATCACTCTTCTATTATTTAGTGGATTCTTTATTGTTCTAAAACTTACTGGTGGGAGAGGGGCAGGAAGATGTGTTTCTCTTTGCAGGTTCCACTTGTCATGTGCTTCTTTTGGTTGTCAAACTTGTAGTTGCAAGTCTGGGTGCTGCTAATCATCTTGGACAGAGGGTAGTTCTAAAAGGAAAAACACAACATAAACGTTTTGTTAAGCAGAAAGGGATTTGATGTTTTAATTTTCTGTTTCACATGGGTGTTTTTTCTGTTCGTTTTTTTTTTTCTCTTTCTAAAGGGAAATCCATCAGTAGATTTATACTGTGGAAATACAGCTTCTTTTTAATTGATAGTATAGTATTCTTAACTATTGACTTTAGTTTATCATGGTGAAAGTGCAAGGTAGTTGCTTAATCTCTTACCATGCCAGTGATGAGTGCCAAAGGACTAGTGACCTGCCTGCGGGCAAAGAAAGAGTCACATTTGGAAAGATCCCTGCTGACAGTCACATCGGTGGCGATGTCCTCTCTGGCGTTGACGTTGAAGTCAGTGGGGCACACTCCGTGCACGGTGGACTGAAAATGTTGAGAGGCATCATCAATACCAAGGATGTTGTAAACAATAAAAAAGTTGCTAAACATGGTTAATGTGCTTTTTGTCCTTAAGCAACCTCCATAAATCTCATTATCAATTCTTCTGAATGACCCCCCATTATGAGAGCTGGTGATGCCATTAGTGAGATAAACTTATCTGGGACTTTGACCTGCAGTTGAAGAATGTCATTTTGCGAACATCATGTTACAGGAGTGTATTTATCACCTGTAACTGGTACAGCTTATCTACTCATTGTGCAATTTTTTTTTTTTTTTTTTTTTTTTTTATCTTTGCATGATTGTACACCATGATCAGAATCAAGATCTACATGGTGACTCTGGCCTAAATTGATTGGCAAGTGCATTAAATATTGACAAGACAAAAAAAAAAAGACCATAAAACAGTGAGGGGAGCTACCATTTTGTTGTTCTTCTCCTCTTCCATTACTGGCACGATGAGAGCAGAGACGATTCCTCTCTTGATGTTCAGGATGTTGACAGGCTCATGATCCTCGGGGTAGAGTCTGACATCAGTTTGTCCTTCAACTGTGATCTTCAAGGGGTTCCTGTTGACGTACATATCATTATTTACAACATACCTTCCTTTTCCTCAATTTTAGCCACTTTTCTAATCATATAGTCCTCAAAAGGACTAAATAATAAAGCTGCATATCAAATCTTTGCTGTGTTACACAACTTACTTGGCCATGGCAGCTTTAAAAGCCTGCGCTTCGTCAGCAGGATGATACACTGGGTTTCCTTCTGTGTCCACACCAGAGATCTCGCTAAGAGAGCACTCTGTTGTGCGGATGATGAAGCTACAGGTCTGGGGCACTTCAACCTCAACCTGTGCAGCAGAGTAAACAGTTTTTTTTTAGTTCTACTGTTTGTTTTCTATTCTATTCAGGGTTACACGCATGTTGTGCTTGAAGAAACAATCCAGGTTGTGTAACATACTTTGCAAGAGACTTTGGGTCCACTCTTCTTGTCGGTTGCTCCAGTCACGCCGTTAAATGTCTCAGCTTCATAGTCATACACAAACCGCCGGAAGTTCTTGAATCTTTTGGCCACTAAAAAACATTTATAACATGATTTAGAGCTCTGTAATGTTAATGTTTAGTACAACAACTTTACAACTTATATAAGAAATGTTCAGACTTTATACATCTTTACGTACTCAAATACTAAGAAAACATGATCAATGATTGACAGGTAGGCTCATTAGCAAGCATTCAAAGGTGTGCTATCAACTTTAAACACATAATAATATAAACTCATAATAATATAAGAAAACAATGTTAAGATTGATAAAGCAACTCACACAAGCAAACGGGGGATTGTTCCTCAACACTTCCCACATCTTGCTCTGTAAAGGATAAACAACTGTTTGCTTGACATTTTGAAAAAGCCACAAGCTGCTATAACATTTAATTAACACACTTAATTAAATAAAAATCAGTATTTATAAGTATAATTAAACCATCAGTGCCTAAGCATTTTTTTTTAGCTCATTTAAAATGTTTTATAGGTTTTATAGCATCACAGCTAACACAAACAGTATGACACAATGAATGCTCAAGTACCAAACAAGCAACAATCAAATATGCCACATACATAAACAGCAAAATCTTAAAAGAAAATTATCAGTTTAAAAAAAAATACAAAGCAATAAACATCCACCATCCCTTTTCTCTCAAATTTAGAAATATTGATGTATTTATGAGGACAATGCATATTTATCATATTAGTCAATCATAAAATTGTGTAACTTTATACTTAAATGTTATTAGCTTCAAAAGAAATACACAATACTTACGGGCTAGTGTGTATGTGCCCAGCAGCAGCAATAGGCAGAGCTTGGTACCCCCCATGATGGGATAAGTAAAGCTCCTGAATGCCTTGAGGTGAGAAGAGTTCTTCTCTTTCTGTGAAGCCCAGTTCTTATACTCTCGGCCCTCGGCTTTTATAGTTTTCTCTGTATAGCGTATAGTTTGTGATCACCAGGACTTGCAAATGTGTTGCCCTGGTTCCAAAGTCTGAGCAGTCCTTGTGGCAGGCCAAAGGTCAAAATGCTTCACAAACTTAGACTTGTCTGTCAGCACAGGGTGGGGATGTTGTACGTGATTACAGCAGGTTACATTACCTCTTCAGCTTTTGTTTTTATATATATATATTTATTTTTTATTTTTTCTCGGGACATGTTCCTAAGGTTTTTTTAATGGAAAAATAAAAATATTAATGTCTATCATTTAGCTCCATCTCCAAAAACATTTGTAATCAGTTTGATGTCATATAATAGCCCATATATCTTGAATGACTAACTTTGATTGCTTGTTTGTGGTGCTCAAAGGGCAGTACACAAAAAAACTAATTTGGCTGTATCAGCAAAGTAAGGAGATTATTTTTTTAATGGGGAATTACGCCCATTTTCCAAATTCGTACATGTTATTCCTATGGTCTATGACAGTCCAACGATATTAGTGAGTTTTTTGTTAGTACTAAAACTCCAATTTGTGATGTCATCAAGTAAAACAAGTGCTGGGAAAGATGTAATATATGACACTGAGGGCAGTTAGGGGAAGGTTTGGCGTACATGGGAACATTTTTGGTTTCTGAACTGAGAATACTACAAGTTAATTTGGGTATGTAAAAAAACATTCTGTCTACAAAATAAGTCACTTATTTATTATCTACAGATCAGCTCCATACTTTATGCCTGATGACAACACAATGTGGAGGCTTCTCTGGTTTCTAGCTTTGAGAGAGAGAGTAGCTCATGTTCACAAATATTAATTGAACTTTCCTAGGCCATGGAAATAACCTATTTTTTTAAAATCTAGGTGGTGTTCCCCTTTAATTCCATTGTGTGTGTCATTTTGTTTTTCAAAACTATTGTCTTCAAGTCAAGTGCTTAGTTTTCATTATTTCAGAGATGTGATTTTATGTTGAAAGACACCAGGAACTTTAAAAGGAAGTACTCTGCCATTCTTCATTGATTTTTAGCACAAAGGTTACACTATAGTGTTCTTTCTGAACATTTACAAAGAAGGCCTTTTATAGAAAGTAAGCCTTTGCCCCATGACTGCCCAACAATATGAATCATATTCACGCAGAATAGAAACCTGAGTCACTGCGTCTGTGTCTGCTTTTCTTACAGCACTAGGAGAGTTTTATTACCACTGTATTAGAGTGTGTCTTAAAGCTGTAGGACGTTATAATCTTATATGAGCTGGTTTAGGATTTTTCACGTCATGCTGATCATCGGCTTTTAAAATTTGTGCACACACAATATCATATAGTATTATGGCATTATAAGCATAAATGTGACAGATAACAACAATGTCTGCATTCCATTTGGGTGTAGCAGTTCTTCAGCTCCGGTACAGTGCCTTGTGTCAATGTTATTAATGTGAAGTGCTTTTCCTGCTATGACAAATCAAATCGCTCCCATGAACAAGGCCTAATACAATGAATATACTCATTAGAAGCAGTGGTTGAATGTAACTAAGTACATTTACTCATGTAGCCTAC
This sequence comes from Etheostoma spectabile, assembly GCF_008692095.1. Taxonomy (NCBI): domain Eukaryota; kingdom Metazoa; phylum Chordata; class Actinopteri; order Perciformes; family Percidae; genus Etheostoma; species Etheostoma spectabile. The sequence goes on from NC_045750.1 coordinate 9,317,229, forward strand.
TGTACGTTACATGAGTGTGTCAAATGGAAATGTTTTACTTTTTACTCTACTACATTTATCTTACAACTCAAATTCGTAGATTCATTGCAAACATTTCATGACTTCAGCCTCTCCAATGTAAAGACTTGTTGTTTTCCTTGTCTTTCATTCATTTAAGTAAACTGAATATTTTTTTCTGTTGGTCAGACATACATTTGGAGGCTCCACCTCCACCAACCAGAAGAGTGAAATGATGCTTGAACATTAATGTACAATGTGAGTAACAATGACAATGAATTCATATACTATAAAAACATGTGTATATATATATATATATATTTAAATACACTATACACACTCACATGGGCCATTTCTCTGTATTGAGTACTTTCACTTTGATATTTTTACTTCATTGACATTGTCAGGGAAGAACTAATGGATTATTGTTGTGGTATTGGTATTTTTACTGAACAAAGAATATGAATACTCCACTGATAACAAACAACACACATATACATAAGATCACTCTCTAGGAGATAGTTAAAGTCTAGTTTGACGTAAACTAATTTAATGTCTTTGTCAAGTTCAGGCTTATGTTCTATACATATTCAGAGGTAGGCCTCTAGTATGCTTGGCTTACTAACTTAAATTGTCTGAGACACTGTCCTACAACATTAGATTTACAATAATGAAAAGGTAGAGTAAGTCAATAACCTTCCAAAACAGTAGATTTACAGTCAAAGAATACATTTGTCTGTTAACGTTGCTGATAAACAAAGATAAATGTCTGAACATCCTTGGTTCACCTTTCACCTCCTAAAATAGGTCTGTAACAGCTGTTTGATTGAGATTACAACAGAGGTGAAGTCAAGATAAGTTAATCAGTCAGAAGAAGAAGTTAAATGAGTGCATGTGCGTCACAACAGCACTGAGTACAGGGATTACAGCATGCACAAAATGACATCATAGGGCTTGGAACAAAGGGCCTTAATTGAACGTTAAAAATGTGGGACAAAAAAAAAGAGCAATTAGAAATCTGTTATCTGAAATGGTCATTGTCTAGGTTTGTTTTGGTGTACGAGCATTTTCAATGTTTAATTAACCAGAGACAGAATTAATGTGGTCACATACACCAAAATATCCACAGATCTCACAGATGTCTTGTAAAACCTTTTCTTCAATAATACATTTTCAATTTCAATTTACAATAGTAAATTAACTAAATTGAAGTGTAAATAAAGTGTAAATATAACACAAAGTCAATCTGAATCAATGGATCCTGTAAGATCTAATGTCAATCAAAATTGCTGTTTCTGTCATATATAAACATGACCCACAAATATGGATCAATAAATATAGTAAATTAATGTTTTGCCACCCCTGCGTCTGAGAGCTCTGGTTCAAAGTTTGTTCTGTAAAGCTGACCATCTGCTGTACGTCGCTCAATTGTGTTGTGAAAGGAGTCTCATAAGAGCAATGTGGTTCAATACATTACACGTGGTGTCATTGTATGGCTACAATGGTCGTCAAAACTAATGATGTATAATGTAAGAAACCACAAAGCAGCTAAACAGTAAAGTAAAGCATTAACATGCAAACAATATTACAATATAACTGATTGGGGGACACAATAACTAAAAGATCTTTTACATAAATCAGCACTATAAGAGTGAGTTTAGGCAGGTATTTTTTACATTTACCCATTTTAAAACGCTAGTCATCCCAAAGTCAATAACACCAGATTGCATCTAGCTTGTAATCTGTGTTTGGACGTGCTATGGACCCTGATTGGATTAGGTGGAGCCAGACCCATTATTGCTTTTAAGGTGCTCAGCAAAATCAACTCACCTCTATAACTGTGGTGATATAGTCTTGATGATGCAGTAGGTGTTGTCATAACTACTGGACTTGGTACAAATTAGAGATATGGTTCTCCTAACTGAAAAACAGACACATGGCAAGTAGAAAAAGATAAAAAAACACATGTCATGTTTTCAAATCACGACCAGATAGAAATAAATATATTGACATCAAAAAAGCATAAGCATCAATAAATCAATAAAAATAATACATATTTACTGCAGGAAACCTTGGATGTGGACCAAAAAATAGACCAAATGTAAATATAGCGTCCATGTTCTTCAGTTTTGTTGATTTAATAGTAGATGGTGCAACCAAGCCTGCCATTCATGAATGCGAATGTTCAGTTCAGTTTTTGTTGGAAATACCTCAAATGGAATAAAAAAAAAATCAATACCATATAACTGCATTAAGCATGTTTCTTCCAGTTAAGAAACATTGCCAAACTCAAGGCTGTTGTTTTTGATATTGAAAAAGCATGTGACATGTTGTGGAAAGAGGGACTTCTCATTAAACCAAGTAATTTGGTTAAAAATTGTAAATTGTATAACTGGTTGTTAGAGGTCATGTTTGGGAGGACAACAGAAGTAAAAGTGGTACAGAATGTTCCAAGTACTCAGTAGAAAATGGAACTCTGCAAGGTCGTGCATGTAGTCCGTGACCACCTGAGGACACCACCGAGTGTGGATGCTTTTAAATGTGGCCTTAAAGCCCACCTTTTTAGTAGCACTTTGTGATTTGCGTAAATATAAAGTGCATTACAAATAACATTTATCAGTATTATTATTATTATTTTTTATTTTTATTATTATTATTATTATTATTATTATTGTTGGGTCAGGAATAAGACTGGGCAGAAATATAAGAGAAGAGGCAATTTTTTACATGTCTCAGGGTAGGACATGCTGGACTAAATAAACCCTCCACATAATAGGTAAACACCCAACTGGTAGATGTACAGTGTACAATGTGATCAGCATGAGTCTGTGCAGCATGTGCTGCTGGATTGTAGTGGCTATGAAAGGAAAGGAAGAAACTGAGATTAGCATTAAGAAAAGCTAAAATAAGCTTTACGGTAGAACGTTTACTTGGAGATACAGCATTGGGAATGCATGCTCATATTATGGAATATGTAATGGAAACAGGGCTGTTAGAGAAAATTTTGTTTAGTACATCCTACTTGTGTTGAGTTTTTGTTTTGTTTTTTGAGGTTTTTTTTCTCTTCCGCCTGCTGATCTACTGTTCTGCAATCCAGTCCGGTAGACAAGTCCTCAATATGCATCTTAATCTAACTCAAATTTATCATTTACAAATTCACCTACACGCACCAAATGGCTTCAGTCATAAAAATGTGCAAGAAAAAGGAGGCAAAAAAACCTTTTGTACATGTCAATGCGCCTAGGGGGCGGCTGTGGCTCAGTGGTAGTGCGGTCGCCTGCCAATCAGAAGGTTGGCAGTTTGATCCCTGGCCCTGCTGCTCCATGTCGAAGTGTCCTTGGGCAAGACACTGAACCCCGAGTTTCCCCTGGTGCTACGCATTGGAGTGTGAATGTGTGTGAGTGTTTATCTGATGTACGGCAGCCTCGGCCACAGTGTATGAATGTGTGTGAATGTTTCCTATATGATGTAAAAGCGCTTTGAGTAGTCGTTAAGACTAGAAAAGTGCTATATAAATACAGCACATTTATCTACGTAGGGCATTTCATTTTCTTGGAGGGGATGCTTGTTTTGTAGTTTTTTCTTCCTGAGTTGTGTTCAGGTGATCCCTTTTGTTGGATACTGCTATCTCTTGTCTGTTGTTCAAAATTAGTACACATAAAGATTGATGGAAATAATTAAGAGAGCTAGATAACTCCAATCGCCAACAAGCTCTTAAGGCCTTTATAACACCCTATCTAATATATTCACAGACAGCTTGAAGCTTTAATTGCTTTTGTGTGTGTGTTACTGGAATGCTGTCCAGCAGGGCATGTCAAAAATCAATTGCATGATGTCAAAGAGACTACCTTGCAATTACCACTTTTTACCATTGGAACATTGTTACAATAATGACATTGTTAGCTTTAAACATCAAGCTTGAAATGTCTCGCTATATGAATGGCTCTCAGATGTGCCTCTCCTTATAATTTTGCTTGCGCATATCCATTATTGCATTGTGGTGAATCACCAGTCTTTAGCTGTAATCAACAGTAACATTTACAATGTTTGTTTATGTTTATCGTCCCCATGGGGAAATAAGGTTGCAGCAGAAATCACATCACATGGCATATCCAAACAACATTAAGACAAAGAAGACCTGTAACATGTATACATTGCTACTCATAAAATAGGCCAGAGCACTCAGGCATAAGGTATATGGGGTGGGGGCAATAGGGTTCTAGACCAGCTGAAAAAAAATAAGATACCTTATTACCGAACAGGACCTTCGTTATTAAGAACTGTTTTTGTAAACAGAGGAGCACAGTATCCTCGTCCTGAAGGCAGCAGTTCAAATGAGGAGGCAAGGGGGTGCTTCTAGACAGTGGACTTTTTTACTTTGTGTAACAGGAAATTCACAGCTGTAATTAATAACATTAATAATTCCTCCATTCCATTCCTTCCATTTGAGTGAACGACTTGCCAGTGAGCTAGTACGTTCAATACCAGGTCCTTGGTAAAAGAAATTTAGTTATTATTTATGTTATTCAATTCAATTCAATTACACTTGATCAATTCATAACTAGAGTTATCTCAAGACACTTTACAGATAGAGTAGGTCAATACCACATTATAATTTACTAACACCCAACAATTTCAGTAATTCCCCCAAGAGCAATCAGTTAGTGTGATAGTGGCGAGGAAAAGCATCCTATTAGGTAGAAACCTCGGGTGGTGAGGAAAACGTCCTTTCAGGGAGAAACCACGGACAGACCCAGGCTCTAAGTAGGCGTTATCTGACGGTGCCGGTTGGGGGTATTTATAGTCACAAATAAATACAATGGAACTATGACTAGAAATAGTATATGCAGTAGTTAATGTCGCAGCACAGAACTTCGGTGCATCACAGGGTGTAGCAGGGCTCTGCAGGGCATAGCAGGACATAGCAGGACATAGCTGGGCGTAGCAGGGCATAGCAGGGTGTGGACCAGGGCCATGACAACAGCTGAGCTAAGTTAGTAACACACAAATCTGGGACATTGATGCACACAGAGGTAAGAGAGAGGATCTCAGTGTGTCTAAGGAAGTCCCAGGGCAGTCTAAAACTATAACAGTATAACTAAGAGCCCGCGCAAGGCAAGCAGTAGCCAATTCTATAAGGGTTGGTAGGTGAATCTGACAACTATGAAGAGAAGCAGGTGGGCCGGGCTAGGCGGACGCTGCTGCTCCTCACTCCCTAGCTATAAGCTTTATTAAAGAGGAGAGGTTTAAGTTTACTCTTAAATGTGGTGATGGTGTCTGCTCCCCCGAACCCAGACCAGAAGCAGATTCCACAGGAGAGGAGCCTGATAGCTGAAGGCTCTGACTCCCATTCTACTTTTAGAGACTCTAGGAACCACAAGTAACTCTGCATTCTGGGAGAGCAGTGCTCTATTGGGACAATAAGGTACTATGAGCTCTTGTACTGTTGCATATAACATCTGTGCTTTTCCTTCTATGACATGTCTGACATATGGCAGGATCCATCACTTTAGAACCATAACCCTAGAGTTTTGTCCCAATCAGGCCAATGCTTAACAACAGAACAAATATGCTAATGCTGTCTCCTGTGCTCCACTCACCTGTACTTTAAATTTGCATAACTGGGTATTGCAAAATTAATTGCAAGGTGTTGAGTATAATGTTGTGACAGTGTTTGGACAAGGAGTTCTGTGGTTTTTCCAGTTGTGCGGGTGTGGTTAAGTTCTTCAAAGTGCTTGAAAGCATTACTCAACTATTAAAGAAATGCACATCTAAGCAGTCGCTCCTCCAAAGTTGACTTGCCAAGTGCGAGGAATGGTCTTTGACCTAGGAGCAGCAGATAACCCAGTCTTAAGGAAAAAATATTTGCAGTTTCTGTGCTTTGGAAAATGTGGTTGTACAGGGCGGCTTCTCTAACACCAAATCAGGGTGTGCATCAGATGGAGCAAAGTAGAGCCTGGTAAACATGTTGAGTGAGAATATGAGTTATCTTATGTGTTGCTCTTGCCAGGTAATAAATAATTGCACACATCTGTGTGTGTGTGTGTGTGTGTGTGTGTGTGTGTGTGTGTCTGTCTGTTGGCAAACAGCATACTTTAGAAATGACATGACTGATGGTAAACTAGGATTAGTCGGTCCAGCTTTCAGTGTTTAGCTTCCAGAATCCATCATACATGTCGGGACTGGTTTAGGTTTTAATGTCAAGTCTAGGAATTGCTTGCATAGACTGTATGTGAAAATTTATTCTAAGTGCATGTTTAATTACACTAGCAGAGGGCAGCACCCTGAAAAAACACTGCCACACATATGATTGACTGATCTCTTCTTGTAAAGTGTATCTTCATGAACTAGTTGATAAAATGTTCCAGTACTGTTAAGGAGAGACAATCATGGATCAAAGGTTTCAGTCTATGACAGTGCTTGTCAAAAGTTCTATCAGGGGTTCAGCTGACCTTGCCTAAACTTATTTTATCCATTTTCTATCTATATTTAGACAACTTTGAAAGAACTAAACAAATGCTGCTGCATCACATATTTTAGACCAGCTGAAACCAAGCTAGGTAGGTAACAGTGTGTCTTTATAAAACTGCAAAACCATAAGATAGGCAACCACATGGTGGCATGTATACTAGATTTTCTCAGATTGGAAAAAATGATTGGCCTCAAATTTATGTGAAATGTGTTTATTTCCCACAAATGGTGGGATAGTTAAAAACTGTTATACATGACCCAATCTATTGATAATCAATGCATGCATGCATTCATGCATGTAAGGATTCCTGCATGATCAATCAACATTTGGCAATGTTTTTATATAACTAGAGGACAGGCCACAGTGACCACTCTGGCATATAGTTATCAACCCCAGCACCAACAAACACAAAAGCTCCAGTCTGTTTTTGGTGCTGATTAATTCACCCAACATGTGGACTGTTATAAAGAATATGTTTCAGTGACCCCCTCTGGTTGCTAATAGACAATGCAGTTGTGCATCTAATGGCTTGTACATGACCTTCATGACCATAAAGTCATGACCAAACGAACGAGATCCAGGGTACAAGCGGCCGAAATTGGTTTCCTCAGGAGGGTGGCTGGCGTCTCCCTTAGAGATAGGGTGAGAAGCTCAATCATCCGAGAGGAGCTCGGAGTGGAGGCGATGCTCCGTTGAAAGGAGCCAGTTGAGGTGGTTTGGGCATCTGGTAAGGATGCCTCCTGGGGCCTCCCTAGGGAGGTGTTCCAGGCACGTGCCGCAGGGAGGAGGCCTCGGGGAAGACCCAGGACTAGGTGGAGAGATTATATCTCCAACCTGGCCTGGAAACACCTCAGGATCCCCCAGTCGGAGCTGGTGGATGTGGCTAGGGAAAGGGAAGTTTGGGGTCCCCTGCTGGAGTTGCTTCCCCCGCGACCCAATACCAGATAAGCGGATGAAGATGAATGGATGGATGGATGGATGGATGGCTTGTACATGGATTTCCATAGTACAGAGAACAAATGGGCCAACTTAAAAGATGAGAAAGTTGTCATGATCTGTAAAAAAAGTAACAAAAAGTAATTAGATATGCATTTAAACTCACTTTACAACATTATTTTTTCTTAGCTTCTCTATTTTTCATGTGGCAGAGATATTAGGACAGTGTCTGTGCTTAATCACGTCACTCATAACCTTGTATGCCGCCTGGCAGCCACTGACATTAGAGCTAACAGATCTACCGCTACAGATCGCTACAGATCAAACAATGTTTGGATACATTTTACTTTACATACTTTATTTTTTTTAAATTGTAAACCTTGTTTTTACAGGCAAATGGACATGTGTGTTAAAGACAAGATAATATTATATGCCTATATCCCATATCCCAAATTATAAAGTGTATAAAACCTAACCCTAAACCAATTTAAGTAAAAAAATGTTGTCATCTTACTTACAGATATAATTAAATATAGACTTGTTATTCTGCAACCAGCTAAAAATGTTTAACTGGTAGTAACTGTTTATGCACGCATTGCAGTTTATAGGCACTAGAAGTCTATAATCAGTTGTTGATGTCCATGCTGCAGTAAGGTAATAATCTTAAACATTGGGGTTAATAAAGAATTACTGCACAACACTATTTAGTTAAAACACTTTATTTTACACCAATATACAAAAAGAGAAAAATGACACTTGCAACACAGACTGTATAGGTTGTTATAGGCATTTTTGTTACTTGTAATAATATGTGTTCAACTTTTAACATCTATTTTAAAATAAAACTGAACATGATAGTTTATGTTCGTCCATAATCTTTTTATCTATTCTTTGTGTTTTTTTATGTTTTGAACACTTACAAATTTAAGTTAAATAATACTGTAGCCATTCAAGGAGAAGCATTTTAATCTTTTATCTTATTGGTGAAGGTGGAATCAAAGATTAATCTCAAGCTTTCCACCCATAACCTTTACATAAGACCTGTATTGAGCAGGAGCCTGCTGTAGATAGTCAGTAACAGCATAACAAAACTGATTCACAACAGATCTGAAAATATCCAGAATGTAATTAATGGTGCCATTTATCGACTCAATGTCCACAGGTGTGTTTGCATACTTGGTGATCGTTTTCATTAAGCTCACATGTTTGTCATAGAAAGCATTAATGTAGACAGCAATGGCATCAAGGAAATCAGACTTTAGTGTGGTGTCAAAAAAGTCCTGAGCTTTGTCAATAAAGAATTTTAAGGTGTCACCCAGTTTTTCTAGGAACATGTCTAGACTCTCTGGGTTCCTCAGCAGATCTACAATGGGATTAAGCATAGCCTTTGCCCAGTACCTAATGTCATCAATTATTTTGGCTCTAGCCATGACGTCACCAATAGGCATTGTGACCTGAATTTTTCTGGTCATGCCAAACATAGCACTGGAAACATATTCTACATTAACAGCCACAAGGTGCATTGCCTTCTCCAGCATAGTAGTGATGTTTTTGGTCAGCTTATTGAGCACCTCAATGAGAGGGGTCATCTCCTCAGAGCCAGGCAGTTTCACCTGGGTCTCCCTCAGGACCTTGATGGCATCATCCAGAAAGACCTGAACAGTCTTCTGATACTGAGCGACAGTATTCCTAAAGAGGATGGACACCTGGCTTAGATGTGGGGCATGGTTGTTTGCAATGTTGTGGGCCTCCTCAGTGTAGCAAATAATACTATTCTTTAGCTGAGCAGCATGTTTGAACAGTTGGTATTTCTCAAAAAAGTTAGACAAACAAGAGGTGATGGCAGAAAGTCTCTCTTGTAGAACCCTAAGCATAATGTTAGGGGCATCCATGTTGACGAGCATCTTCAGATTTGTTTGATCAGCATCCTTGGCAGAAGCTCTGATGGTAAAGATATCAACATCTTTCGCAGGATCAGACTGTTAAACAGAAAACAACAAACACAAAATAAGATTTAAAACTCTTGATCACTGTAATTGTGCAACTATGATAACAGCATGAACTCCTTACAGCATGACGACCATGAAGCCTGGCTTTTATCGGATATGGGGCCCTGCCATGGAGCTGCAGACCTAGAAAACCGGTAGATGGAATAGAAATTGTGGCACTGATTCCATCTTTGCGGACAGCATAACGCAAGTTCATGTCAGTGAAGGTAGGACTGGTTATGTCCACATTTAGGGTGAGACGGGAGTCACTGCAAAGACAGGCAAGATTGTATTACTTTTCTGAGGTAAAGAAGCCAACTTTATCCAAGAAACAGAACTATTTAAAAGAAAAAAAAATTACAAACATCTATCATCATATGTGTTTTCTTGGGATATGAGTAAAAATGTGTGATCCTGAATACTAAGATAAATAACAACTGTACATTCCAAAACATATCACAAACAATACAGATTTATTTTATATTTTAATTACCTCAGGGTGTGGGAAAGAATGTGTTGAATGTCCAAGGTCAGATCGGTATGGGTGAAAACTGCCTTCCCAGCCAGGCTTACGTCAGCATGTTCAAAGTTTACGGTTATGGAAGCTGTTGAAACACACTGACTTCAATTAAAACATTAAATAAAATGGAGTTTTTTATGTCAGAAGAATAAGTTATACTATATGCTACAGAAAAAACAACTTACAGTCCATGTCATATTCCAAGAAGACAATGGCAGAGGTGGCAGAGGACCTACAGTTGACTTTAAAGATAGGAGCACTGCCCTCTACCTCAGCTGCTAGGTTTGTGGTGTACAACGGGCTGACAAATTTGCCATTGGTAGATATCTTCTGCTTGGCAGCTGTCACTTCAACAACGGTCTTCTCAAAGATGGTGAGGTCCCCATGGCTGCTTGGCTGAGACATATCAATCTCCATATCAGCAGTCAAGGAAGAGGTCAGGGCAAGATCAATGGTAGCCTGGACAACATGCTTCCTGTTAGTGTTGAAAGCAAACAAGTTTACCTCATTGTTGCCAGTGTACTTCAGCACTGCATATACACGGCTCAGGGAGGCTTCAACAGCAATATTCTCATTTACATCCATGCCCATGACTTTGGTGGCACCTTGGTTAAGCTTGGCATCAGCAATCACATTGGAGGTGGAGCGTAGGCCATTCTTATTCAGATACAGATTAGCGTCATTATCCAGAACTCCCAAAGTAGATAGTCTTCAAGCACTGTGCCATCCAAGTTGGCCTTAGTAGATGACTCTATGGAAACATACTCAAAGCTTCCCTCCAGCTTCAGACTGTGGTCTGCTTCAGCCTTTCCAACAGCCTTGATCACAGGGAGATTGAAATCACCCTTAATACTAAAGGTGGAGACAACATTTGCTTTTGTTTTGGTGTCTGCAAACAAATTTTGGTTTGCGTCCAGTTTGAGTATGGGCAGGGCAATCTTTGCAACAGTAGCCAAAGAGACGGCAGTTTCAAAAGTCTCAGTACTCATGCTGATGGAGCTGTCATGAGTACCTTCAATGTGGTGATTTTCAAGGGACAGGGAATTGGCCAACTTGATTCTTCTCTTGGTGGTCAGACTGGTGGTGCCATCAAGTTTGGCTTTAAGACCCTCAAACACAGAGGCTGTGGTAGCTCCCAGATGGAACACAAGATCATCCTCAGCATACATTCCAGCATTGACATTTAAATTAATGAATGGCAGACTTGAACGACAGCTCTGTGATCAGGTTACCCAGAGAGGGAATCTTGGTCAGACCCATCATATCAAGGGGGGCAGCCTGGCTTTTCTGGTAAACCATCTTGGTGTCAACATTAATAGTCTGCTCAGTAGTAGTCAAAATATATTTCAGCCCGGTTTGGTCGTACAAGTCAAGATCACTAATAGCTGGGGTATGTAAATCAGCAAATGGAATATAAATCTCAGGAATGCTGATGGGCCTAGTCAAGAAATCAAGGTTTGCCTTCCCTTCTATAGCAGCAAGGATGGCAGCTTCCCTCTCATTGTTGTCTACAGTGAAGTTCCAGAACAGTGAATAGTGATCAAGATGGACCAGAGCGACAATGTTCATATGTTGTTTGTCAGGCCTGAATGTTGCAGAGTAATCATTCTGCAGATTAATGTTGGCAGTAGGGGCATCATTGAAATTGACCTTGGTGTTTCCCTTATTCTGAAAGCTGAACACAACCTCTCTGGGACATAGAGCAACATCAACATTATTGTATAGAGCTCCATTGACAATACCAATTAAATCTGCGCTATGGGTTGCCTTCAGCGCAAGCTTCCTGTCATGCAGATTGGCATTTACTGATCCCACTAAAAGGTTGTTTTTGATTATTGGGCCCTCCGCTTCAGAGCAAATATCAAACTTGAAATAGCGGAAGATAAACAAGTCAGCGCTTAGGGTCTGTCTCATCTTTAAAATGAATGTATCTGTGTCACCAATGAAGGTCAACTTGACTGTACTTGGATTGACAGTGACTTGCAAGTCACTCTTGTGAGTACTGTCATGAGAGTTCAAGGTGGTAACACCTTGATTACCAACAGTTATTGTAATAGAGGCACCTTCCTGTCGGGCCACAGCTTTTTGAGTTACAGATGTCTCACCAGTGAGGCCCATGATGGGACAATTGAGCAGATGTTTATAGGAAGTGTCAATGGTGGCAGAAAAAACATCCTTGGTAGCTAAGAAAGCTTCATTTAAAAGCTCAGAATTGTAAGGTGATGTTGTGACTTTCACCGTGGTCTTGGCTGAGGCCTGGGCTGAGAAGTCATAAAATGTTACAGATGCATGGTGGTCCAAGGCAAGAAAATTGTGAGTGAACTTAAGGGTCTCTTCAGCAATCACACTATGCCCATTGGGAACAGCAATACGAGCAGTGGAATCCAGGTTGAAATTAAGGATTTCATAGTTGAGAGATGTCCCTTGGGAAGTCAGAAAAGCCGTCAGCTGAGAAGTCTCATCTACATAGAAAGAGCTCTGAACTTCAGCAGCGTTCCTAACAGTGTAGATAGGGGAGTTGACTTTTATCTCAGCACTCAGTTTGCCAAATCCTGGAATCATGATCTCACTGGGAATGACTGGCATCTTAAATGTTGGTAGTTGAAGAGTCTTTACAAGTTGCTCTGCTGGAATATAAGGAAGACTGGGAAAGGACAGCTCAAGTAAAATAATCTCAGGAAGCAAAAACTCAGGCAGGGAAGGAAGGTAATTTATAGTCAGGTTTTCAAACAAATCACCCAAGTCAAACATCTTTACCTCGAAGTTGAGAACGAAATCAATTAAGTCAATGATTTTCTGTTTAATGTCATTAGTCGAGATGGTGGTGGCTTGCACAGTGTGGAAGTTCAAGATAGTGAACTCGGGGATGTACAGCTGAAGTGGGATTTCAAACTGGTGAAGCAGATCTATGCTGAGCTTCATGGAAGGCACAGTAAGATCAGTGAGAGGAATGGTGAAAGATGGCATTTTAAGCTTGGCTTTCTTCAGTCCAGTAATCAGCCCCTCAATGATCTGTAATATCTCACTGACAATGTTTTGCTGAGGTACCACCTTCTTAATGATCTCAACCACACTGGTGAACATATCAGTGGCAATGGTAATGAACCCAGCATAGCACTTTTCTGCCAACTGCAGAAAAGAAGCCATTTCAGCGTTGACATCCAGTTTTGCAATTTCATGCTTTATAATTTCAGCAAATCCGTTCAGAGCCTGGACATAGACATCCTTCACATTTTTTACAATTTCTCTTAGCTGTTCAACAAAACCCCTTAGAGAGGTTAAGACAAAGTTGCCAAAATGTCTTGTTGCCTCCAGTCTCTGGGGGATTTCAAGAGTCCTGATCAGGTCATTCACATAAGCAGTGTATTTAGCTGTTATTTGATTGGCAGAATTCACAAAGTCATTATAATCAAATGAATTAAATTTCTGCTCAATAATGCCAATATATAAATTCAACTGTGAAATGATATCCTTAATTTCAGTTCTTTTCAAGTAGTTGATAGCACTCTGGAAGTATTGCATGATTTGGTTAAGAACTTCAGCATCCTTCACCATGTTGGCTACAGCCCTGAAGGTTTCCTCAATTCTGAATTGCTTGATGAGCTCAACAGCCTTTTCCAAGACAGCCTGAACCTTTATATTTGCTTCAAACTTCATGATCAACTCTCTCATCGTGGCATAGAATGTGTTGATCTCACCTAGGATGTCAAGATCCAGAATCGTTTTCCTTATGTAATCTGTTATATCGCTGAAAATCTCTGTGGGAATCAAACTCACTAGTTCCTCAATATGAGCTTTAAAGTTGATGGATGAAATGAACTTCTTTAGCCCAACAACAAATGTCTGGATGTCAAAGGTCTCAATTATGTGTTTCATATCACTCATGATGGTCTGTAGTTGTTTGTTGACTTCATATTTGGAATCAATGTCATGCAGGAATTGGATGCTGCTCCCTTTCAGTTTTTCCAGGTCAATCTGCTGGATCATCTCCTTCATGGTATTAATCACATACACAACTATTGCCCTGATGTCATACTCCTCATTAATAGCATTCAGATGTTCCTGAATCATCTGAATGAGGGTTTCAGGGAGGGTGGCACTACTAATAGTTTGCTTAATCATACCAGCAAAGTGTTGGATATAAACCATGAGATCAGGCAGCAGTTTCTCAACAGCATCCTTCAGACATTTCAAAGAGGCTTCCAAATCCTCCATCGAGATTACATAGTTGTGGGAGAAATCATTTAGGTTTTGTTTCAGTTGAATGAAGTTGCTTTCTACATTGAACTGAGCAAAAAGGTGACTTACATGTTGTGAAAGAGCATCAAGTTTAGTCCAGATGTCTTCATTGTCAACAAAGTTTTGCAGTGTTTCTGCAACATGTAAAACAAGCACCTTGATACTTTCCAAAAAAGCAGAAATACTTTCAATTATAGGAAACTGAAATATGTGAGTATTTGTATTCTTGTCATATGTAAGGAAGCCAGAGATGGTGAATTCCTGTTTCTCTGTGGAGTCTGTACTGAGGATATTTGTGAGGATGGTGCCAGAAGCCTCAATTCCAGTTCTCTCAGCAGTATTGTAAATACTCAGATCCTGATTGAAAATGTGGTCATTCAATTTAGACTTCATTCTGAAACTAGTCTTTTGCTCTTGGAGGGACAGAACAGTATCCATGCTGTTGTCAATAATTGTCTCAATGGCAAAACCGGCATCTAGCTGCTGGTTAACTGATGCCCTGCATTCATGTGAGCTAGCAAAAGCCAGGGGCTGTGCTTTAAGGAGAACCTTGCCATAGAGCTGGGCGCTGTGCTTTCCATACATGGTCATGTCTCCATCCGCATTAAAAATGGCATCAAGGTTGAAATCAAAAGGAACAATGCTGCAATGGATGGTGTGGTCAAAGCGCATTGGCTGTGAGTTGAAACGGGCATCGTTGGTGATCTTAGCAGCAAGACCGACAACTTCAAGCTCGGTGTTGTGACTCATGTGAGTTCCAAGGAGTTTTCCAGTGGTGCTGCACTTTGCATTAGCAATCATATCAGCATAATTTACTTGATAGTTGTGTTTGATCTCTTCTGCACCATAGATTGCTTTCAGGCTTCCGGTCAGGTCCATCTTGTAAAGCTCTGCCCGCATCTGAGCCTCATTAATGAAGTTGACTGCCAGAAGTTTCAAGTTGTTATTAACATTTGCAGAAGCAGTGTAGGGTTTTAGGTCAATGATGATATCATGACTGTAAGAGGCATACTCACTGGCAGAGGCTTCAGCCTTTGAGTTAAAGTCAAGGGTAGAGAGAGTAATGGTCAGAGTGTTGGTATTATCAACCTTGATGTCAGGCATTGCAGCCTTGTTGGTAATGAATAGAGTTGCTCTTGAAATATCTAGCCCAGCATTGAAGGTGTTTTCCAGGGACAGGGGGCTTTGGAGGGTGGTTGTTCCACTTGTGGTCAAACCGTCCTTGTCATTTTCAGTGTAGCCTGTGAGTAGCCTCATTCTCAAGAAGCTTCATGGTAGCATCACTGTTTACAGCCAGACCATTGTTATCAAGAGAGGCAGTCAGCAGAGAGTAAACACGGTTTCAGAGTGGTCTGCATTTGTTTCCATTCTCATGACAACTTCACCAGCTCCAGCAGAGGCTTCAGCCTTGTTGCGGATCTTCATGCCGAGAGCAAGGGCATTGGCATTACATTTCAGTGACAGCTTGCTGTCTTTGAAGGAAAGTTCAGCAACATGGGTCAAGGTGTCTTCAAAGGCATTGGGGGTAGACATAACTGAGAATTCCCCATTGGCATAGGTTGCTGCAATTGTGTTCTGGGCATTAACTATGGTGGAGTCAAATGAAACAGTAGAATCAATTTTTGCTTTGGCCTAGTGGAAAAATGGAAAAATGACTGGGATGAAATAGTCTTGCCATACAGGGTCCCGCTGTGAACTTCCTCAAAGTTGTACCAGCAGAGATTTCTTCAGTGGTTTAATCCAGTATACTAGTGTGCTCTAATTCAAATTGAGCCCAAAAAGGGGGCTGTGACTTCAATCTTGCTGCTTGATTAAAATTGTTTTTGTTGATGTGTGCATCCTCAACAAATTAATACTGGCTTCAAGGAATTTATGCGTTAAAGAGCTTTCAAAGGGCTTTGATGGAATCAGTAGTGGCCAACATTCCGAGCCTAAATAAAACACAAAAGAAAAAAAATTAGTTTGATAGCAGCTGATGAATCAGGGAACACTGTAACATTGGGTACTGAATTAAAGTCACATTATTTCATATCACTAGTTAGTGTGAAAACTAAAAATTTTACTAGAGTGAACGTCACATACTTTAACTGTTGTTAAGAACTGTCAAAAAATCCCTAAATCTTTGATAGATTTACTTTAAATCATTCAATCTTTATGGAGATGTCAAGTGGGGAGGTTTCCCTTTCACATCAAACTTAGTGAGTAGCTGGTGTCTCCAAAAACATCTTGCCGGCAGCCATTGAGGTTCCTGTAAATGTTGCTCTTCATCAGAGTTGAAACCTCAGCTTTCCCAAAAAAAGAGGAAGGGACAGAGTAAGGCTCTCAGGGGACAACAAGCTCTGGGATGGGAATTTGCATAGAGACGATCTCCAGCCCAAAACAGAGGTAGGGGACACGCTAGGTGTGGTTAAAGTGGTGGAAAGTTAGCTTTTCGTTGATCTTCCTCCGAGAAGGAGAGGGATAGCAATGGTGATGCGCTCATTGTTAAAGTGGTAGAAGCCTTTTCCTCAAATGTTATGAACAAGAAAGGTAAAAATCAATAAACCTTCAATAATATTTTCTAAAAGTTAAGATATTGATCACTGAGTTCTTTCAGACTTACGTATTGAGGAACAGTGTCTTTGGTAAGGAAATCTCAGGCATATCAGGCACTCTGAAGCTCTGAATGTAAGGGATATCAGCCCCATACTTTTCCATGTAGTTGTTTGATGCCTAAGACAATGAGAGCCATTATATAAATATTAGTTTATGCATGCTAAACATTTTTATCAAAGAAAATGTAAATAATTGTTAAATCTTAGATTCCTACCTCTACAAACTTCTTGAAGATGTGACGGACTTTCATGTCAGTCTGCCCTATCTCCATGTCAAGAAGTTGGTTGCCATAGTTCTCAACAATATCAGCATTTGGCAGGCTGGTGGTCTCAGTTTTCACATCTGACTTGAGTTCAACCTCAAACTTGCTGGCATCTGCAACGATAGAATACAATTAAGTAAATTCCGTGACAAGAGAAAGTATTCCTCTAATCCCCAGGTTAGAATTAAGCCAGGAGTAAATATACTCTTAAAGGAGAAGTGTTTCCGGTTGTTTGTAAATTTGGAGTTATGTTAGTTGCAAGAAAATGAAAACAATCGGTGCTGCCTACACGTGTTATCCCCCTGCCAGCGTTAGCACCCAGCATGCCTAAACAGGGCAAGTTTTAAACATATGTTTAAAACATGTTGAAAATGTCATTAAAAGTGCCTACCTATGTGCAGTGATTCCTTCTGACTGAACACATTGAATCTGACTGCTGTAGCTGTGAAAGAAATGCATGAACGTTCTGCTAATTCAGTTGTGTTTAGTTCCTGTGTTAATACTGCAATGAGTGATTTGGGACCGTCTACAAACTACAACACTGTACAAACACAATACAAACATATTTAAAAAAATAACCACATGCTTATTTTTTAAATTAAGTGCTGTAGTACAAATAGCAGGAGGCTGTGTTGTAGTTTGTAGATGGTCCCTAAGCTCTCAAACTGCCTCTCAACACAGGAACTAAACACAGCTGAATTAGCACAACTTTAATGCATTTATTTCTACTGCAGTCAGATTCACTGTGTTCAGTTGGAAGGAATCACTTCACATGGTTGGGCACCTTTAATGACATTTTGAACGTGTTCAGAAGCTTAAAACTTGCCCTGTTTAAGCCTATTTGGTGCTATCGCTAGCAAGAGGATAGCACGGTGTATGCAGCACCGATTGTACCGAATTCTCCTTTAACAAATCAAATTTGTAATTTTCTCTCAAGAAAAAGGGCCCTTTATTATTGGTACAATCTAAGATATAACAAACTACTAAATCATTTTCATATAATATTCTGAAAAATGGCTAACTTGAAAATAACTTTACCATATTTCATTGTGATTTTCTGCTCAGAGGTGGCATCCATGACTTTGATTTCACTCTTAACCTCCAATTCCAATTCTTCATCATGTTTCATCTTAGCTGTGATGGTGGCGTCAGCATTGAATAAAGGGACAAGAAGTTGGACTTGCAGCATACCTTCCTTCATGGCCTTCAAACTGAAAAATGTGCCAGTGAGTTAGTATAATCTTAATGATGAGGGTGACAATAATGTTGTTTTATGAGGCTTCAGGGTTTATTTCTTACTTGACACGGCCAACTACGGAGAGCCGAGGTATGTTCTTGTTTATGAAGTCAAGAGAGATGGAGTGAGTTCCTTTGCCCTTGATATTTCCATTGATAACGCCCAGCCTGAGTCCAGCCTCCCCATCATAGTCAGGGATCTGGATGTCCGCTGTGATGACATTCTTTCTTCTGTTATATTTCATGATAGTTCTGGCTTCAGTGGGCTCTGCACCTGTTGACCAACCAATATTTCACAACTCCATAAACATTTTTGGCCCCACTTAAGCTACCAAGAAGATGGAACGTTTTTTTTTTTACCATATTGTCCATATTGTACATTACCTTCAGCCCTCAGAATAATCTTGACAGAGTCAACATTCTGCCGGCTATCTTCTCCCTCGCTAAGGAGCTCATAGTGAACAGTGGCTGTGTACTCAGTGACTTCACCAGTTGGATGGAGCTCCACAGCAAATCTAATAAGATAATAAATGAAATAAGTCAGAATTTCTCAGTAAACTAATTTAATTTGTGAGATACATATTTGCTGGTGGTTCAGAGAGTGTTGCTTACTTGCTGTGTCCTGTGATGGGGAAGTAGGGGGCTGTCTCCTGAGAGAAAGCATCAGTGTACTGCAGAGCAGTGCAGTATTTCATTCCAGCAAAGACAGTAGTGCACTCACTAACATCAATCTTTTCCACCATCATAGGGGAAATGGTCTTCACATCTGATCAAGTGACTGACATCAGGGTGTTTCTATGTAGGAAAGTTACATGGATAGAAGTACAAGATTGAAAAGTGTAAGATTTTGTAAAATATCTGTATGAGGCCAAAGCAGATGTAGCTGTACCTGCAACTATTAATTGCTTTCTTGGTAAGTAAAGTTAACTTTTACAATAACATCTCATATTATTTAATTAGAAATTATTACAAAAGTAAGCTTTCTGTAAGTACTGTATGCTATCTTTGTAATTAACAATGCTCGCACTTGCACCATACATTTACTGTAAGTAGGAAACATTCTTGCCATATGTGATAATGGCCAAGAACTCCACCTTAGACTTACGTCATTTTGATGAGCTTTGTAGGACTTATTGGAGCAGGGATGGTCAGCTTGACATTGCCACTTTCCATGGAGATCTTGGCACTGAGCCCACTCTTGTGGAAAATGTTGGTGTGCATCTCAAATCCAGAGTTTACATATTCAGGGATATGGGAGCCAACCTGAGTTACAAGTTCAATGCCCCCAGAGGGCATGAAGGTAACTTTGCTCTGTGGATGAATGTAGACATAGGTGACTTGTGTTGAATAGACATGAATATAAATCCATAGTTAGTCAGTTGTAAAACATATTTGGGGTTTTTGTTTTAAATCTTACTTACCATGTCACGAGCAATCCTAAATCCACCCTTAGTACCAGGGGTGAAAGGACCAGACAGTGCAATCCTCAGAGGCACCCCAGTGAGAGTAGGCAGGAAGAATTCATTGTCCATGAAGATGTAGTGGGCAAAGAATGTGTTGTCAGCCTTGGCCATCAGTGCCTTAATGATCTTTGGCAAAGGGCCCATAAAAACACAAATGTAAGTCAAGTGATAAACAATAATTATTAAATCTGTCAGATATTTTAAGTGAAAATAACTGGTTTTGTTTACATCAGTAGGGAACATCTTGAGCATGCTGTCAATCATCATGGCTGCAGAGTAGGCCATCTCTGTGATTTCAGTGGTCCTCAGATATCCCAGCTCATTTCCCAAAAGTCTCAGATAAACCATTGCCTCGGGAGACTGTGCCGTCTTCATTTCCCTCACAAGTTTATTGAGGTTGCGCCCAATCTCCTTCATCAGGTTTTGGGAGGCCTATACATAAATGTTCATACTATATTACTAATTTCATTAAAGTTGGTACAAATCCAACTTCATAAAAAAAAACTGATTTCTTTGATTACCTGTCTCCTCATTCTGTCCTGTTTCAGAGTAGGCAGCATGTTCTGAAGGATCTCATTGACTCTCAGTGGCATTTTGTCAGAGGCAAAGTACATTGTCTTCAGGGCAGTGTCAGGGAAGAAGCCATTCTCTCCAAACAGGGCATCAACAGTTGGCTCAAATCCTTTGCCCTCCATAACAACCTGTAAATGTAACACATGCATTGCAGATTACAACAGAACTCTGGACATTATCCTCTTAAACTTTGATCAAAATTGCTTAAAATGTTTACCTCCATCATGTCAATGTCAAAGCCAAATGCCTTCAGGGTCATTTCAAGCATGACTTCCTTGGGCAGGTAGCTGGTACCCTCAAAGATCATGTTACCCTCCACAGATCCGATCATGTAGTGGCGAGAGAACTTAGTTGGGTCCATGGTGGGCCCAACCTCATTACCCTGCAGGGCATCACGAATATTTTGTCTTAGTCTGCAGGGAAGAAAAAAGAATATTACTGTTGTTGTATAACATCTGGTAGTGATCAAATTGGGACACTAACAACACCTCACAACACATTTAAGAAATAAAGCTACAGATGCTTTTTGCTTACTCTTGGGTCTCTGCCTCAGTTGAGGACAAAAGGTTGGTAATGTGGGAGATCACAAAGCTCTTGATTTGTTTGTCCTGCTCATTATGCAAGACATCAGCAAGCTGGGCCAGTTCAGTGGGCTGGGGGTCCTTCATAAGTACCAGATATGCGGCAATGCGCTTTTGCAGTGGGCTGGCACTGTCCAAAAGCACCTGCATGAGAATCTCTCTGCCCTGTGACCAATAGACATCAATAAAATGAGTATGCAGTAGAAACAATTATTCCAAGGATGTGCCAAACCTTTGAAATATTTTGACATGCCTCTTCAGGGACGGGAGTCAGCCTGAACACTTGGATGGCCGCCTGCTGCACAGCCAGGGATGCAGCAGGTTGGTTCACACACTGGATGACAGCAAATCTGAGTGTGGGGCCAGCAGATACCAGAGCTGGAGCCATGTTTCCAATAACCTGGAATCAATGGACATGTTGTATTCTGCTTATTGGAGTTTGCAGTCATTTAAATGTTAAGCTTTGTGGAAGGTTACCCACTCTCAGTGTCATGAAAGTGTTGTCGTTGTCACCAGAACAGTCACCCAACTGTGCAGCCAAGAACTCAGCAACAGAGTATATCTCAGGGATCAGTTTTCCCTCGGCTTTGTAAAACCTGTTGAAAAACATATATTTTTTTTTAATTCAAAGTTTGTGTATATTTTTAGAAAAGATATTTGGATTAAAGTGTGGTTACCTCTTGACAACATTGCTCAGGGCATACATGATGGGCTTGCTGGGCTTGTATTTGGCCATCTCGAGCATGTCATTGATCAAGAGGGCAGAAGGATTGGATACGAGTCCCATAGCAAAGACTCCGGCATCAACCTCGACTGAGGAGGTATCAAAAGTCCTGAGGATCTGCATGATGGCACTGCTGCACTCAGGGGTTCCACACTGGGCCAAGACCTGGTAGGTCAGGACAGGGGACACTGCAAGGGCCTCAGGAATGGCGGGACTAAGGGTGTCAGTCTTCATTCCACGGACCATGGCAACAATGTTGTGGAAGAGATGGGCCCTCCTCTCACCCTTGGTCTCGGGAAGAGTGGCCAGTTCTCTCAGGAGGTTCAGACCTGCATCTTTAACACTCTTGTCCTCAACAGCCTCCATGTGAAGACCCAGTTCAACATCACCTGTGATACACAAGTGAAAGTTTGGCATAAGTTATTCATATCTCTAATACCGTTTTTAAAAAATTCCCTATGAAAAAAAGAACATAGATAAGAAGAGGAGCTTACTGCGGTCAAATACTCTTTCATTGTGATGAGAAACCTCAACCAGAGTCAGTTCCTGCTTTCCAACATTGGTAACTCCACTTTCTCCCCTGTGAAGACAATACAAGGTTGAAAAGTACATTAGAATCCTTGGACAACACTTATCAGTATCTACATTTACATAATGGAGCATAGTAAATTGTATAGTGTGAGGGTAGACTTACTTGTGAGAGAAGGGAATGAGGATGTGGTTCTCAGTGCAAGACCCAGAGGTCATGTGTTTTTTCTCGTTGTCAAACTTGTAGTTGCAGGTCTGGGTGCTTCTGATTAGCTGGGCAAGAGGGTAGTGCTGAAAGACAAAGAATGTACTTTATTTTAGTTTTCCTTCTAACGATTTGAACAATATTGTTGATGCTATAAGTACTGTTGTTGTTTGCTTTTACATTACACTGCAGAGAGATTACATGTGCGACAAACAAAATAAGTACATTTCTGTGATTTTTGTTATATCTTGAGTCCGTTAGGCTAGAAAAAAACAGTTCAGGACTGGTGTTTATTTCATTTTACACCAGATTAACCCGTGTCTCGGTTGTATATCTTACCATGCCAGAAATAAGCGCCAAGGGGCTGGTGTGATCTCTCATGGGGCTAAATTTGTCACATCTGGACAGGTCCCTGGTGAAGCTGATGTCAGTTGCAATGTCTTCTCTAGCATTGATGGAATAAATGGTCTTGCACTTTCCGTGGATAGTGGGCTGAAATAGGTGTGAACAGAGGCATGGATATCATTTCTTTTGTTATGTTTTAGAAACGTAAGGGACTGTAATGCGATTATTTAGCATACTGTAGTAAGATACTTACCATATTCTTATTTTTGTCTTCTTCCAGTAAAGGCACAGCCAGGGCGGAGATGATACCCCTTTTGATGTTCATAATTGTTGTTGTCTCACCGTCCTCAGGATACAGTTTCACATCGTACACACCATCAACCACAACCTTTAGAGGATATCTACAGAAAATGTCAGACTTTTACCATGAAAACCTATAGCAAAAGTGTTATAATTTCACAATGTTTGTTCATGTCACTGGATTATATAATGTACCTCTCCATTTCAGCAGCAAAGACATCAGAGCTGGCTGCAGGACTGAACACAGGTTTGCCCGCTGCGTCCATGTCGACCACCTCGCTCAGGCTACAGCCAGTGGTGCGGATGATGAAACTGCATGTCTGAGGCACTTCAATTTCAACCTGTTTTAAAAGATTATTTTAGCTGCTAGACATAATGTGAAAGAACTGATGTACATTAAATTGATTTATTAAAATGGAGAATGGTAAAGGAAGAATTTAGCTGTCAAAGCACATGGCATGTACCTTGCAAGTGGTCTTTTGTCCATTCCTTAGATGTGAAGCACCACTGATAGCATTTAAAGACTCAGCTTTGTACAAGTATTCATACTTGTGGTGGGCTTTGTATCTTTGGTTTACTGGTAGAGAATATTTTAGATTATTAGATTTCAGTTTGCTGCGATTACTGTGAGAAAGCAAAACACAACATTGCGCCTAGCAATTCAGCAATGATTTAATAAGCGCTACATGGATAATACATAACTTAGTGTTTTCAAACAGAAATTAGAGGAAAATTGCATCAGTAGTTCAGGTTACCTCTGACCTTTTAAAATATAGTCTCAGTTGTAGATTTCCTGAACAGCTGCAGTGTAATTATCATGATCAGGTTGTGTAATTAACATAAATAATAGTGAAACTTACTCAAGCAGGTTTTCTGCTCCTCTTGGGCATCTGTAAAGACAATCATAAGAAAATGAGATTCAAAACTTGGTTTCCTCTCACAAGAAAACTACTTTACTTCAAAGAGAGATCGGAAGTTTCACTTTGTTTGTTTTAATACTGCTTTAATACTACTAATATATCATCATATATTCATAGCATCTACAATAAAAAAACAACAAGATGCTAATTAAAAAATGACTCACAAGCCAAGGTAGCTAAGGTTAGGAGTAATGAAAGACAGAACTTCAAGTCCCCCATCATGGGCTCTCCAACTCTCCTTTGTTCTCCTTTGGTGAGTACTCAAACTTAACCTCCTCATCGGCCTTTTATTACCAAAGGTGTTCTGTAGGTAGGAATTACATACAGTACTGTGCCGGCTCCAAAGTCAACTCTATATGTACATGTGGAGGGACAAAGGCAACTAGTTTCATAAGGATTTTCTTGAATTGATTGTGAAGTTTTCCTCTTTTTGTGTTGATATGTGTGAACACTTTTAAGTAATAGTCTGCATAATATTTAAAGTTACGAATGAACAGAAACACTCACACTAAATATAACTCAACAATTCACATACTCTGCATTACTGCTGATGGGTATAATTTTAGACTAAATGCAATTAGATGGGGCATAGTTTTTTCAATGACAGGTCTTCACATCTAAAATAAATACTTCACATTGTCACATTGTAATATAACATCATTAAAGTTCTGTGTGGGTTTCTTAATCCTTCCAGGTTTTCCAAATCTCATTACAATAATTGCTAAAGGGACATCTTTGTAAAGGTTTATGTCAAAACTACATCTGCGCCTGCACATTTCAATCAACTACTAAGTTAATCTTTTGCATGAGATACTCCTCAGTCTTATCGTATCATGGCTTCCATCGATAATTTCAATGTTAATCATACGTACAATTTTAATCTTGATAATCAACAGCCAATATTAAATATTTAAAACACTGAGCTTTTTAGTCTCTTAATTTTATTTTGTGTATAAAGCTGAGAACCAAATGTACATTGCATAATCATATGATTAAAATGCTTATTCAAAAGCATAACTCAGAAACTGTGGAGTTATGCCCCCTGGTCACTTACGGAGTTCTAACACTGAACTTGAACAGACATGATGGTGTACACAGTAAATTAGGTTTTACATTCTCTGAACTGGTTATTGCTTCTAAAAGAGATATCATAATCTACTTGGGGCCATAACAAATGGCGTAGTAAAATGATCTTAAGGCATACAGTAGCTGTTCCACAGTTATTAATAATATGCAAACCATGACCTAAATTACTTGTAGAACACACTTTACTGGATAGCAGGGGGACAGTTTCAAAAGAAGAAATGTAATTAACAAGCCAAATTAGCCCTCTTAGCTAAAATTGGGGGTGGCAGTAGCTCAGTGCGTAGGGAGATGGGTTAGGAACCGGAGGGCTGCTGTACGGACCAAAGTACGGAGTGTGGATCGGCAGCTGGAGAGAAGCCACTTCACCTCCTGGGCACTTCCAGGTGCCCTTGAGCAAGGCACCATTCTCCCCAACCGCTCAGGGTCCAGCCCACTCATTTCTCCATTTGTGCATTATTAGGTCGTGACCATGTGTGTGTATTTCAGGCCTGTGTGTAGTGGTTATTAACAGAGTGCAACTTGTAGTTTCCCCACTGGGAATGAATAAATTATAAATTATAATAGTTACTGTAGTATAAAAAACACACACACACACACACACACACACACACACACACACACACACACACACACACACACACACACACACACACACACACACACACACACACACACACACACAGTACCATTACAAGTCCTGCTTTCAAATGTGCGTTTAAATAATGTATAATCTGTCAGGTGCATGTAGTAGTACAATGTTTGGTTACACTTTACTTGAAGGTAGCTACACAAGAGTGACATTACACTGTCATTAACATGTCATAAAACATTATAAACAAGTCAAAAACGTTGATGACATAACACTTTCTTTTAGTAAGTGTCATTTGGTAAGTTAGTAAGTAATAAGTGTCATTTTGTCATGATGAGTTATGGTCAGGGTTAGGGTTCATGTGTCATGACTGTGTCATGTCACTTTTAGTTAGAAAACTTCAAGTAAAGTGTTACCCCGTGTTTTCTTCTAAACAAGGAAGTGCACAGTAAGGCATGGAAGTTGTGAAAGCTGTCAATATCTAATTTAAGAAAGGCGTATCATGTCAAACTGCCTTTTAGCCCATGAGTGAGGACAAATCACAGATTTCACCATTAGATGGCAGTGAAAACAATGATCAGTGATCTGTATGTGCTTTCTCTAGCCTGGAAGGGCATAAGGCAAGGGGCCCTGTAGTTTCCTGGTAAACAAACACAGTACTGTTTACATTCACATTGTGTGTATCCTTGATGTCTAACAAACATGTCAAGTGCATTTCCTTCAAAATAAGACATGTCTTAACTGTAATATGCAATTACTTTCCACTGCACTTTAATTCGGATAGTTTCTGCCCAAACTTTTATTTGTACTGCCTTTAAATCATTGTTATACTGCTCATTTTAGTGTAACTTATTATATCTATCTTTAAAAATTCTGTCTATAATAATAGCCGCCTGTATATACATATATATTCATAGTACATACTCACCTGTAAACTCTGTAAACCATTAGTATATTATATTATTTGCATAATATTATATTGCATATATTATCTGTAAAAATTTCTACTTATAGTAATATCCACTGGTATATTATATTCAGTACATTTCTAGCTGTAAATCTTGCTCACAATACTTGTTATCTATATTATATATTCATAGGACAAACCCATCTGTAAAGTTCTGTTTATAATAGTATTCATTTCTATATTTATTCAGTACATATCCATGTCCTACACTTACGGAACCATTGTATATCCTGCACTTACTGCTATTGCACTTCTGGTTAGACCCAAACTGCATTTCGTTGCCTTGTACGCGTGCCTGTGTAATGACAATAAAGTTGAATCTAATCTAACCTAATCTAATCTAAACCAAATGTTTAAAATGTTAAATCCAGCATTATTTACATCCTTGTTAGTTTGCCTTGTATTGCTGCAATCTTGGCCCGTTACTGTGAGATGTTGTGACAACATTGGTTATATTGTGTAACCTGTGAGCATGTGCATTCTCGTTTGTGTGCATAAGATAAACAAAACAGGGATCCACGCATAAAAAACAAGCTCAGTAATACTACTTAATGCCAAAAATTTTAAAAGGAACCTTTTGGAAACAAATACTATCAAAAATATTTTGTAACCACTGAACTATACTTGGACAATTTGTAGTGTGTTTTTTTTGTATTCTTCTCTATTTTAGAAAATCTCACACTCCTGGTATGAAAGAGATGATAATTTTTCTAATGAGTCTGATGTAAATCAGTCTTCAAGGAAGGTGATATTAATCCAAACAGAAAACCCAGGAGGAAGCAGAGAGAATGCCTGGTAAGAGATACAACCTTTGCTACATGAATCAGGCTGAATGCTTTTGAATTCTGATAAGCAGCCCACAAATGGTCAAAGTCTTTATTAATAATTTAATCATTTAAGCAGGGTCATATTTAATTAACTGAATTCTTTTTTTTAAATAATATATTTGGTCACAGTTTAGCACATTGACCATATACAAGGTTCAGCAACATAAAAGGTTTTGACCTAGTCCTGTTACTTTCTGACACATTCTCAAAACGTACTGTATACATGTTGGTTGGCTGTCAGGTAAGTCTTTGTGACTCAACAACAGAAGATGCTAAGTTTGCCTTTGCTGGTGCTAGTTCTTAGAGGTCAGGTTGGGGTGTCAGGGACCTACATCTTGCAGAGTCTCGAGTGTGTTCTCTTTTCAGCCGTTTGTCGTTTTAGTAACTGGTAACCTATCAAAAACAGCCTTTATGTCGCTGCTAAACCCCGCTTTGTTTCATTGTCTGCAGTCAGAAAACTGTGGCAGACCAACTGCATATTTGTGTGAGAACAGTACACTGCACAATAACACAATGGTTAAAAATAACAACATAAAAATACAAGAATACAGACTGTAAGAATTTAGATATCCACTTGCGTCACTAATAATTAGTGACTTCAAAACGTAATTCAATCAGCTAATTGCTCAGTTTTGCAGATCCTCGGTTATTTCAAAAGTAAATAAATAAATTCAGTGAAACTGAAACAGTGTATTAACCATGTTATACCATTTCCTGTAAAGTACAATTTAACAGATTTCTCTCATTTATTTAAAGAGCAAGAGGGGCAAGGGGTAGGAGGAACCTATACCAAGCTTTCAGAGGAGCTACAGATGTGCGTAAGAGTTTCCTGACAATATACATAGTTTATTGTGCGGTGAATCATGTCAGGCTGTTCTATAGGAGCCCTGAATCAAAAACTAAGACCAGAAAGGTAGTATAATAGTTGTTCTTTAAAGTTTGGATGTGAATTCCATAAAAACATCACAAAGCACGAAATTAGACATTTACAAATTGCATTAATGTATTTTATTGATGTTTTCTCGTTGCAGGAAGGTGAGTTTCAATAAAATGTTACATTTTCAATGTTTGTACACAATAAACCATGTCAATGAAAATGATACAACAGGTGTTTCTGTTGAATTCATTGTTATAAATATGGTTAAAGAGCAAATTGTCCATACTTCTTCCAAGCATGTGTTTTGAACAGATGGTAGTGTTTCATTTGGACTTAGGCCTCAGTATGAGGGTTCCTCACTGCTGGAATGAAAATGGAAGGTCAATCTCAAGCCTTCCTTCACTAACTTTTATGTAGGCGTGAGCCTCATCTGAAGCATGCTGCAGGAAACCATAAACAGTGTTATTGAACAGATCCACAACATAAACAAACATGTCAATAATGTTCTCAAATGAAGTGTTTAGCTGCTCCACATTTAGGGCAGAGATCTGGTCAACAACATTCTTTAAGACTGTGATAAAGTTATGATAGAGAACATTGATGTTGATGAACACAGCATCTAAATAGTCAGACTTGACAGAGTCAACAAACTCCTGAGATTTCTCAACAACAGCCTTCAGGGTCTCACCCAACTTCACTAGCATTGTGTCAAGACTTTCCATATTTTTCACAAAGTCCACCAGTTCATCAAAGATATTCTTGAAACCTGTTTTGACCTGATCCAAGATCTGGCCTCCAGTGATTGCATCACCAACTGGCATGCGCAATTTCACACTGCTGATTTGCTCAACAAAGGAGTTGTAGTAGACCTCCGTGTTGTCATAGATAGTCTGGAGGGTCTTATCTAGCACTGCAGCAATGCTGCTGGTAAGCTTTCTCAGGAACTCAGGGAGAGTGGTCATATCATCAGACCCTGGCAATTTGAACTGGGTTTCCCTCAAGACCTTGACGACAGCATCCAAAAATACCTGAAGAGTCTTCTGGTACTGGACAATTGTGTTCCTGAAGAAAATGGACACCTGGCTTATTTGAGTGTCATAGTTGATAGCAGCATTATAGGCCTCGCTGATGTGGTTGACAACAGAGTTTTTCAACTCTTCCACCTTGCTTGTGATCTGGTACTTGTCAGCAAACATTGTGAATGTAGAGATGATGGAAGGGAGTTTCATCTTGAATTCATTGAGCATTGCACTGGGTGCCTCCATGTTGTAGGCAATCTGCAGGTTTGTCTTGTCAGCATCCTTAGAAGATGCTTTGAGGACCAAGATGTCAACATCAACCTCTGGGGCAGACTGTTTGGCAGAAGAAAAGTAAATATTATTTAAGCTACATTTTTATTTTGGTATTTAGTTTTCCATTGTAAGGTAACGCTAGTGAAACTTACAGGATAACGGCCATAGACCCGTGCAATCATCTGAGATGGGACTCTGCCATTTAATTGAAGGCCCAAGAAGCCAGCGGACGGGGTAGATACTGAAGCACTGATACCATCTCTGCGAGCAGCATAACGAAGGTTCGCATCAGTGAAAGTAGGACTGTTGATGTCCAGATTCAGGGTGTGGCTAGAATAACTAAGAAAAATAAAACATTTCAAATTAAAAAACATAATTAATTCTTTACCTGATATTTTATATAATGCAATTTTATATATGCACATTAGATAAAAGGTCAAGATAAAAATGTAGAAAAAACTGTAGATTGAATATTTACCTGTTATCAGCCTGGCGCTTTTTCCTAAAATTTGAAATAAATGAGTTAATAACTTTGAACTTTGAATTTTAGAAGTCGTTTTTAAGCATGAATTGTAAAACATAGTATGCTACCTCAAGGCTTGATTAATGACATGACTGACATCCATGGTCATTTCAGCATGTGTTAGGACAACTTTGCTGGCCATGTTCAGAGCTTCATTCTCAAATTTCACAGTAGTGGAAGCTAAGAAAAGAAATATTTTGTAAGATTTAGTGCTCAATAATGCTTGCAACATAAAACACGTATTCAGGGAATTAGATCAACTCACCATCCATGTCATATTCCAAGAGCACAAGAACTGAGGTGGCAGAGGACTTTAAGTTAACGGTGAAGGTAGGGGCATTGCCCTCTACTTCAGCTGCCAGATTTGCGGTGTACAGCGGGCTGACAAACTTGCTATTGGTGGAGATCTTCTGCTTTGCTGCTGTCACCTCAGCAACAGTTTTCTCAAAGAAGGTGAGGTCACCCAGGCTGCTTGGCTGAGACAAATCAATCTCAATGTCAGCAGTCAAGGAAGAGGTTGGGGCAAGATCAATGGTAGCTTGGACAACATGCTTTCCATTGGTGTTGAAATCAAACAAGTTTGCCTCGTTGTTGCCAGTGTACTTCAGCACTGCATACACACGGCTCAGGGAGGCGTCAACAGCAATATTCTCATTTACATCCATGCCCATGACTTTGGTGGCACCTTGGTTAAGCTTGGCATCAGCAATCACCTTGGAGGTGGAGCGTAGGCCATCCTTATTCAGATACAGATTAGCATCATTATCCAGAACTCCCAAAAGTAGATAGTCTTCAAGCATTGTGCCATCCATGTTGGCCTTAGTAGATGACTCTATGGAAACATACTCAAAGCTTCCCTCCAGCTTCAGACTGTGGTCTGCTTCAGCCTTTCCAACAGCCTTGATCACAGGGAGATTAAAATCACCCTTAATACTAAAGGTGGAGACAGCATTTGCTTTGGTTTTGGTGTCTGCAACCAAATTTTGGTTTGCGTCCAGTTTGAGTATAGGCAGGGCAATCTTTGCAACAGTAGCTACAGAAATGGTATTTTCCAAAGTCTCAGTGCTCAAACTGATGGAGCTGTCATGAGTGCCTTCAATGTGACGATTTTCAAGGGACAGGGAATTGGCCAATTTGAATCCTCTCTTGGTGGTCAGACTGGTGGTGCCATCAAGTTTGGCTTTAAGACCCTCAAACACAGAGGCTGTGGTAGCTCCCAGACGGAACACAAGATCATCCTCAGCATACAGTCCAGCATTGACATTCAGATTAATGATGGCAGACTTCATAGACAGCTCTGTGATCAGGTTACCCATAGTTGGAATCTGGATTAAACCCGTCACATCAACAAGGGGGGCAGCCTGGCTTTTCTTGTAAACAATCTTGGCATCCACATCCACAGACTGCTCAGTAGTAGTTAAAATGTTCTTCAATACAGTCTGCTCATACAAGTTCAGATCACTAATAGCTGGAGTACGGAAGTCAATAAAAGGCAGGTCAATCTCAGGAATGCTGATAGGGTATGTCAGGAAGTCAAGATTGGCCTCACTTTCCATTGCAACAAAGATGCCAGCCTCATTTTCCTTATTGTCAACAGTGAAGTTGTAGAACATTTTGTACTGATTAAGACGAGCCAGAGTTACTGTGCTCATTTGTTGGCTGTTAGGTTTGAAAGTGGCTGAGTAATCATTTTGCAGATCTATCTTAGCAATCAGACTTTCAAAAATGTTGACCTTGGCATTTCCTTTGTTTTGGAATTCAAAGACAAACTCAAAAGGACGAACTACAATGTTGATTCCATTTGAGAGGACTCCACTGACGTCACCATACAGTTCTGTGTCATGATTTGCATGTAGCTCAGTCTTCATATCATAAAGGTTGCCCTGTCCAGATGCCACAACAAGACTGTTCTTAATTATTGGTGCCTCTGCCTCATTGCGGATGTTAAACTTGAAGTAGCTAAGGGGGCCAGATTCTGCAGTAAATTGCTGTTTCATCTTTAAGATGGTTGAGTCTGTGTCTCCAGAGAAAGTTAACATGACAAGGCTGGGAGTGAGTGACAATTGCAAGTTACTCTTGTGGGTGCTATCATCAGCATTGCATTTGGAAGTGCCTGCATTGTCAACTGTTAACGTGAGGGTAAAGCCATTTTGGCGAACAATTGCTTTCTGGGTTACAGTGGCCTCACTCCTGAAATCAACAATCGGGAGGTCCACTACATGATTGTAAGTTGTATCAAGAGAGGAAGACATTCCCTCTTCCATAGCAAAAAAGGCCGTGTTCATGAAGTCAGCAGTGTAAGGTGCAGTTATAACCTTAATTGTAGTTTTGCCTTGGGCCTGGGCTGATAGGCCATAGAGAGTTACAGATGCCTGATGTTCAACTCCAAGAGCAACATGGTTGAATTTAAGAGTCTCTGCAAGGACAATACGACTCATTTTTGGGAATGCAAAACGAGCAGTGGAGTCAAGTTGGTAATTTAGAAGGTTAAAACTTGGAGATGTGGCCTGGGAAGTAAGGAATCCAGTGAAATGAGGTGTCATTTCATTCTCAGTGGAGTTACGGAACTCAGCAGAAGTCTTAACTGTGTAGATGGGACTTTGGAATTTGATCTCACTATAGAGTTTACCAAAGCATGGGAACATGATCTGATTTGGAATTGTTGGCAATGTGATCTCTGGAACCTGAAGAGACTTAACAAGCTTTTCTACAGGAACTTGTGGAATGGTAGGGAATGCAATCTCAGGAAGTGCAATTACTGGGAAGGTCATCTCAGGAATGGAAGGAAGGTAGTTTAAGGACAGGTCTCCAAAGAAAGCATCCACATCAAGCATTTTGATCTCAAAGTTAACAATATAATCAATCATTTCAATGATTCTCTGCTTGATGTCATCTATGGAAATTGTGGTGGCTTTTACAGTATGGAAGCCCAGGATGGTGAACTCAGGGATGTCTAGCTGTGTTGGGATTTCAAACTGTTCAAGCGTATCCATGCTGAACTTCACAGAAGGCACAACAAGATCAGTGAGAGGAATGATGAAGGATGGCATGTTCAACTCAGCCTTCTTAAGTTCAGTAATGAGCCCTTCAATTATCTGCTGAAACTCGCTAAAAATCTTTTGCTCGGGTGCCATGGTCTTAATCATTTCAACCATATTGGTGAACATATCAGTGACAAAGGTGATGATCCTCTTGTAGTATTTGCTCACAAAATCCAGATAAGAGGTTATCTCAGCTTTGATATCCAGACCTGTAATTCCCTGTTTAATAAATTCAGCAAATCTCTTAAAACTGTCTAGCACAACTGGGTCAATGATATCCATTACAGATTTAATCATTTCTGCAACTTTGATTTCTCTCAGCCTTTCCATAAAGCCTCTTACAGAGGATAAGACCAAGTTGACAAAGTTTCTTGTTGCCTCAAGTTTTTGGGGAATTTCAAGAGTCCTGATCAGTTCATTCACATAAACTGTGTAGTGAGCAATTATTTGATTGGCATAATTCACAAAGTCGTTGTAATCCAGGGATTTCAGATTTTGTACAATGGTTTCAATACAGATATTCAGCTGTTCAATTATATCCTTAATCTCAGTTGTTTTCAAGTAGTTGATAGCAACCTGGAAGACTTGCATGAATTTGGTAGGGATGTCTGCATCCTTCACCATGTTGGCTACAACCCTAAAAGTTTCCTCAATTTTCAATTGCTGGATGAGCTCAACAGCCTTTTCCAAGACAGCCTGAACCTTTTTGTCAGCCTCAAACTTTACAATCAACTCTCTCATCTTGGCATAGAATGTATTGATCTTACCTAGGATGTCAAGATCCTGAATCATTTCCTTAATGTAATCTGTCATATCGTTGAAAATCTCTGTTGGAATCTGACTCACTAGTTCCTCAATGTGATCTTTAAAGTTGATGGATGAAATGAACTCCTTCAACACAACAATATATTTTTGCATGTCAAAATTCTCAATTATTTGTTTGATATCAATCATAATTGTTTGTAGTTTAGCCTTGACTTCAAATTTGGAATCAATATCATGCAGGAATTCTATGCTGCTGCCCTTAAGTTTTTCCAAGTCAATCTGCTGAATAATCTCCTTCATGGTATTAATCAAACTCACAAGCAATGCCTGGATGTCATACTCCTCATTAATGGCATTCAGCTGCTGAATGATATATTCAGGGAAAGTGCCACTAACAATGATCTCTTTTGCCATACCAGCAAAGTGTTGGATGTAAACTGTAAGATCAGCAAGCAGTTTCTCAACAGTAACCTTAAGGTTTCTCAAAGATGCTTCAACATCCTCCATGGAGATAACATATGCTTGGGTAAAATCACCAAAATACTGTTTCAGCTGAGCAACTTTTCCTTCTATATTGAGTTGAGAAACAAGGTCACTTACATACTGGGGAAGAGCCTCAAGTTTAGCCCTAATCTCCTCATCATTTATGTAGTCTTGCAGTGCCTCTGCAACACGGACAACCACGCCCTTGATGCTTTCCAAGAAGGCAGGCAGATTTTCAATTAGAGGGAACTGAATTATTTGACTCTCTGTGTTCTTGTCATACTTGAGGAATGAAGAGATGGTGAATTCCTGGGCATCCGTGGAGTCTGTATTGAGCATGTTTGTGAGGATAGTGCCAGAAGCCTCAATTCCAGTTCTCTCAGCAGTGTTGTAAACACTCATGTCCTGATTAAAGCCATGCTCATTCATTTTAGACTTCATTCTAAAACTGCTTTTCTGCTCTTGGAGTGACAAAACATTATCCATCTTGTTGTCAATTGTCGTCTCAAGCGCAAAACCACTATCTAGCTGCTGGCTTACTGATGCCCTGCATTCATGTGAGCTAGCAAAAGCAAGGGGCTGCGCTTTAAGAAGGAACTTGCCATAGAGCTGGGCGCTGTGCTTTCCATACATGGTCATGTCTCCATCAGCATTAAAAATGGCATCAAGGTTAAAATCAAAAGGAACAATGCTGCAACGGATGGTGTGGTCAAAGCGCATTAGTTGTGAGTTGAAACGGGCATCGTTGGTGATACTGGCAGCAAGACCAAAAACTTCGAGCTCGGTGTTGTGGTTCATGTGAGTTCCAAGGAGTTTTCCAGTGGTGCTGCACTTTGCATTAGCAGTCATATCAGCATAATTTACCTGATAGGTGTGTTTGATCTCTTCTGCACCATAGATTGCTTTCAAGCTTCCGGTCAGGTCCATCTTGTAAAGCTCTGCCTTCATCTGAGCCTCATTAATGAAGTTGGCCGCCAGAAGTTTCAAGTTGTTATTAACATTTGCAGAGGCAGTGTAGGGTTTTAGGTCAATGTTGATATCATGACTGTAAGAGGCATACTCACTGACAGAGGCTTCAGCCTTTGAGTTGAAGTCAAGGGTAGAGAGAGTAATGGTCAGAGTGTTGGTATTATCAACCTTGATGTCATGAATTTCAGCCTTGTTGGTAATGAATAGAGTTGCTCTTGAAGCATCTAGGCCAGCATTGAAGGTGTTTTCCAGGGACAGGGGGCTTTGGAGGGTGGTTGTTCCACTTGTGGTCAAACCGTCCTTGTTCATTTTCAGTGTAGCCTTGTGAGTAGCCTCATTCTCAAGAAGCTTCATGGTAGCATCACTGTTTACAGCCAGACCATTGTTATCAAGAGAGGCAGTCAGCAGAGAGTAAACACGGTTTTCAGAGTGGTCTGCATTTGTTTCCATTCTCATGACAACTTCACCAGCTCCAGCAGAGGCTTCAGCCTTGTTGCGGATCTTCATGCCGAGAGCAAGGGCATTGGCATTACATTTCAGTGACAGCTTGCTGTCTTTGAAGGAAAGTTCAGCAACATGGGTCAAGGTGTCTTCAAAGGCATTGGTGTTAGACATAACTGAGAATTCCCCATTGGCATAGGTTGCTGCAATTGTGTTCTGGGCCTTAACTATGGTGGAGTCAAACTGAACAGTAGAATCAATCTTTGCTTCTGGCCTAAGTGGAAAAATGGCAAATGACTGGGATGAAATAGTCTTGCCATACATGGGTCCAGCTGTGAACTTTCCCTCAAAGTTGCTACCAGCAGAGATTTCTTCAGTGTTTAATCCAGTCATACTAGTGTGCTCTAATTCAATATTGAGACCAAAGGGGCTTGTGACTTCAATCTTGCTGCTTGATTTCAAATTGATTTTGTCTGTGATGGTTGCATCCTCAACAATATTAATACTGGCTTCAAGGAATTTATGCGTTAAAGAGCTTTTCAAATGGGCTTTGATGGAATCAGTAGTGGCCAACATTCCAGAGCCTAAATAAAACACAAAAGAAGAAAATTAGATTGATAGCAGCTGATTGAATCAGGGAACACTGTAACATTGTTACTGAATTAAGTCACATTATTTCATATCACTAGTTAGTTGAAAACTAAAAACTTTTACCTAGAGTGAACGTCACATACTTTTAACTGTATGTTAAGAACTGTCTAAAAATCCCTAAATTCATTGATAGTATTTACTTTAAAATACCTTCAATCTTTATTGAGAGGATGTCAAGTGGGGAGGTTCCTTTCACATCAAACTTAGCTGAGTAGCTTGGTGTCTCCACAACATCTTTGCCGGCAGCCATTGAGGCTTCCATGTCATATATGTTGCTCTTCATCAGAGTTGAAACCTCAGCTTTGCCAAAAAGAGGAATGGACAGAGTAAGGCTCTCAGGGACAACAAGCTCTGGGATGGGAATTTGCATAGAGACGATCTCCAGTCCAAACAGAGGTAGAGACACGCTAGGTGTGGTTAAAGCTGGTGGAAAGTTAAGCTCTTCTGTTGATCTTCCTCCGAGAAGGAGAGGGATAGCAATGGTGATGCGCTCATTGTTAAAGTGGTAGACAGCCTTTGCCTCACTGTTATGAACAAGAAAGGTAAAAATCAATAAACCTTCAATAATATTTTCTAAAAGTTAAGATATTGATCACTGAGTTCTTTCAGACTTACGTATTGAGGAACAGTGTCTTTGGTAAGGAAATCTCAGGCATATCAGGCACTCTGAAGCTCTGAATGTAAGGGATATCAGCCCCATACTTTTCCATGTAGTTGTTTGATGCCTAAGACAATGAGAGCCATTATATAAATATTAGTTTATGCATGCTAAACATTTTTATCAAAGAAAATGTGAAAAATTTGTTAAATCTTAGATTCCTACCTCTACAAACTTCTTGAAGATGTGACGGACTTTCATGTCAGTTTTGCCCTATCTCCATGTCAAGAAGTTGGTTGCCATAGTTCTAAACAAATCAGCATTTGGCAGGCTGGTGGTCTCAGTTTTCACATCTGACTTGAGTTCAACCTCAAACTGCTGGCATCTGCAACGATAGAATACAATTAAGTAAATTCCGTGACAAGAGAAAGTATTCCTCTAATCCCTAGGTTAGAATTAAGCCAGGAGTAAATATACTCTTAAAGGAGAAGTGTTTCCGGTTGTTTGTAAATTTGGAGTTATGTTAGTTGCAAGAAAATGAAAGCAATCGGTGCTGCCTACACGTGTTATCCCCCTGCCAGCGTTAGCACCCAGCATGCCTAAACAGGGCAAGTTTTAAACATATGTTTAAAACATGTTGAAAATGTCATTAAAAGTGCCTACCTATGTGCAGTGATTCCTTCTGACTGAACACATTGAATCTGACTGCTGTAGCTGTGAAAGAAATGCATGAACGTTCTGCTAATTCAGTTGTGTTTAGTTCCTGTGTTAATACTGCAATGAGTGATTTGGGACCGTCTACAAACTACAACACTGTACAAACACAATACAAACATATTTAAAAAAATAACCACATGCTTATTTTTTTAAATTAAGTGCTGTAGTACAAATAGCAGGAGGCTGTGTTGTAGTTTGTAGATGGTCCCTAAGCTCTCAAACTGCCTCTCAACACAGGAACTAAACACAGCTGAATTAGCACAACTTTAATGCATTTATTTCTACTGCAGTCAGATTCACTGTGTTCAGTTGGAAGGAATCACTTCACATGGTTGGGCACCTTTAATGACATTTTGAACGTGTTCAGAAGCTTAAAACTTGCCCTGTTTAAGCCTATTTGGTGCTATCGCTAGCAAGAGGATAGCACGGTGTATGCAGCACCGATTGTACCGAATTCTCCTTTAACAAATCAAATTTGTAATTTTCTCTCAAGAAAAAGGGCCCTTTATTATTGGTACAATCTAAGATATAACAAACTACTAAATCATTTTCATATAATATTCTGAAAAATGGCTAACTTGAAAATAACTTTACCATATTTCATTGTGATTTTCTGCTCAGAGGTAGCGTCCATAACTTTGATTTCACTCTTGACCTCCAATTCCAATTCTTCATCATGTTTCATGTTAGCTGTGACGGTGGCATCAGCATCGAATGAAGGGACAAGAAGTTGGACTTGCAGCATGCCTTCCTTCATGGCCTTCAAACTGAAAAATGTCCCAGTCAGTTAACATAATCTCAATGATGAGTTTTACATAAATGTTATATCACAAGGATTTATGGTTGATTATCTTACTTGGCACGTCCAACCAGGGAGAGCTGAGGGATGTTCTTGTTTATGAAGTCAAGAGAGATGGAGTGAGTTCCTTTGCTCTTGGTATTTCCAACACCCAGCCTGAGTCCAGCCTCCACATCATAGTCAGGGATCTGGATGTCCGCTGTGATGACATTCTTTCTTCTGTTATATTTCATGATTGCTCTGGCTTCAGTGGGCTCCGCACCTGTTGACCAATCAATAGGTTATTATTACGTGACTCCACTAAACGTCAGAGCAAAATTGAGCTAGTAATAAGCAAAAAAGATTTTGAAATAACTTCCATTACCTTCTGCCCTCAGAACAAACTTCACAGAGTCAACCTTCTGCCGGCCTTCTTCTCCCTCCTTGAGGAGCTCATAGGCAACAGTGGCTGTGTACTCAGTGACTTCACCAGTAGGATGGAGCTCCACAGCAAATCTATTAAGATAATTCAGTTAATTAGCCAATACTGGAAGGTAACTTATTTTAAAAAGACAATTATGTGTGCTGGTAGTGTGGAAAATCTTGCTTACTTGCTGTCTCCAGTGATGGGGAAGTAGGGGGCTGTCTCCTGAGAGAAAGCATCAGTGTACTGCAGAGCAGTGCAGTATTTCATTCCGGCAAAGACGTGACTGCACTCGTTTACATCAACCTTATCCGACACCATGGAGGGAATGGTCTTCACCTGTGATCCAGTGACTGCTACCAGGTTGTTTCTAAGTTTTAAATGCAGAAAAGTTAGAATGCAACTTTTGCTGTTTAAATCTAAATAGAAAGGGGTAGAGTAGAGTAGTTAAAAATGTTAAGAAAAACGTTTGCATTAAAAGATATAATATCCCCATAACTATTTTTATCGGCCTATGATGACAGAAAGCTGGATGGTGTGGTCAAAAACATTGCTATCTTTAACTTTGTTAATTAAAATTGTCGCCTTTATACATTAAATTAGCTAGCTTAATAGTAACATTACAACCAAATTTGTAAAGCACTATGTGCCTGTTGTTTTCTCCATAAGTTCTGCTTGGACTTACGTGATTTGAAAGAGCTTAGTAGGACTGGTTGGAGCAGGAAGGGTCAGCTTCACATTGTCACGTTCCATGGAGATCTTGGCACTAAGGCCACTTTCATGGAAAATGTCGGTGTGTATCTCTAATCCAGAGTTGACATATTCAGGGATGTGGGACCCAATTTGCGATACAAACTCAATGCCAGCAGAGGGCATGAAGGTCACTTCACTCTGTGTGGACACATAAGAGAAGTGAGAAATGTTTAGTTGATGCTGTTTATTATTGAAAAAATATTGGTGGCATTAAAACACATTTTTTAATAATTACCATGTCACGAGCAATCTTAAGTCCACCCTTAATGCCAGGGGTGAAGGTACCAGACAGTGCAATCCTCAGAGGCACCCCAGTGATAGTAGGCAGAAAGAATTCATTGTCCATGAAGATGTAGTGGGCAAAGAATGTGTTGTCAGCCTTGGTCATCAGTGCCTTAATGATCTGTTGCAAATGAAAATACACAAAATACATTAAAATAGTGAAAAAGAAAGGAAATAAATGCATTGTTTTATTGTCTAATATTCTCTTTAAAAAAAAGTCCTTACATCAGTAGGGAACATCTTGAACATGCTGTCAATCATCATGGCAGCAGAGTAGGTCATCTCTTCCATTTCATTGGTCGTCAGATATCCCAGCTCATTTCCTAAAATTCTCAGATAAACCATTGCCTCTGGAGACTGTGCTGTCTTCATTTCCCTCACAAGTTTGTTGAGGTTGCGTCCAATCTCCCGCATCAGGTTCTGGGAGGCCTAAACAAAGATGTGCACTCTCTATTAGAAGATATTTTCATTATGGAAAAAATCATCATCATAATTACAGTGGTTTTAGTCTTGTGTACTAAACAGATTGGTCTGAGTACCTGTCTCTTCATTCTGTCATTTTTCAGAGTAGGCAGCATGTTCTGCAGGATCTCATTGACTCTAAGTGGCATGTTGTCAGAAACAAAGTACATTGTCTTCAGGGCAGTGTCAGGGAAGAAGCCATTCTTTCCAAACAGGGCATCAACAGTTGGCTCAAATCCTTTGCCCTCCATACCAATCTGTAAAGGTAACACATTTTTCACTGTTACAAATTAGCGAACTAAAAAATAGTCTCAAAGCACAATTTCGATTGAAACTGCCCAAAATGTTTACCTCCATCATGTCAATGTCAAAGCCAAATGCCTTCAGAGTCATTTCAAGCATGACTTCCTTGGGCAGGTAGCTGGTACCCTCAAAGATCATGTTACCCTCCACAGATCCGATCTTGTAGTGGCGAGAGAACTTAGTTGGGTCCATGGTGGGCCCGACCTCATTACCCTGCAGGGCATCACGAATCTTCTGTCTCAATCTGCAGGAATGAAAAAGATGTTTTACAGTTAAACATCCAATAGTGCTCAAATCTGGACACTTAGATAACCCAGCATGTAATAAAACAACACATTTAACAAAGGTGAAACCGCTTTTCACTTACTCTTGGGTTTCTGGCTCAGTTGAGGACAAAATATTGGTAATGTGGGAGATCACAAAGCTCTTGACTTGTTTGTCTTGCTCATTGTGCAAGGCATCAGCAAGCTGGGCCAGTTCAGTGGGCTGGGGGTCCTTCATAAGTACCAGATAAGCAGCAACACGCTTTTGCAGTGGGCTGGCACTGTCCAAAAGCACCTGCATGAGAATCTCTCTGCCCTGTGACCAATAGACATCAATAAAATTAGACCAAGTAGAAAAAAGTATTCCAAGGATGTGCCAAACCTTTGAAATATTTTGACATGCCTCTTCAGGGACAGGAGTCAGCCTGAACACTTGGATGGCCACCTGCTGCACAGCCAGGGATGCAGCAGGTTGGTTCACACACTGGATGACAGCAGATCTGAGTGCGGGGCCAGCAGATACCAGAGCTGGAGCCATGTTTCCAATAACCTGGAATCAATGGACATGTTAGTATTTTGCCTATTTATGTTGGCAGTCAATTAAATGTTGATCTATCTGGAAGGTTACCCACTCTCAGTGTCATGAAAGTTTTGTCGTTGTCACCACAACAGTCACCCAACTGTGCAGCCATGAACTCAGCAACAGAGTATATCTCAGGGATCAGTTTTCCCTCGGCTTTGTAAAACCTGTTGAAAAACATTTATTTATTTATTTTTTATTCAGTGTGTGTATATTTTTAGAAAAGATATTTGGAATAAAGTGTGGTTACCTCTTGACAACATTGCTCAGGGCATACATGATGGGCTTGCTGGGCTTGTATTT
The DNA here is from genome assembly GCF_008692095.1 of Etheostoma spectabile. Classification (NCBI taxonomy): domain Eukaryota; kingdom Metazoa; phylum Chordata; class Actinopteri; order Perciformes; family Percidae; genus Etheostoma; species Etheostoma spectabile. Next base: position 9,359,087 of record NC_045750.1, read on the forward strand.
GGCCATCTCGAGCATGTCATTGATCAAGAGGGCAGAAGGATTGGATACGAGTCCCATAGCAAAGACTCCGGCATCAACCTCGACTGAGGAGGTATCAAAAGTCCTGAGGATCTGCATGATGGCACTGCTGCACTCAGGGGTTCCACACTGGGCCAAGACCTGGTAGGTCAGGACAGGGGACACTGCAAGGGCCTCAGGAATGGCGGGACTAAGGGTGTCAGTCTTCATTCCACGGACCATGGCAACAATGTTGTGGAAGAGATGGGCCCTCCTCTCACCCTCGGTCTCGGGAAGAGTGGCCAGTTCTCTCAGGAGGTTCAGACCTGCATCTTTATCCTGGACAGCACTCTTGTCCTCAACAGCCTCCATGTGTAGACCCTTGACAATGTCACCTGTGATACACAAGCAACATGGTTGTAATGACTTAATTTACAAGTTACAGTTATATTTAGTGACCATTTTAAAACAATCAACTGTAAATGAAAAAATACAAAGAAATAAAGGACTTACTGTGGTCAAAGACTCTTTCATTGTGAGGAGAAACCTCAACCAGAGTCAGTTCTTGCTTTCCAACGTTGGTAACTCCATACTCTCCCCTGTAGGAAGACACATGCTTAAAAAATACAGTTGAAGAAGACAAATCTATGCACACTTAAAAGCATTTCACAGAGTCTAATACAAGTTGGACTTACTTGTGAGAGAAGGGAATGAGGATGTGGTTCTCTGTGCAAGACCCAGAAGTCATGTGTTTTTTCTCGTTGTCAAACTTATAGTTGCAGGTCTGGGAGCTTCTTACCAGCTGGGCAAGAGGGTAGTGCTGAAAATAAACAAAAACTAATATTAATGCGGTGAATTAATCAAAGTGAAATAGTTGAATAGTTTACTTTAGTTCCTGTCAGTTTTGCCTTTTTTGTCATTTCAACACTGTTGTTTTGTCATCTTAACTTAATTAATAAATTGTCTTTTCTTCTAACTTACAAAAAATACTCTTGGTGCTGTCACAACATAATTTGTCTTTCCTATGCAACAGGGGGGATTTTTAACCAAGACTGGATCCATAGGACAGTTTATGTTTCTAGTGGAAAAGCTGACATGAAGCAGGTATTTAATAATTCAGCTCTAAAAGATTTGTCTAAAAGGTTAATGTTGCTACCATGAACAGTTGGTGATCTTACCATGCCAGAGATAAGTGCCAGTGGGCTGGTGTGATCTCTCATTGGGACAAATTTGTCACATCTGGACAGGTCCCTGGTGAGGCTGATGTCAGTTGCAATATCCTCTCTCGCGTTGACTTTGTAATCGGTCTTGCACTTGCCATGGATAGTGGGCTGAAATGTTGATTTTGTTCTCTAATATTGGTAAGAGAAAAAAAAATATTGAGAATGTACTACAGACAATTATTTTAACCTGTTCAGACTATAGTTCCCGGCAACGGGAAGTTTGAGACAATGTTTTCTTCAGT